>NW_004444009.1:3269749-3278226 GCF_000243295.1 Trichechus manatus latirostris
TCTTCTTTTTGGATGTGTGCATTTATTGCTATAAACTGACCTCTGAGCACTGCTTTTGCTGTGTCCCAAAGGTTCTGGTAGGATGTGTTTTCATTCTCGTTTGATTCTATGAATTTTTTTATTGCATCGTTAATTTCTTCTTTAACCCAGTAGTTTTTGAGCAAGATGTTGTTCAATTTCCATGTGGTTGATTTTTTTTTCCTTGCTTTTTGTGTTGTTGATTTCTACTTTTATGGCTATGTGGTCAGAAAAGACGCTTTGTAATATTTCAAAGCTTTGGATTTTGTTAAGGCTTGCTTTATGTCCTAATATGTGGTCTCTTCTGGAGAATGTTCCATGTGCGTTGGAAAAGAAAGTATACTTGGCTGTTGGGTTGAATGTTCAGTATATGTCTATGAGATCAAGTTGGTTGATTGTAGCATTTAGCTCTTCCATGTCTTTGTTGAGCTTATTTCTGGATGTTCTGTCGTTTACCAAAAGTGATGTGTTGAAGTCTCCTACTACTATTGTGGAGCTGTCTCTCTCTCTTTTCAGTGCTATTAGAGTTTGTTTTATGTATTTTGGACACCTGTCGTTGGGTGCGTAAATGTTTATTATAGTTATGTCCTCCTGGTGTATTGACCCTTTAATCATTATATAGTGGCCTTCCTTATCCTTTGTGGTCGATTTTACTTTAAAGTCTATTTTGTCAGAGATTAATTTTGCCACTTCTGCTCTTTTTTGAGTGTTGTTTGCTTGATATATTTGTTTCCATCCTTTGAGTTTTAGTTTGTGTCTTTAAGTCTAAGATGTGTCTCTTGTAGGCAGATTGTGTTTTTTTATCCAATCTGCCACTCTCTGTCTCTTTATTGGTGCATTTAGTCTAGTTACATTCAGCATAATTATTGATAGGTATGAGTTTAGTGCTGTCATTTTGATGTGTTTTGTGTGTGTATAGTTCATAGTTTCTTTGTTCCACTTAATTTTCTGTGATGAGTTTTTTTTCTTTATGTATTTTCTTTGCATCTTTTTCATTGTTGTTGATTTTGTGTTTGCTGAGTCTTTATCTTTTTCTATTTTTTTATTTTGACTTGTAGAATTTTTAGTTTCCTTTGTGGTTACCTTAATATTTTCCCCTATTTTTCTAAGTTTATACCAGTCTTTTATTTCTTTATATTGCCTTGAGTTCCTCTCAATATGAAAAATCTATGTCTATGTTTTTTAAGTCCCTCCTTTTTGTTTCAGTGTTGCCAAGTTTTACATATTGACATCTGTTTCCCTATTTTCAGTGTTTTAGCTTTGATTTATTTTTGTGACTTACCTATCTAGGTTGATATCTGGTTGCTCTGTCCTGTGTTCTAGTCTTGGGTTGTTATCTAATGTTACTGATTTTCTAACTGGCAGACTCCCTTTAGTATTTCTTGTAATTTTGGTTTGATTTTTGCAAATTCCTTAAACTTCTGTTTATCTGGAAATGCCCTAATTTCGCCATCATATTTGAGAGACAGTTTTGCTGAATATACGATTCTTGGCTGGCAGTTTTCTTCCTTCAAGGCTTTATATATGTCATCCCATTGCCTTCTTGCCTGCATGGTTTCCACTGAGTAGTCCAAGCTTATTCTTATTGACTCTTCTTTGTAGATGACTTTTCGTTTATCCCTAGCCGCCCTAAAATTCTCTCTTTGTCTTTGGTTTTGGCAAGTTTGATTACAGTATGTCTTGGTTACTGTCTTTTGGGATCTACCTTATGTGGAGTTTGGTGAGCTTCTTGGATAGATATCTTGTCATCTTTCACTATATCAGGGAAGTTTTCTGCAAACAAATCTTCAACAATTCTCTCTGTATTTTCTGTTATCCCCCTTTGTTCTGGTACTCCAGTCAGTTGTAGGTTATTCCTCTTGATAGATTCCCACACAATTCTTAGGGTTTCTTCATTTTTTTTTAATCCTTTTATGTGATTTTTCCTCACGTAAGTTGGTGTCAAGTGCTTTATCTTCAGTCTCACTAATTCTGACTTCCATTGCCTCAGTTCTGCTCCTATGACTTTCTACTGAGTTGTCTAATTCTGAAATTTTATTGTTAATCTTCTGGATTTCTGATTGCTGTCTCTCTATGGATTCTTGCAGCCTGTTAAATTTGTCATTATGCTCTTCTCTAATCTTTTTAATTTCCTCTATTGCATGTTATGCATTTTGATTAATTTCCTTCCTAATTTCTTGAAGAGTTCTGTATATTAATCTTTTGTGTTCTGCCTCTTGTAATTCCAAGAAATTTTCCTCCTCTGGAAAACTTCTAGATTCTTTATTTTGGGAGCTTGCTGAAGCCATCATGGATTATCTCTTTATGTGATTTGATATTGACTGTTGTCTCTGAGCCATCAATAAGTTATTATATTTATTTATTGTATGTTTGCTTACTGTGTCCTAGCTTCTTGTTTTGATATGCCCAAATAGGCTGTTCCTGTGAACTAGTTTGATTATTGGCACCTTTGAGGCTCTAATGTCCTTTTACCAGGTGGTTAGATTTGTTACTCGGTGTCTTAGGTATCTAGTGCTGCTGTAACAGAAATACCACAAGTGGCTGCCTTTCACAAGGAAAAATTTATTTTCTCACAGTCTGGTAGGCTAGAGGTCCAAATTCAGGGCATCAGCTGCAGGGGAAGGCTTTCTCTCTCTGTCGGCTCTGGACGAGGTTCCTGGTCATCATCAATCTTCCCCTGGACTAGGAGCTTCTCTGCGCAGGAACCTCAGATCCAAAGGACACGCTCTGCTCCCAGTGTTTCTTTCTTGGTGGTATGAGGTCCCTGATTCTCCACTTGCTTTCCTTTCCTTTTATCTCTCACAAGAGATAAAAGGTGGTGCAGGCCACACCCCAGGGAAACTCCTTTTACGTTGGATCAGAGATGTGACCTGGTTTAGGGTGGTCTTAACAATCCTACCCTAATCCTCTTTAATGTAAAATTACAATCACAAAATGGAGGACAACCACACACTGGGAGTCATGGCCTAGCCAAATTGATGTACACATTTTTGGGGGGACACATTTCAATCCATGACACTAGGTATGTGATCTCAGAAGTCTGCCCACTCCTCTTGTATGGATTCAGCTCAGGTGCCCAGGTAGCTAGCCACCAAGTATGTGGTGTAGGCTCTCACTTACAGTCTTACACAGGCACGGGTGATTGGTTTAGGCGCAGGCATCTGTCTGCAGCAGGGGGCCACACTCTGAGCAAGGTAGAGGGCTGACAGCCACCCCTGAGTGTCTAGGAGTAAGGTGTGTTCCTGTTCCCTGAAGCATGTAGGTGGGTGGGTTTGCAGCCGGACTGTGAGTACCTAACGGTGTTGGCTGTAAGGACTGGTGGGCACCTCTTATGCGTGGGCCCCTCTCACAGGTGGCTAGGTGGCATTGGTGGAGCCACCTGTCCTCAGGTCCCTGATGTGGGTAGGTGAAGACCCTGCTTAATGGGCAGAGCAGTGTCAAATGTCAAGAACCTGCTACTTTACGGCTGAAACAGTTGAAGTTAGAGTTCCGGTATATACGCTGTTGTACTGCAGTAATGAGGGCCTACACTGTTGAGATGGGCCCACACAAGTCTATGCAGGGTCAAAGGCACTCAAAGTCCATGGTTCGCTTATGCCTGTGCCTAGGCAAAGGAGCTGTTCCTACCCTGGGTTCCTGGCTTAGGGGAGCCAGCAGTTTATTTTTTCCCCTGTTTGTTAATTTGTTCACTCTCCAAGGCAGGGATAATGGCTCTGGGCGTGTGATGGATTTTACTTGTGGCCTAGGGGACTCAGCAATTGCTGAAGCCGGTCCAGGACCCAGTGCAGAGCAGGAAGCAGGGATGTAAATGGGAGAGAGGCTTTTCCCTAAGGGGAGTGTTTTTGATCTGCAGGGTAGGCCGGACCCGAGTACTTATCTTTCGCCGGATCGAGGGCTGCTTGTCCCTGGTTCTGGGTGGCCGTTTAGACTCTCTGGCGCTGGGTCTCTCCCCAGTGTGAAAACGCGCCTCCCAAGCACTGCTGCTTGCCTGCCTCATCGCACCCACGAGCTGCTCAGGCCTGATGGGCTCAGGCTCTCGCTGAGTCAGGTCTGGCAACTCCTCACTGCTTCTAGGCTGTCTCTCCCTCCCCCTGCCACTCAGTCTGGTTCCTCAACTCTGCCTTTGATGTTCAGAGCTCCCAGATTGCCATATATAATCGAATTACTTATTTTTTCGGGTCTTTGTTGTAAGAGGGTCCACTGGAAGCGTCTGACTACTCTGCCATCTTGGCCCTGCCTCTCAGGCATTCCTCTGTTAAGGAACCTTTAATTTCATTCATATATTCATTTAACAAATATTTGTTGAACAGTAAGTATGTTCTAGGTACTCATATCAATGAATAAAATAGTCAAAAATCTTTTCCATTGTGTTACTTACATTCTGTTGGAGTAAGACAGGCAATAAATAATAACCGTAATGAATAAGTTAACCATAAAAAAGTGTGTTAGAAGGTGGTAAGTGCTATGGAAAAAAGTAAGGGGAATTGGGATTGGAGATGAGTGAAACAGATTGCTATTTTAAATAGAATGGTCTGGATAAGCCCCAATGGTAAGGTAATATTTGAGCACAGACTAAGGTGAGAGAGTTAGCCCAGCAAATATCTGGGGAAACAGTTCCTGTCAGAGAAAAGAGCCAGTGCAAAGTCCCTAAGGCAGAAATGTGCATGGTGTGTTCAGGGAATACAAGGAGGCCACCATGGCTAAAGAAGAGGAAGCAACGAGGGAGAAGAGTAGGATTTGCATAAGAGAGGTTACAGGGTTGAATGCGGGGTAGGTTTATGGGAGATACTATCATAGGATCATGCCTGCTTTTTTAGACCATTACAGGTAGTCCCCGACTTAAGACAGGGTTCCACTCTAACGACTCTGTTGCAAGCTGGTTCTGATGTAAGTTGAATACCTCTTTTTTTTTAGTTTTTATTATTTGCCTTTTATTGTCAGTACCTTTATAAATCCAATCTTTGAACATCTGCAAGTGAACATCTGAGAACAATAACATCAGCAAATTACACACTGCAACATTGTATGTAGCACGTATTACTAAGAATAAAATACAGAAAAAACAGACCATCATAAGTGTGGTTCGTTTTAACTGGAATATGTTTTAAGTTGAGGACTACCTGTATAAGGACTTTGGCTTTTACTCTGAGAAAATGAGAAGCCAGTGCAGGATTTTGAGCAGAGAAGTGGTATGATTTGTTTTCAAAGGGTCACTTTGGCTGCTGTTTTGAGACTAGAGTATAGAGGAGCAAGAGTGGAAGCTGGGAGAGCAGTTAGGAGGTTATTGCAGTAATCCAGGTGAAGGTTGATGGTGCCTTAGACAAGAGTAGTAGCAGTAAAGGTGGTGAAAGTGGTAAGATTCTGAATATATTTTGAAGATAAAGGCGACAAGATTTGCAGAGAAATTAGATTGGAGTATGAGAGAAAGAGATGAGTCAAGAATAACTCCAAGTTGTGTTAAGCAGCTACAAGGATGGAGCTGCCATCAAGAGACATAGGACAACAATGGGTGGAAGAGCAAGTTTGAGAGGGATGATCATGAGTTCAGTTTTGGATGTGTTGAGCTTCAGATGTCCATTCGATATCCAAATAGAGGAGCTGGATAGAGAGTTGGATATATGAGTCTGGAGTTCTGCAGAGAGGTCAGGCTGGAGTTATAAATTTAGAAGTCATCCATTATATAGATTGTATTTAAACCAATGAAATGAGATAGAATTGCAAAGAGAGTGAGTGTAGAAAAAGAACAGAAGGAGATAAACAAGAGCTAAAACCTGGTTGACTGCAGTACTAAGAGGTCAGGGAAAAAATGGAGGAACCTGCAAAACGAGATTGAGGAGAAACTACTGAGATGGGGAAAAACTATAATAATGCAGTGTTTGGGGAGCCAAGTAAAGAAAATGTATCAAGGTAGAGGAAATAATCGGTTGTGTCAGATGCTGCTAAATATGTCAAGATGACAGCTTCATCATAATCATTAGCATGTTGTGCAACCATCACCACCATCCATTTCCAAAAATTTCCATCACCCTTAACAGAAACTCAGTGACCCCTAAGCAGTGACTCCCCTATCCCCCCCGCAAAAGGTTGGCAGTTCAAATTCACCAGCTGCTTCTTGGCAACCCTACAGGACAGTTCTACTCTGTCCTATAGGATCACCAAGAGTTGAAATTGACTCGACGGCAACAGGTTTTTTGTGGGTTTTTTTCTTTTGGTTTTAGTGAAATGGTTATTCAACTCCTTTGCCCATTTTTTAAAAATTTTATTGTGCTTTAGGTGAAAGTTTACAGGGCAAATTAGTTTCTCATTGAAAAATTTATACACTGTCTTGTGATGTTGGTTGCAATCCCCACATTGCGTCAGCTCTCTCCCCCTTTCCCTTTCTTAAGCTGGGTTCCCCGTGTCCGTTTGTCCAGTTTGCCTGTCTCTTCCTGCCTTCTTGTCTTTGGTTTTGGGCAGATGTTGCCCACTTGGTCTCGTATACTTGATTAAACTAAGAAGCACATTCCTTATTTGTGTTATTGTTTGTTTTATAGGCCTGACTAATCTTTGGCTGAAAGATGGACTTCAGAGTGGCTTCAGTTCTGATTTAGCAGGGTGTCCAGGGGCCATACTCTTGGGGGTTCCTGTAGTCTCTGTCAGACCAGTAAGTTTGGTCTTTTTTTTTTTGTGTGGGTTTGAGTTTTGTTCTACATTTTTCTCCCACTCGGGCCGGAACCCTCTATTGTGATCTCTGTCAGAGCAGTCGGTGATGTTAGCCGGGCACCATCTAGTTCTAGGTTTGGGCTGGTGGAGGCTGTGGTTCATGTGGTACATTAGTCCTTTGGACTAATATTTTCCTTGTGTCTTTGGTTTTCTTCATTCCCTTTTGCTCCAGACAGGGTAGGATCAGTAGGTATCTCTTTGATGGCTGCTCACAAGCTTATAAGACCCCAGAGGCTGCTCACCAAAGTAGGATGTAGAACATTTTCTTTATGAACTATATTATGCCAGTTGACCTAGATGTCCCTTGAGACCATGGCTTCTAGCCCACAGCCCCAGTAACTTGGTCCTTAAAGGTGTTTGCATGTGTCTAGGAAAGGTCTGTGACTTTGCCTTGGTCGGGTTGTGCTGATTTCCGCTATATTGTGTGTTGCCTTTCCCTTCACCAAAGTTAACACTTGTCTACTATCTAGTTAGTGATTTCCCCACCCTCATAACCATCAAAGTTTTTTTTTTTCCTGTGCGTAAACCTTTTCTTGGGTTTTTATATAGTGATCTCATACAATATTTGTCTTTTTGTAATTGACTTATTTCACTCAGCGTAATGCCCTTGAGATACATCCATGTTGTGAGATGTTTCACGGATTCATCATTGTTCTTTATCATTGTGTATTATTCCATTGTGTGTATGTACCATAATTTTTTTATCCATTCATCTGTTGATGGGCACTTAGCTTGTTTCCATTTTTTGCTATTGTGAATAATGTTGCAATAAACACAGATGTGCGTATGTCTGTTTGTGTAATGGCTCTTATTTCTCTAGGATATATTCCTACTAGTGGGATTTCTGGGTCGTATGGCATTTCTATTTCTAGCTTTTCAAGGAGTTGCCATATTGTTTTCCATAGTGGTTGTGCCATTTTGCACTCCCACCAGCAGTGCAAAAGAGTTCCAACATCCCTGTGTCCTATCCAACATTTGTTATTTTCTGTTTTGTTTTGTTTTTTTTAATTAGTGCCAGTAATGTCAGGGTGAGATGGTGTCTCATTGTAGTTTTAATTTGCATTTCTCTAATGGCTAATGATCGTGAGCATTTCCACATGTGTCTGTTAGCCACCTGAATGTCTTCTTTGTTGAAGTGTCTGTTCATGTCGTCTGCACATTTTTTAATTGGATTATTTGTCTTTTTGTTGTTGAGGTGCTGAAGTAGTCTATACATTTTAGAGATTAGACCCTTGTCAGATATGTCGTAGCCAAAAATTTTTTCCCAGTCTGTAGCTTCTCTTTTTACTCTTTTGGTGAAGTCTTTTGATGAGCATAGTGTTCTAATTTTAGGAGCTTCCAGTTATCTAGTTTCTCTTCTGGTGCTTATGCATTGTTAGTTATGGTTTGTATACTATTTATGCCATGTATCAGGGCCCTGAGCATTATCCCTATTTTTTCTTCCATGATCTTTATTGTTTTATGTTTTATATTTAGGTCTTTGATCCGTTTTGAGTTAGTTTTTATGTATGGTTTGAGGTGTGGGTCCTGGTTTTTTTTACACGTGGACATCCAGTTTTGCCAGCACCATTTGTTAAAAAGACTTTTTTCCTCATTTAATGGACTGTGGTCATTTGTCAAAGATCAGCTGACCATAGATGGATAGATTTACAGCTGGGTTCTCAGTTTGGTTCCATTGGTCTATGTGTCTGTCATTGTACCAGTACCAGGCTGTTTTGACTACCGTGGCTGTATAGTAGGTTCTGAGACTGGATAGT
>NW_004444009.1:3278326-3281470 GCF_000243295.1 Trichechus manatus latirostris
GTTTTCCTTTCCATATTAAGTTGGTGATTAGTTTTTCCATCTGGCTAAAAAACGCTGTTGGTATTTCAGTCGGGATTGCATTATATCTGTACATCGCTTTGGGTAAAATTGATATTTTTACAAAGTCTTCCTATCCACGACCATGTATGTTTTTCCATTTATATAGGTCTCTTTTGGTTTCTTACAATAGTGTTTTATAGTTTTCTTTTTATAAGTCTTTTATGTCCCTGGTTAGAAATATTCCTAAGTATTTTATCTTTTTAGGGGCTATTATAAATGGTATTGTTTTCCTGATTTACTTTCAAAGTTCTCTTTGTTGGTGTATAGGAATCCAACTGATTTTTGCATGTTGATTTTGTATCCTGCTACTCTGCTGAATCTTTGTGTTACCTCCAGTAGTTTTCTTCTGGTTCTCTATGTATAGTATCATATCATCTGCGAACAGGGACAGTTTTACTTCTTCCATTACAATTTGGATGCCTGGTATTTATTTTTCTTGCCTTATTTCTCTACCTAGGACTTCCAGCACAATATTGAATAGGAATGGTGATTCCCGTTCTGAAAGAGTGTGCTTTCAGCCTCTTTCCACTGAGAATGATGCTGGCTGTTGGTTTTGTATAGATGCCCTTTATTATGTTGAGGAATTTCCCTTCTATCCCTATTTTATTGATAGTTTTTTCAGGAATGGGTGTTGGACTTTATCAAATACCTTTTCTGTGTCAATCGAGATGATCGTGTGATTTTTTTTCTTTTGTTCTACGTATGTGGTGGATTATGTTGATTGATTTTCTGATGTTGAACCAAGCTTGCATACCTAGTATGAATCCACTTGCCCGTGGTGTATTATTTTTTCGATATGATGCTGAATTCTGTTGGCTAGATTTTTTTTTTTATTGTGCTTTAGGAGAAAGTTTACAGAGCAAATTAATTTCTCAGTAAGTAATTAATATACATATCATTTCGTGATATTGGTTGCCAACCCCACAATGTGTCAGCACTCTCCCCTTCTCGACCTTGGGTTCCTCATTTCCATTTGTCCAGCTTTCCTGTCCCTTCCTGCCTTCTTATCCTTTGCCCCTGGGCTGGTTTGCCCATTTAGTCTTGTATGCATAGTTGAGTTACATGTGTTATTGTTTGATTTATAGGCCTTTCTAATCTTTGGCTAAAGGGTGAACCCTAGGAATGATTTCAGTACTGAGTTAAAAGGGAGACTGGGGGCCCTACTCTCAAGGTTTCCCCAGTCTCTGTCAGACCAGTAAGTCTGGTATTTTTTTGTGGGTTTGAATCTTGTTCTGCACCTTTTTCCAGCTCTGTCTGGGACCCTGCATTGTGATCCCTGTCAGAGCAGTCAGTGGTGGTAGCCAGGCAGCATCTAGTTATGCTGGACTCAGTTTGGTGGAGCCTTTGATAATTGTGGTCTATTAGTCCTTTGGACTAATCTTTCCCTTGTGTCTGTGGTTTTCTTTATTCTCACTTGCTGCAGGTGGGGTAGGACCAGGGGAGTATTTTAGATGGCTGCTCACAAGCTTTTAAGACCCCAGACACTACTCACCAAAGAAGGATGTAGAACATTTTCTTTATAAACTATGTTATGCATATTGAGCTATATGTCCCCTGAGACCACTAACTATTGGCTAGGATTTTGTTGAGAATTTTTGCACCTATCTTCATGAGAGATATTGGTCTGTAATTTTCTTTTTTTGTGGTATTTTTGCCTGGCTTTGGTATCAGGGTTATGCTGGCTTCATAGAATTAATTTGGGAATATTCTTTCCTTTCCTATGCTCCTAAATAGTTTGAGTAGCCCTGGTGTGAGCTCTTCTCTGAATGTTTGGTACGACTCTCCAATGAAGTCCTCCAGGCCAGGGTTTTTTTTTTGTTGGCAGTTTTTATTTTTTAATCACCTCGTGGATATCTTCTCTTGTTAAGGGTCTGTTCAGATTCTGTTTCAGTTTGTGTTAGTTTAGGTAGGTAATGTGTTTCTAGAAATTTCTGCATTTCCTCTCAGTTTGCATATTTGTTGCAGTACATTTTTTCATAGTATCCTGTTGTGATCCTTTTTGCTTCAGTTGGGTTTGTTGTACTGTTCCCCATCTCATTTCTTGTTTGGGTTATTGTCTTCCTCTTCTGTTTTTCTTTTGTCAGTTTGGCCAGTGGCTTACTGATTTTGCTGATCTTTTCAAAGGTCTTGTTGATGCTTTCTACTATTTTTCTATTCTTTATTTCTAATCTTTGCTATTTCCTTTCTTCTGTAGCCTGTGGGCTTCTTTTGCTGCTCTCTTTCTATTTGTTCAAGATGTAGGGCTAACATTTTGATTTTGGCCTGTTCTTCTTTTTTGATTTGTGCATAGATAGCTATAAATTGCCCTCTGAGCACTACTTTTGCTGTGTCCCAAAGGTTTCATTCTCATTTGATTCTAGGAATTTTTTGATTCCCTTTATTATTGCCCAGTTGTTTTTAAGCAAGGTGTTATTCAGTTTCCAAGTATTTGATTTTTTTTTTCCTTGCTTTTCCTGTTATTGATTTCTACTTTTATGGCATTGTGATCAGAGAGAATGCTTTGTATTATTTCAAAGCTTTGGATTTTATTAAGGGTTGCTTCATGGCCTAAAACATGGTCTATTCTGGAGAATGTTCCAGGTGCATTAGAAAAAAAAAATGTATACTTTTCTGCTGTTGTGTGGTATGTTCTATATATATGTATGAGGTCAAGTTGGTTGATTGTAGCCTTCAGATCTTATATATCCTTGTGGAGTTTCTTTCCAAATGTTCTGTCCTTTACCAAGAGTGGTATGTTAAAGCCTCCTGCTATTTACTGTGGAACTGTCTATTTCTCTTTTCAGTACTTTAAGAGTTTGTTTTATGTATTTTGGAGCCCTGTCGCTGGATGCGTAGATATTGATTAGGATTATGTCTTGTTAACGGATTGCCCCTTTAATCATTATATAACATCCTTCCTTGTCTTTTATGGTGGATTTTGCCTTAGTTTCTATTTTATGTGAGATTAGTATTTCCACTTCTGTTCTTTTTTGGTTATTGTTTGCTTGATATATTTTTTCCATTCTTAGATTTTTAATATGTCTTTGTGTCTAAGGTGTGTCTCTTGCAGATAGCTTATTGATGGGTCCTTTTTTTTTTTTTTTT
>NW_004444009.1:3281570-3304506 GCF_000243295.1 Trichechus manatus latirostris
ATATTTTTTCCATTCTTAGATTTTTAATATGTCTTTGTGTCTAAGGTGTGTCTCTTGCAGATAGCTTATTGATGGGTCCTTTTTTTTTTTTTTTTATCCATTCTGCCACTCTTCATCTCTTTACAGGTGCATTTAAGCCATTTACATTCAGTGTGATTATCAATAGATATGAGTTATTGCTGCCATATTATCGTGCTTTTTTTTTTGTGTGTGTGGTGCTGACATTTTCTTTGTACCTCTTACTTTCCTGTGCTGAGTTCCTTTTGTTTATGGATTTACTTTTCTTGCATTATAGATTTTGTATTTAGTGAGTCTTTATGTTTTCTTCTTTATTTTGTTGAGTAGGTTTGTTGACTTTCTTTATTGTTACCTTGAAATTTACCCTTGTCTTCCTAAGTTTGAACCAGTCTTTTATTACTTGATATCGCCTTGACTTCCTCTCCATTTTAAATTCTATACCTACACTGTTTATACCCCCTTTATTGTTTTGATGTCGTCGTTTACAGATTGACATCTCTGTTTCCCTGTTTTAAGTCTTTTAACTTTTTTTTAAAATTATTATTGAGAGTTCCTTACCTAGGTAGGTATCTGGCTGATGCTGTCCTTTGTCCTAGACTCAGGTTGTTGTATGATCTTGTTGGTTCTCTAACTGAAGGACTACCTTTAATATTTCTTGTAAGTTTGGTTTGGTTTTATGAATTCACTTAATTTCTGTTTATGTAAAATGTCCTAATTTCGGTATTGTACTTGAGAGAGAATTTTGCAGGATATATTATTATTGATTGGCAGTTTTTTTCTTTCAAGGTTTTATATGTCATCTCATTGCCTTCTTGCCTGCATAGTTTCTGCAAAATAATCACAGCTTAGTCTTATTGGATCCTCTTTGTAGGTGACTTTTCAGTTTTCCTAGCTACTCTCAGAATTCTTTGTCTTTGGTTTTGGCAAGTTTGATTATGATATGTCTTGGTAACTTTCTTTTGGGGTCTAATCTATGTGGGAATCATTGAGTTTCTTGGATAGTCAGCTTTTCATCTTTCATGATATTTGGGATGTTTTCTACCAGCAAATCTTTAACAGTGTTCTCTCTGTTTTCCATTTGCTCACCCTGTTCTAGAACTCCAATCACACGTAAACTTTTGCTCTTGATTGTGTCCCACATCATTCTTAGGTTGTCTTCATTCTTTTCTCTCATCTTTCCTCAAACAAAGTGACGGCCATAGACTTGTCTTCCATCTTAACTGATTCTGTCTTCCATTGTTCACATTTGCTCCTAAAACCTTCTATTTAATTGTCCATTTCTTAAATTTTGTTGTTTATCTTTTGGATTTCTAATTGCTGTTTCTGTATGATTTCTAATTGTTTGTTTTGACATTTTGTTCTTATATTATTTTCCTGAATTCTTCTATTACTTTTTCCATGTTTTCCTTGATTTTGGCTACAGTTTCATTGGTTTTGTCTGTGTTTTCCATGATTTTGTCTATTTTTTTCTTGCTTTTGTCTATGTTTTCCTTGATCTCTTTCTTAATCTCTCAGAGAGCCCTAAATATTAGTCTTTTGAATTCCATATCAGGTAGTTCCACTGACTTTTCTTCCACTGGAAGGTTATCCGAGTCTTTGTTTTGGTCACTTGGTGGAGCCACCTTGTCCTGCTTTTTCATATGTTTTGGTATTGTCTTCTGTTTCCAAGACATTAAGATATTATTTTCTTTATTGATTTATGTTCATTTTTTCCATCCTGCTTTTTTGTTTTGTTTTGGTATGTCAGGGTGGATGTACCAGGTGTGCTTTGCTGTTTGCTCATCTAAGCACAATAGCTCTCACCATCTTGTTTGGGTGGGTGCAGCAGCAGCAGGAAGAGCGGGCCCACTTAGCTGTTCACTGGTTTAGCGAGGTGGCTGAGGTGAGCACTGTCTGCCTCCTAATGTTGGTCCAGTGGTGTGGGAGTGTTCATAGCTCCTTGCCTTACGGGTGGAGGTGTCAGACAGGGAGTATTATGGGCTCACTTCCCACCATTCAGCAGATAATAGAGTGGTGAGAAGGGAGGGGCAGTGCGGACCCAGTGCAGTGGCAGGCCTGAGTGCCGGGGATCCTCTAGCTGTGGCAGTGTGGCAGAGGTGGCAGCAAGGGGTGGGATGTGGTGTATGGGGCTAAGTGGGAGGGAGAAAGAAAAAATGGAGGCGCCATGGCAATAGCCGGCAAGGGAGAGCGAGGCGGACCTGAGGGCCAGTGGATAGGGAAGGGAGGTAGCATACAGAGCAGAAGGGTGAAGGATGGGAAAGTGTGTTTCTCTGGTTACCGGGTACTCTGTCTCCTGTTGAGGGCTTCGTGAAGTTGCCTTTCCATACTCTCTGTCTAGGGTTGTTGCTGACTGTTTTCCAAGATGGCGATGCTGTGCTGTGTTAGTTGGCAGGGGATCTCTACTCCATGTCTCTCCTCATTCTCTGTTTTCTGTCAGTTTCTTCTTCCATTTGATGTTGGAGCTAGTTCTTTATCTCTTCATTTGATGCTTAGGGTTCCAGGATTGACTTTTGTATCTGTTTTACTTAATTTTTCAGGTACTCTGCTGCAGAGGGATGGCATGGTGTGGCTGTCTAGGGTACCATGTTCTCCTTTGCTCCGTTTGCCTATTTTTAATTGGGTTGTTTTTCTTTCTGTTGTTGAGATATAGGAGTTCTTTATATATTCTGTGTATTAAACCCTTATCAGATATACGGTTCCCAAATATTTTTTCCTGTTCTGTATGTTGTCTTTTCACTTTGTTGATAGACCTTTGATGCAAAGTTTTTAATTTTGAAGAAGTCCAGTTTATCTATTTTGTCTTTTGTAACTTATGCTTTTGGGGTCATATCTAAGACTTCATTATTTAAAAGTAGGTTCTGAAGCATTATCCCTATGTTTTCTTCTAAGAATTTTATACATACATACCTCATTTTATTGTGCTTTGCTTTATTACACTTCACAGATATTGCATTTTTTTACAAATTGAAGATTTGTGGCAACTCTGTGTCGGGCAAGTCTATTGGCACCATTTGTACAACAGAATGTGCTCACTTCATGTCTCTATCACATTTTGGTAATTCTCACAATATTTCAAACTTTTTCATTATTATCATATCTGTTATAGTGATTTGTGGTCAGTGATCTTTGATGTTACTATTGTAATTGTTTGGGGTGCCATGAAACACGCTTATAAGACGGCAAACTTAATTGATAATTGTTGTGTGTATTCTGAATGCTCCAGTGACCAGCTGTTCCCCCGTCTCTCTCCTCTTCTCAGGTCTCCACATTCCCTGAGACATGACAATATTGAAATTAGGCCAATTAATAAGCCTACAATGACCTCTAAAGTGTTCAAGTGAAAGGAAGAGTCACACATCTCTCTCTCACTTTAAATCAAAAGCTAGAATGATTAAGCTTAGTGAAGAAGGCATGTTAAAAGCTGAGATAGGCCAAAAGCTAGGCCTCTTGTGCCCTGAATTCTGTCTGTTAAAGCCATCCACTTATGGTATTTCTCCTGTAGCATCACTAGGTAACTATGACAATCCATTTTGAATTAGTTTTCATAGATGATGTGAAAACTAATGTGGAAATCCAGTTGTCCCAGAACCATTTGTTGAAGAGCCTATTCTTCCCTCATTGAATGGACTTAACACCCTTGTTGAAAATCAGTTGACTATAGATGTATAGATTTATTTCTGAACTCTCAATTCTATTCCATTGGTTTATGTGTCTACCATTATACCAGTACCAGACTGTTTATTTAGTGTAGCTTTATAGTATGTTTTGAAATCAGGAACTATGAGTCCTCCTACTTTGTTCTTGTTTTTCAAGATTGTTTTGGCTATTTGGGGCCCCTTGCAATTCCATATAAATTTGAGGATTGGCTTTTCCATTTCTGTAAAGAAGGCTGTTGGAATTTTGATAGGGATTGCATTGAATCTACAGATTGTTTTGGGTAGTATTGACATCATAACAGTATCCTGTCTTCTGATCCATGAACATGGAATGTCTTTCCATTTATTTAATTTCTTTCAGCAATGTTTTGTAGTTTTCAGCGTTCAAGTCTTCTACCTCCCTAGTTAAATTTATTCTTAGATATTTTGTTGTTTTAGATGCTATTATAAATGGAATTGTTTTCTTAATTTCTTTTCATAATTGCTCATTGCTGATATATAGAGACCCAACTGATTTTTATGTGTTGATCATGTACACTGAAACTTTGCTGAATTCAAATTTGTTTACTTTTTAATGTAATTACTGAAAAGGTAGAATTTACGTCTGTCATTTTGCTATTTGTTTCTGTAAGTCTTATGCCTTTTTTGTTTTTCTCTTCCTTCATTACTTCCTCCTTTTATATTAAAATAAATCTTCTCATGTACCATTTACATTTCCTTTTCTCTTTTACTATGTTGTTTTAGTTATTTTCTTAGTGCTTGCTCTGGGGGTTGCAATTAACATCTTTTTTAAAAGTAATCTAGTTTGGATTAATGCCAGCTTAATTTCAATAGTATACAAAAAACTTTGCTCTGGTATAGCTTCTTTCCCTCCCTTTTCCTTTGTGCTATTTTTGTCAGTCAAGTCACATCTTTATTCATTATAAGCCCATCAATACAGTTTTATAATTTTTGTGTTTTGCAGTTGTTTTCTAACTCAGATACGAGAAGAAAACAGATATACATAAATATACATTTATACTGCTTTCTGTATTTACCTTTCTTGTTACCTGTGGTAGTGCTCTTTATTTCTTCCTGTGGATTCAAGTTACTGTCTAGTGTCCTTTCATTTTAGCCCAAATGATTCCCATTAGTATTTCTGGTAGGAAAGCTGTGCTAGCAACAAATTCTCTTAGTTTTTTGTTTACATGGCAGTATCTTAGTATCGCCTTCATTTTTGAAGGGAAGTTTTGCTGAATATAGAGTTCTTGGTTGACATTCTTTTTCTTTCACCGCTTTGAATGTATCACTGCATTGCCACAGGCCTCTGTGGTTTCTGAGGATAAGTCACTTGTTAATGTCATTGAAAATCTTGTGTACACAATGAGTCATTTTTCTCTTGTTGCTTTCAGGATTCTCTTTATGTCCTTGACTTTCGACAGTTTGACTATGATGTGTCTTTTTGTGGGTCTCTTTGGTTTGATCATACTTGGAGTTCATTAAGCTTCTTAGACGTGTAGATTAATGTTTTTAATCAAATTTGGGCAGATTTTTGCCATTATTCTTTAAATATTATTTCTACATCATTTTCTCTCTCCATGTAGGGCTTCCATTATGCGTGTATTAGTATGCTTGATGATTCCCAAAGTCTCGGAAGCTCTGTTCATTTTCTTCATTATTTTTTCTTTCTGATCCCCAGACTGTACAATCTCAGTTGACCTGTCTTCAAGTTTGCTTATTTTTCTGTCAACTCAAATCTATTGCTGAGCCCTTCAAGTGATTATTTATTTATTTTTTATTAAATAATATGTGGTAATTCAGGAAATCAGAATCCTGCTATACCCCTCCCTGAGAATTCGTTGTTGCTTTTTCTTGCTTAATGACTTTTATGGAGTAATTCTGTAAAGTCTGTATTCACTGTTATGTGTAGCCTCTGCAGTCTGTGCTGTTAGCTTAATGGTAAGCTAATAATTAAACAGAAATTTCTAAATTTATTTATCCTATAAGTCTTCAACCCTTTGGCTTTGTATACGTGTTGGGGCATGACTTCAGTGCTTCAGTGTTTACAACTCAGCCTTAGCCCTCACTTCCTGCTTTCACAGGGCCTCAGTTTTAGAGGTGAAAGATTAGGATCTTCTCAGGTCTTTCCTGGACAGGTACATAGATCCCTGTGAATATATCAGACCTTTTCAAAGCTCCTGTAGACGTTTCATTCCCCAGCCGTTTGTTTACCCATACTGGTATCAGCACCTCAGGCAGCTGCAATATTAAAAGATTGCTGCTGATTGTTTTTGAGAGACATCCTGAAGATTGGGCTTTTCCCACTGAGTGAGCTCTTGGTCAGGTCAAATAACAACAACCCCTGCAAATGCAGCTTTTCCAGGAGGCTGTCAGACAGGCCAAATAGTTACAGTTCTCTGGGGGTATAGCTTTCTGAGGAGCTCCAGACCCCTTATACTGTTTCTAGTGGCTGATGGGCAGCTGATTTTTAAGGATACCACAGATCTAGAGAGAGGGGGAAGAGAATAAGGCAAGTTAAAATGCCACAAAACTCTGTTTTTATTGACATTCTATCTTTCTTTTTTCTCCAATAAACATCTTCAGATTATGGCTAATTTCCAGAGTTATGAAAAAGTTGATTTTGATCATTTTTCTAGTGTTCTCATTGCCTTTATGGAGGAATAGATTTTTGGTTGTCATTACTATAGCATTTCAGATCCCTCCACCTTATTTTAGATGCCAAAGAAAGTTTTAATTCTATTTTATTCAAGGCCAATTATAGCTGGATTTATTAGCGTTTTACCTATTTCTTTCCATACTATTGCTATATAACTGACACCCTTTCTTTTTTTTTTTTTAGTTCATTTTTCTTGATAGAAAAAAAATCTCTACTTTCAGAGAGATTCTATGGATGTCTTAGGCTGGCTTCTGTAGAGAAGCAAAACCAGTGAAGTGTGTGTATATATACATAGAGAGAGAGAGAGATTTATAGTAAGGAAATGGTTCACTCAGTTGTGAGGCTGGAAAGTCTCAAGTCCGTGGGTCAGCCTGGAGGCTTCTCCTGCCTGACTCACATAGCTGCAGGGGCTGGTGAACCCAAGATCAACAGGTCAGAAAGTAGGCTTATGGCTCACAGGCTACGGAGGCTGACGAATCCCAAGATTGGCAGGTAAGATGGTATTCACTGGCTCACAGGCTACAGAGGCTGACGAATCGAAAGATCAGGTAAACGGCTAGCTCAAGTCCCAAGAACTGGAGGTCAAATGAGGATCCAGAGCCAGCAAAAGCCAGCAAGTTTGCCGGAAAGTCCACATATATTGGATTCAGACCACACCCCAAAGGAAACTCCTTTTCAACTGATTGGCTGCTCATAGCAGATTTCATCATGGAGGTGAGTACATTATTTCAGATCTCATTATGGAGGTGATTATACCATTACATAGCTGCTAAACTACAACATAACTGCCAAACCACTGAGAATCATGGCCCAGCCATGTTGACACACAGCCTTAATCATCACAGTCCACCTCTTTTCAACTTGGCACCCATATGCATCTCCCTAAACCTTACACAGTCTCTAAATAAAAACAAGTGTAAAGCTTTACTTGCACCTAACATGATACAACTAACACACATAGAACTGAAAACGCACTAACCCTGTTTACATCTTATATTTTTATAAGTGAAGAAAACAAAAATATTTGATGCATGCATACAAGGAAGAAATACTCATAACAGTTGCATTCTTCATTTCTGCAACTGGTCATGTAATCATAGCTGGTATTTAAAACTACCTTCTTCCAACAACCATTCCGTATTCCTTTACCCTCAGGAAGTACCTCAGCAGGTCATGGTTCTTTGCCTAGTGAGGTGACTGAAACCTTCATTTCTGAAGGGTCTGAGCCATTAGTAGTCGTGTCGGAATTGGGTTGCTGTAGTTTTCCATTGATTTTAATCACAGGGCATAGTAGTACTAAGAGATGTCCTGAGGATCCCTGTATTACAGGCATACTCTTCTTTACCTCCATTATGTAATATCCATCTGATTTCCTCTTGGTAAGCAGGATCAATCACACCAGCCAAGACAGTATCTCCCATCTTTGCCCATTGATACAGAGGCATGAGGAGCTGAAAGTGGCCGGGTGGCATTCTTAACTTCCAGTTCACTGGACTCAGTGTTGTGTCTCCTGGTGGGAGCATTCCTTCTTGAGAACTAAGACCTCTAGACCTGCAGTGCGTAGGGTCATGAAGACAGGAAACAAAAAATTTGCAAATAGGTCGCTAGGGGTAATAGTGAGTGGTGCCACTTCCATTTCTACCCCTTGATTCCTGAGCCCATGAATCCTGGCTAAGGGAGAAATGCCACCATATATTGAACGCTGGTTTAGAGCATATGGAGCCTCCTGGTATAACACTGCCCCAACCCTGCAAAGGTATTGCCACTTAGCTGATACCGTAATTGTGCCTTTAGAAGGCCATTCCACCATTCTATCAAGCTAGCCACTTCAAGATGACGGGGAACATAGTAAGAACAGTGAATTCCATGAGCATGGGCCCATTTCCTCACTTCATTTACTGTGTAGTGAGTCCCTTGAACCAAGGCGATGCTGTGTGGGATACCATGACAGTGGATAAGGCATTCTGTAAGTCCACAGATGGTAGTTTTGTCAGAAGAATTGCATCCACGTAAGGCAAATCCATATACAGAATAAGTGTCTATTCCAGTAAGAACATAATGCTGCCCTTTCCAGGATGGAAGCAGGCCAGTGTAATGTACCTGACACCAGGTTGCAGGCTGATCACCTCGAGGAATGGTGCCATAACAGGGACTCAGTGTTGGTCTCTGTTGCTGGCAGATTGGGCACTCAGTAGGGCTGTAGCCAGGTCGGCCTTGGAGAGTGGGAGACCATGTTGCTGAGCCCATGCATAACCTCCATCCCTGCCACCATGGCCAGTTTGTTTGTGAGTCCGTTGGGCAATGATGGGAGTGGCTGGGGAAAGAGGATGACTGGTTTCCACAAAACATATCATCTTACCCACTTGAATGTTGAAATCTTCCTCTGCTGAAGTCACTCTTTGGTGAGCATTCACATGAGACACACTTCATTTCTTTGGCCCTTTCAGAGAGGTCTATCCACATGCCTTTTCCCCATACCTTCTTGTCACCAATTTTCCAAGCATGTTCCTTCCAAACCCCTAACCATCCATCAAACCATTGACCACAGCCCATGAATCAGCATACAAGCAAATATCTGGCCATTTCTCCTTCCAAGCAAACTGAACAGCCAGGTGCACTGCTTGAAGTTCCGTCCACTGGGAGGATTTTCCTTCACCACTGTCCTTCAGGGAGGTCTCAGAGAGGGGCTATAGTGCTGCTGCTGTCTACTTTCGAGTGGTGCCTGTACATCGTGCAGAACCATCTGTAAGCCAGGCACAAATTTTATCTTCCTTAGTCAGCTGACCGTAAGGAAGTCCCCATGAGGCCACAGGTGCAGACTGGGAGAGGGCAGATAATGTGACATAAGTGGATACCATGGGCTTTTGGGCCACTTCCTCGTGCAACTTACTTGTGCCTTCAGGTCCTGCTCCGGCCCAGTCTCGTATATACCACTTTCATTTAATGATGGAATGCTGCTGTGCATGTTCCAAGTTTATGACTCTGTGGATCAGATAATACACAGTTCATGATGGACAGTTCAGCCTGCATGATGATTTGGTGGCCTATGGTTAAGCATTCAGTCTCTACTAAGGCCGAGTAACAAGCCAAAAGCTGCTTCTCAAAAGGAGAATAGTTATCTGCAGAGAATGGCAGGGCTTTGCTCCAAAATACTAAGAGTCTGCACTATGATTCACCAATAGGGGCCTTCCAAAGCCTCCAAACAACATCTCTATCTGACACTGATGCTTCAAGAACCATTGGATTGGCCAGATCTTATGGCCCAAGCAGCAGAGTGGCTTGCACAGCAGCCTGAACCTGTTGGAGAGACTTCTCTTGTTCTAGGCCCCACTCAAAACTAGCAACTTTTCCAGTCACTTGATAAACTTTTCGAGTCACTTGATAAATAGACTGGAGTAACACACCCAAATGAGGGATATGTTGCCTCCAAAATCCATAGAGGCCTACCAAGCGTTGTGCCTCCTTTTTGTTTGTGGGAGGGGTGAGATACAATAAATTATCCTTCATTTTAGAAGGAATATCTCAACATGCACCACATCACAGGACCCCTAGAAATTTTACTGAGGTGGAAGGCACCTGAATTATCGTTGGATTAATTTCCCACCCTGTAGTGTGTAAATGTTTTACCCATAAGTACAGACTCATTGATACTTCTTCCTTACTAGATTCAGTCAGCACAGTGTCATCAGTGTAATGGACCAGTGTGACATCTTGTGGAAGGGAAAGGTGATCAGGGTCCCTGTTGACTGAATTATAACATAGGGCTGGAGAGTTCATATAGCCCTAAGGTAGGGCACTTAAGATGTTTTGCTGGCCTTGCTTCTGGTGGTCCCTATGAGTCAGAATTTACTCGATGGCAGTGGGTTTTTTGGATTTTGATGTAGGTCAGTGAAGTTGTATTGTTGACCTTGCCAGCTGAAGGCAAACTGCTTCTGGTGTTCCTTCAAAACTGGAATCGAGAAAAAGGCATTGGCCAGCTTAGTAGGTGCAAACCATTTACCAAGAGATGTATTAATTTTTCTCAAGCAATGAAACCACATCTAGAACAGCAGCTGCAGTTGTAGTCACCACTTGGTTAAGTTTATGATAATCCACTGCCATTCTCCAAGATCCATCTGCTTTTTGCACAGGCCACAGGGTGAGTTGAATGGGGGTGTGGTGGGAATCACCACCCCTGCATCCTTCAAGTCCTTGATGGTGGCAGTAATCTCTGCAATCCCTCCAGGAATGCAGTATTACTTTTGGTTTACTATTTTCCTAGGTAGGGTCAGTTCTCATGGCTTCCACTTGACTTTTCCTACCATAATAGCCTTTACTCCACTTGCCAGTGATCCAGTGTGGGGGTTCTGCCAGTTGCTGAGTATATCTATTCCAATTATGCATTCTGGAACTGGGGAAATCACTACAGGATGGGTTGGGAATCCACTGACCTACTGTGAGACAAACCTGAGCTAAGAGTCCATTAATAACCTGACCTCCATACAACCCCACTCTGACTCGTGGGTCACAGTGGTGTTTTGGATCTCCTGGAATTAATGTCGGTTCAGAGCCAGTATCCAGTAATCCCCCAAAAATCTGATTATTTCCTTTTCCCCAGTGAACAGCCACTCTCGTAAAAGGTCATAGATCCCTTTGGGGAAGGCTGGGAGAAAGATTAACAGTATAAATTTTTGGCAGTGTAATTGGGTCCTTCCTCAAGGGGACCCTGCCTCCCCTTCATTCAAGGGGTTGTAGGTCTATAAACTCGCTCATGTCTGCAAATTGATTGAGGGGCTGTGACTTTTTATTCTGATAATTTGAGTTAGACTGCTGTTCACTTGACCTAGAATTCTTCTGCTTGTACAGATCAAGTAAATACTTAATAGATTTCTGATCTTTTTCACTCCTAGGGATACCATGAATAAGTAACCAACACCATAAGTCCATACGAGTCAAATTGTTCTGATTACTGCTTTGATTCTGCTGTCCATTAAGATAACGATGCCTACCTTGTCTTTGCCGATTGAGTGCCGTCACTTGGCCCCTGCCACCACTGGGTCCAGTCAGCCCCATTGTAGTTTAGGTGTCTTAATTCAGGTAGAGTAGTTCCCACTGTCAGATCTGACTTACATAAAATAGCAATCACAGCAGTCTTCAAGGATGCTGGGGCTCCCTTCACAAATTTGTTCCTCACTGTTGTGGTAAAAGGTGTGTCCTCTGGGCACTCTGTGGGTAGGTCTGTGGGTCTAACTTGAGAAATCTACTCTAACATGCCAATTTCTCTAAGCCTTTGGATTCCTTCTTCTACAGTATACCAAGGTAGGTCTGACACTTCAGCTTGATTTAGTGTAGGCCACCGAGTAATCCATGCTTAAGCGAACCAACCAAATAAACTATTAGATCCTTTCCTAACCTCTGGAGCTGAAACACTGAATGAAGAATCTGTGCTTAATGGGCCCATACCAGTAAACCCAGACTGATCCAATTCTATGTTCCTTGCACCATTATCCCACACCCATAATAGCTATTTCCACACATATTCCCCAGGCTTCTGTTCATACATATTAGAAAGTCAAGCAGTTCGTTTGGAGTATAGAGTACCTCCTCCTGGATCATGCTTCGTACCTCGCCTTTTGGGGCAAGCTGGGACTTAAGTCTAGTTATGTGTCTAGGAGCAAAAATGGGTAGTAGGGGATGTGTTCTGAGAACATTCAGCAAGGTCTTGTAGGGCATCTGCCTCAGGCAGTGCCCTAGGCAGTGACTCACATGCCTCCCCAGGGGATGACTCAGAAAAAGGCTCTTAAGACAGCCAGGTTAATCTCATCATATGAGGGTGGAGGAGCTAATGGTTTTACTGGGGAGAGTGGCTTAACAGAAGAAGGTGGAGTAATCTCTTTAGATAGGAGTGAGAGGGCTGGTTCTGTTGGGAGGAGTGATTCAGTGGATTTTAGGGGCTCAGTGTGCCCAGTTTCATGACTGTCTGCCCGTATGTCCCCATCCCAAGTTTCAGGATCCCGTTTCTTCCCAATCAGTGCCCTCACTTTAACTTCAGACACCATTGGACGTTGGTAATTCAGTTGGCATTGTAATTCAGCCACTCGTAACGATAAGACTCTGGATTTGTTTTCAGCAATATCAGCTCTGTTACTACAAGAAATATGGCTTTCTTTCAAGGCACAAGTGGAAACTTTGAGGTCATTAATGCGGCACTTGAGCTATGACTCTGAAGCTTTGAGCTCATTTCTTTCTGTTACCACTTTGTCTAGCAAAAGTAGGACCAACCAACCAGCATCCTTATACTTTTCATTCTGACAAAATTGTAGAAAGGTATCAAACGTGATCATTCAAAGCCTCGCCTCTCACCAATACTTAATCAACTGGTGGTGATATTTTCCATATTTCTGTTGCCACCTCACGCCATAGATTAGCAGTGCCCTCTTTACTACTAGAAGCAGAGTCATCAACATCTTTAAGACTAACCAGACTTGAGAACCATTTAGAAAACTCATGCTTGCACTTTTGTTTCTCTAGAGTCACTCTTGGTACCAAATGTCTTAGGCTGGGTTCCCTAGAGAAGAAAAACCAGTGAGGCACACGTGCGTGTATGTGTATATATATGTATGTATATGTATATATATGTGTGTGTGTACGTATATATGTACATATATATATAGAGAGAGAGAGATTTATATCAAGGAAATGGCTCACATGATTGTAGAGGCTGGAAAGTCCCAAGCCCATGGGTCAGCCTGGAGGCGTCTCCTGCCTGACTCTCATAGTCGTAGGGGCTGGTGAACCCAAGATCAGCAGGTAAGCTGCTAGCTCAAATCTCGAGAACTGGAAGTCAGACGAGGATCCAGAGCCAGCAAAAGCCAGCAAGCTTTGCCAGGAAGTCTACATATATTGGATTCAGGCCATACCCCAAAGGAAACTCCTTTTCAACTGATTGGCTGCTCATATCAGATCTCATCATGGAGGTGATTACATTATTTCGGATCTCATTATGGAGATGATTACTTCATTACATAGCTGCTAAACTACATCATAACCGCCAGACTACTAAGAACCATGTACCAGCCAACTTGACACACAACCTTAGCCATCACAGTGGGTGATAAACTCTGTTAATATTAATTGTCTGAAAATGTCTTCATTTTGCCCTTACTGAAATCCAGAATGATTTCATTTGGAATGAAGTTCCAGAATGAAATCATTTGGAATTCAGTTCTCTAAATAAGTATTCCTTTTCTTTTGATATCAGTTGTTACTAATGGAAAGTCTGGTATCAATCTCTTTCTCAATATTTGTAAGTTAATTGTGTTTTCTCTCAAGTAGCTTTTTTTCTTCTTCATATACCACAGTTTCATTAGCATATGACTGAGTGGGATTTTTAAAAAACATATTACATGGCATTTAGTGATATTTTGTAATGTGAACACTCATGATTTTCTTCAGTTCTGGAAAATTTGTAGCCATTATCTCTCTCAATGTTGCCTCTTTTCCATTTTATTTTCTCCTCTGAAAATCCTGTTAGATGTAAGTTGATGCTTCATGGTCTAGTCTCCAGGACTCTTAGCTCCTCTTTCATATTTTCTATCCCTTTGTCTGTCTGTACTGCATTCTCAGTGATTTCTTAATTCTATCTTCTAATTCTCTGGTTCTCTCTTCAGCTACATCCAGTCTATTTATCACATCCCAAACCCTGGTGGCGTAGTGGTTAAGAGCTACGTCTGCTAACCTAAAGATCAGTAGTTTGAATCCACCAGGCACTCCTTGGAAACCCTATGGGGCAGTTCTACCCTGTTCTATAGGGTCGCTGAGTCAGAATCAACTCGACGGCAATAGGTTTGGTTTGATTTATGGAGTTATTTATTTCATGATTGAATTTTTATATTAATATTTCTTAAATTGTTTCAGATGTTAACTTTTTATTAAGTATACAAATACACAGAATAGTGCAAAATCCTAAGGTGTGCAGCTCAATCAATTTTCATAAACTGAACACACTCATGTAACTAGTAACCAGAATGCCTTTTGTGCCCCTCTCCAGTTACTACCTGGAGATTTCCATTTACTCAACTGAGAGTTCCATTTGTTCAGCATCCTTGCTATACTTGATATTTTTTGACTGTTACACATTAAGCATTCTGGTGAGTGTGTAGTGGTATCACGTTGTAGCTTTAATTTGCTTTTAATGCATTTAATTTGCGTTTATCTGATGGTTAATGAAGTTGAGTATTTCCTCATGTACTAATTTACCATTTGGATATCTTATTTTATGTGAATTGCATATTTATATTTTTTACCAGTTTTCATAGGGTTTTTTTCTTATCAGTTTGTAGGAGTTCTTTACATAGTCTGTATACCAGTATATTCTGTATTGGTATTGCCAAGTATCTTTTCTCACTCTGTGGCTTGTGATTTCACTACTCTTTAAGTGGTGATGTTTCATAAAGAGTTGTTAGTTTTAATGTAGTTTAATTTATCAAGGGCTTTTGCTTTATGTTTAGCTTTTTTTTTTGAATCCTGTTAAAAATTCTGCTGACCATGGAATCTCCATAGACACATCCAAACTCCCTGAGGGACTGAATTGCTGGGCGGAGGGCTATGGGGACCATGGTCCCGGGGAACATCCAGCTCAATTGGCATAACACAGTTTATAAAGTAAATGTTCTACATTCTACCTTGGTGAGTAGCGTCTGGGGTCTTAAAAGCCTGTCAGTAGCCATCTAAGATACTCCACTGGTCTCATCCCTTCAGGAGCAAGGGAGAATGAAGAAGACAAGATACAAGGGAAAGATTAGTCTGAAGGATTAATGGACCACAACTACCATGGCCTCCACCAGACAGAGTCCAGTACAACTAGATGATGCCCGGCTACCACCACTGACTGCTCTGACCAGGAACACAACAGAGGGTCCCGGACAGAGCTGAATAAAAATGGAGAACAAAATTCTAACTCACAAAAAAAGATCAGACTTACTGGCTTGACAAAGACTGGGGAAACCTCAAGAGTATGGCCCCTGGACACCCTTTTAGCTCAGTAATGAAGTCACTCCCGAAGTTCACCCTTCAGCCAAAGATTAGACAGCCCCATAAAACAAAAGGAGACTAATGGGGTACAAGAGTCCAGGGACAAGGACTAGAAGGCAGGAGGGGACAGGAAAGCTGGTAATAGGCAACTCAAGGTTGAGAAGGGACAGTGTTGACATGTCGTGGGGTTGTTAACCATTGTCATAAAACAATATGTGCACCAGCTGTTTAATGAAAAAGTATTTGTTCTGTAAACCTTCATCTGAAGTACAATAAAAATATATATATTAAAAAAAGAGTGCAAAAATATTCTACTGACCAAAGAAACTGAAAATGCAATCAACTGGTTTAATTTTTTCTAAAATTTTTTTTAAAGACCTGTTATTATTTTGGCAGAACATTTCAGTCTAACTTGAAAAATATCAGTGTTTCCCCAAGAGTGTATTTTAAGAGTCACTGTCCTGTTTTTTTCACAATACCATACACAAAACTTCAAACTTTAGATAATGATTCCAGGAGAACTTGTGTTCCTTCCTATCAAACCCAGAAAGTCTGTTGAGTATATTTCTTACCCGATTTGTTTCTAATCCGACTATCTTCTATTTTCAGAGGTAAGAAAGCCCATTACAATGTGAAGTCCTCTAACTTTTGCTTTCCACTCCTAGCTGACAAGATATTTACTTCCCTTCCTGTTTCAGTGGGAAATATTTCAGTCATATCTTAAACCTATGTTGAATATTATTCATTCTCCTTCTTCAGGAATATTGTTCTGCAAATTGTCCCTTTTTCTATAGTTCAGTGGTTTTCCCCCTGCTCGGTACATAGACAGTAGGTATATACTACCTTTAAAAACAAAACAAAACAAAAATTTTACTCTCTGTCTCTTGGTAATTACCCCTATCTCTATCCTTCCATAAAAAGCAAACATTTTACACTTGATAAAATTGCATAGAACTAAATACACAAACGATGAGTGTATGTAAAACTGGTGAAATCTTAAATACAATTGATGGATTGTATCAAATTCAGTTTCCTGGTTGTGATATTGTGCTATATTTACCCAAGCTGTTACCATTGGGGGAAACTGGGTGAAGGGTACACAGGACCTCTCTCTTATCATTTCTTATAACTGCATGTAAATCAACACGTATCTCAAAATGAAAAATTAAAACAAATGTCTGTTTAAAAGTTATCTATGATTAAAAAAAAAAAAAAAACATTTATTGATTGCTTACTGTGTGCTAGGTGCTATTCTGAGCACTGTCAGGTGAATCCCTTTGTTAACCACATTTTATAGGTGAAGAAATTGAGGCACAGAGATGCTAAGTCACTTACCCAGGGTCATCCAACTAAAAGTAGTGGAACTAGCATTCAAACCCAAGCAGCATCACTCCAAAGATAGAGCCTTCAACCATTGTGCTGTGCTTCTTGTGTATCTGTCTTCATATCCTGCCTCCTAGTCACTTTTGAAACCACTATAATCACTCCTCTGAAACTGCTTTTACCTGGATCACCAAAAAGTCAATTGCCAAACCTAATGGATTCCTTTTGGTCCTTACCATTCTTTCTGTAGCCTTTCATATTGTTCATACACTCAACATGTATTTATTGAGCAGCTACAATGTGTCAACCTTTGTTTTACAGCAGTGTGTTCATTTACAACAAATAAAATTGCTATAATTGAAGAATGCACACATCTTGTTAGCATTAAACCTGTTGCCATCGAATCGATTGCGACTCATAGCGAACCTATAGGACAGAGTAGAACTGCCGCATAGAGTTTCCAAGGAGCAGCTGGTAGATTCAAACTGCCGACCTTTTGGTTAGCAGCCAAGCTCTTAACCAAATCTTCAGTTATTTTCCACTCATCACTGCTGATTGTTTGTGGAGGACCAAAAGGCCACTTTATTATTCTATGCTTTTGTTTCTCTGTGGCTAAAACAGGGTCATATTATTGGTTTTTTTGGTGGCTTCACAACATAAGTCAGAAAATGTTATATTTAGATACCATTTTTTAACTTTTCCCAGGATAGAAATCTGAACCTTTCCAAGCAATTGTCATGAATATGAATGAATGAAGAGAATCAAGTCCTAAAGTAATACTTCCCTTTTTTTATATAATTATTAAAGATGAATTGTGAAAAGTAATTACCTTTTACCTACTTTTCTTGGTATGAGGAAAATTTGAATTAATTTCATGCCCCCTCTTCTGGAAACACCAGGATCTCTGCAGAATATTAAATCCATTTTATTCCAAATAAAAAGCTACTCCAAGGAAAATACTTGACTTCATGGAGACATGGTGGTAGCCTTTTGCGTATCACCAAAGCCAAGCATTTGAGCAAGAACAGGAGGGAAGGAGTCATCCTTTCTCTTTCCATATGCCCATAGTTATGCTGTGTTTTCATTCCTTTCCCCCAATTCAGTAAAGAAGGGAGAGGAAAAAAAAACCCTCTCCTACTTCTTCATGCCAAGAAACAGCTCTTGTTTTATTAGTTTTAATGGGAATGTGTTTTGCTTGATGATTGGAAGCAACTGTAATCCACTTGCTTACATCCAGACTTACTGTTTTTGTCTGATAGCTGTTTGTTTACAGCAGCAGTTAGCAATTTGCATGGACAGTGCTGTCAAAGCCATTGCCCTCAATGAAACACAAATGCCTCTTGGAAGAAAGATGACAGATTTAGCCCAGCGACTTGCAAAACTTTAAAAGCGATCCCTTGTCAAACACGTGAAAAACAACTCTTTCCTCTCTATGACTTGAAAAACATGAGAGACTATCTTATGCCAGATGGCGATTCCCTGCTAGTAAAAGAGGCTTGGGCTGACTCAGCCCCGTGCCTTTGGGTTCCTTTTGCAAAACCCGCAAAGAACACATTTGGGGCCACTTTTCAGAGCTGGCAACACTCTCTGCTTTTTAAAGAAATCATATGGACAGACAAAGCTGCAATCGATGAAGGGCTAGGAATCCCCAGGGTCCCAAAATGGGATACATAGGTCTGACATTCTAGGTCATCAGTTAGAATTTGGCCTGGGCCCAAGAGTCATCCCAATTGTTGCCAGATTTGATTACTTGATTAAATTTGGTTAAAAGAAAAACAAGTTGAGGAAAGTTTGTATTTTCTTGTTGACTAAATCTCTTCTTAAAAAAAAAAAAAAAGACATTTTCTTCTTTAGTTGGTCATTTTGTTACATTTAGCGGAGAAACTAGAAACTATAAAAACATCTTTTGAGATGATAAAGTCATTCCTGTATTTCACATAACTATAGATATAAAGGATTTAACCTTAAATTTTTAGTCCAGCACCTTTCTGTAGCATTTATAGATAAGGTGTGATACCTGTTTTCATTTATTTAGAAGTTATTTAGAGAGAAATTGAAATAAGTGAAGAGAAATCTACGTGTGTGTGTATGTGTTTTCTTAATAACCTCAGCTTTTTTAAAAATGGAATAGTTGCCTCAGAACATAATGAAACCCTCTCACTGAAGATGTTGAAGCAGAGTCTGGCCAGCTACTTGCTAGGGATGTTATGAAGAAGGTTTAAACATGAGACTAGTAATTGGATTAGTTAGCTTTTAAGATTCCCTCAATAACCCGTAAGATTCTATGCGTCGTTAATTAGAGCTAAGCTCCCTTCCCCTTTCTTTCTTTGAGTTACCTTGACTTGGAATATTTTTCACCATTTTAGATAATACCTGTTGTCTGTTTAGTTTTGTCTTATATGCATGAAACCTTGATAACTTCTGTTATTGTTCTATCTTATTTCTTTAGGTGTCTGAACACACGCAATTAAGTTGGATCCTTACCTGCATGGTCAGACTACCCCGATTACAACACTTACACCAGTGGAAGGTAAATGCTGGTGATCTTAATAAACAGAAGGGAGTGCAAGTTCCTCATTACAGCTGTTTTTCCCTGTTTATTTTTGTGCCCCTCCCTACCCCCCACCCTCACCCCCGCCCCCAAGCCTGCTACTCACTATTGGCCTGGAACAGTGCTTTAACCTCTCTTCTTCCTGGTATGGGACAGAAGGTCAAAGGGTTCTCTAAGATTCCTTCCAATTTTAAAAATCCTGCTAATTGTTTTTGGTCTGTGTATGGTTGAATCAGAGTAGTCTTTGGATAGACTTGTTAATGACTTTGAACCTACCACATGATAATTAACAAACAATCCTCAATTTCTGGACCACCGGACCTTGAAGTTGCCTCCTATCTCCACTGGAATTAACTGACAGTGAGGCAAGAATCTTTTCATTGTGGGGAGAGACAATATATTTTATTTAACATTTAAACAAGTTGAGTCCAGGCGATGGTTCAAACCCACAGACAAATTAAGGCTGTACTTTTTCTAGGAAGTTCAACTGAGAAGGATAAATTGGATAATTCACAGCACTTTACTTCCATTTGTTTTTGCAATTGGATAACCTGAGGGTAGGTAGCCTCTAATTATGTAAACACTAATTTCAGTTTCAGGCTTCTTCAGAACATATTTTCAGAACCGTTGGCTTCCTCAGAAGCTTCAGAAGCCTTTGCATATGCTGCAGAGAGACAAACTTTAAAGTGGCAGTGCCTAAATGAGAGGCATCAGTAATGTTACAGTCATTACTTGCCAGGAATTAAAAGCAAAATTTTATAATGTTCTCTACCATATTTTGGTTTTAGACAAGACTTTCCATTTTACCATAATACTCTAAGTTCAGTGCCGAAATCCTTTCTTATAGGAACTGAATACTAATTTAATGAAAACTGTTCCCACTTTAGGAGCCCTGGTGGCGCAGTGGTTAAGAGCTCAGGCTGCTAACCAACAGGTCGGCAGTTCGAATCCACTAGCTGCTCCTTGGAAATCCTATGGGGCAGTTCTACTCTGTCCTATAGGGTCACTGTGAGTCGGAATTGACTCTACACAACGTGTTTGGTTTGTTTTTTGGTTTCCCACTTTAAGGTGGTGATAACACATGATTAGTGAATGCACTGGTATTCCAGGGAACCCTTCCCACTAATCCATGATTTGGTATGGTATTCGTGGAAAAAGCATGGATTTCAAGTCCCATCCTCATCCTTGGGCAAGTTATACTTTGTGGGGTGATTCCCTCATTAACAAGTACCAATGATGCCTTCTGGGAGTCTTACACCGAGGGAGAGGCTGGAGATCTACAGGTCAGTAAGACAGAGGTAGCTCCCTGAAGGCTTGTAGCCTATTTGGGAAAAGATAATTAAACAAGGAACAAGAAAGTGTGAGAAGAGCTCTGATGGAAGAATTCCAGTGCCATGGGAGAATCTCAAGAGTACTTAGCTTGGTTTGGGTTAGAGCAGGAACAACAGGGTAGAATGGTGGGGTTAGGGTTGTTGAGGTCAGGGTTATTTGGAGGATTAATGAGGTAACTCCATATGCAAAACATCTGAGGCACAGAATAGGCACTCACTAAATATTAGTGTTTTCCACATCTCCTCCCTTCCCTTGTAATTTCAAGGTCCAGTAGTCTAATAATAAAAGACTATAAACCTAACGTAGTAGCAATTTTTTTAAGTTTGATTCTTTTCCCATTTGATATTTCCATATTAAACCTTCACAATCTTTACCCAGTAATAATGGCAAAATAGCCCTTAACATGGGCATTATAATAGTATGCTGAAGGAGCTGTGTCTTGAAACTTTCATATTTTCTTTGAATGGCCTATAACATTAGTTGCTGTAGCCAGAAACTACTTGAGATATAACCAGAGAAGTTAAATTTGTAACTAAATTATGGAACATTGAAATTAAGATAGTTAAAGAGAAAATCTGTTGCTTTTTCAGACCCAGCCTCAAAGGGTGTGTCTCCAGCCTCAAAGGGAAACCTGAGTTTTGAGCTCATGAGTTTAGTCCTTGGAATTGTGCAAGTTTATAAATTCAGTTGTTCAGCTCATTCAGAAACAATCAGACTTCAGAGAAGTAATCCATACTAACTAAATGAGTCAGATTTATCTACTCACCAAAATATCCATTTATTATTTTTCAGAAGATGATATAACCAGGACTTGGAAGCAATTACCAGTGAAGTGCACACAGTATTCCCTTCTAATAAGTAACTGTACTCAGAAAATCATATTACATGTCAGCAATGCTTATCTGCAGCAAGGGAGTTGGTATCACTAGGGCTCATATTCACTTAGTACACACTAGTCATTTATATCAGTACCCATTGCTCACCAGCTTATTTAATATTTCTAATATCACCTCTGGTTTTCTATCAGCTTCTCCACTCAGGAAATATTTTGGTCTACACAACGTGTACTATTCATTAGAATTACTTTACCCTCACTGCTTCAGCATTCTTAATCACCTAACATCAAGATAATTAATTATGATTGCTTAGATTAAAATTTCTCTGACTTCAGTTTTATTTTTGAAATGCCATGATTTTGTTTTTTTAAAGGAGATTTTAAAAACATCCCAGTTTCATCAGCAGGATGGGTGTGAGACTTTTTGGGAGGTTTCCACAGACAAACAACATGGCTTTTGATGTTAATTCATGTTAATTTCTTACCTTATCTGTGGAATCTGGAATATATCTGATTTAGAACCTGGAAATCCTTTATCCCCTTACTGTAAAAATAATAATAATAATAATGAGAAATAATGGCAGTGCAGGATCCTTTGAAGGGGCAGTGATGAAATGGATTTACTTTGTTCTTGCCTAAGCCTGGAGAATGAAGACAAGCCCACCAGAGGATGGTTCCACCACTACCACCGGTTGCCATAAAGTCGATTATGACTCATGGCAAACCCATTTGTGTCAGAGTAGAACTATTCCCTGTAGGTTTTCAATGGCTGATTTGTTTTGGAAGTGGATCACCAGGCCTTCCAAGGTACCTCTGAGTAGGCTTGACCCACCAACCTTTCAGTTAGCAGCCGAGCACTTTTACTGTTTGCACCAACCAGGGACTCCTAGAGGATGGTTAAAGTTGCTAACATTAATGGAGATATATAGGTAGCTTCAGACCACGTTTTGCTTGCTTTAAAACTGTCTTACTTAGCAGTATAATTAGGTTCATGTCTGATTTCTTCCCCTCCTGTTTTTTCACCACCCTCTCGCCCCAGGCAAAGACTGCCAAGCAGAAACACGACGGAACTATGGGCCTGCTCACGTACCCAGTGCTTCAGGCAGCTGACATTCTGCTATACAAGTAAGGAGCAGAGCTCACCCACAGTCTCGTACATACTCATGAGGACAAGAGACTGTTGTAACCTATCCGAAAAAGACTTGGCTCATGGGGATGCGGGACACAGAAGGCATCAGACAAGTGAATCAGTTTGCATCTATTCCCCAGCAATAGCTACTAAATTACAGGGATATGTTTCAGTGTGAAAGTAGTACTGTTGAGAGCTAACACTTAAATAGCACTTACTATGTGTGCTGGACACCATTATAAGTGCTCCCAACAACCTTATACAATCTATACTATTATTACACCCATTTTACAGATGAGGAAACGGAGATACAGAGTGGTTAGTAACTTGCCCAAGATCATGTAGCAAGGTTTGGAGCTGGGATTTAAGTCCAGGAAGTTTGGATACAGAATCTGTGCTCTAAACTACTATGCCATATATATGT
>NW_004444009.1:3304606-3306062 GCF_000243295.1 Trichechus manatus latirostris
ACAGGCTTTTAAGACCCCAGACGCTACTCACCAAGGTAGAATGTAGAACATTTACTTTATAAACTGTGTTATGCCAGTTGAGCTAGATGTTCCCCGAAACCATCGTCCCTACAGCCCTCTGCCCAGCAATTCAGTCCCTCAGGGAGTTTGGATGTGTCTATCGAGCTTCATGAGCTTGCCTTGTACAAGTTGTGCTGGCTTCCCCAGTATCGTATACTGTCTTACCCTTCACCAAAGTTACCACTTTTCTATTGTCTATTTAGTATTTCACCCGTCCTACCCCTCATCTCTCGTAACCAACAAAGATTGTTTGTTTTTGTATATAAACTTCATGAGTGTTTACAGTAGTGGTCTCAAACAATATTTGCCCTTTTGTGATTGACTTATTTCATTCAGCATAATGTCTTCCAGTTTCATCCATGTTATGAGATGCTTCATAGATTCATCCTTGTTCTTTATTCTTGCATAATACTCCATTGTGCGTATGTACCATAGTTAGTTTATCCAGTCATCTGTTAATGGGCATCTAGGTTGTTTCCATCTTTTTGCTATTGTGAACAACGCTGCAGTGAACATTGATGTGCATATGTCTATTCGTGTGACGGCTCTTATTTCTCTAAGGTATATTCCTAGGAGTGGGTTTGCTGGATCGTATGGTATTTCTAGCTTTCTAAGGAAGCACCATATCATTTTCCAAAATGGTTGTATCATTTTGCATTCCCACCAGCAGTGCATAAGAGTTCTGATCTCCCCACAGCCTCTTCAACATTTGTTATTTCCAGTGTTTTTGATTTGTGCCAGTTATGCCGGGGTGAGATGGTATCTCATTGTGGTTTTAATTTGCATTCTCTAATGGCTAGTGATTGCGAGCATTTCCTCATGTGTCTGTTGGCCACTTGAAGGTCTTCTTTGGTGAAGTGTCTGTTCATTTCCTCTGCCCATTTTTTAATTGGATTCTTTGTCTTTTTGTTGTAGAGGTGTTGGATTTTCTTGTAGATTTTAGAGATTAGACCTTTGTCTGACTTGTAATGTCCAAAATGTTTTTCCCAGTCTGTAGGTTCTCTTTTTACTATTTTGGTGAAGTGTTTTGATGAGCATAAGTGTTTAATTTTTAGAAGATCCCAGTTATGGAGCTTATCTTCTGGAGTTTGTGTGTTGTTGGTTATGGTTTGTATCCTTTTAATGCCATGTATTAGGGCCTCTAGCGTTGATCCTATTTTTTCTTCTATGAACTTTATAGTTTTTGACTTTATATTTAGGTCTTCCATCCATTTTGAATTAGTTTTTGTATGTGGTGTGAGGTATGGGTCCTGTTTCATTTTTTTTGCAGATGGACATCCAGTTTTGCCAGCACCTTTTGTTAAAAAGACTGTCTTTTCCCCATTTGATGGACTTTGGGCCCTTGTCGAAGATCAGGTAACCATAGGTGGATGGATTTACATCTAGCTTCTCAATT
>NW_004444009.1:3306610-3309638 GCF_000243295.1 Trichechus manatus latirostris
CCTTCTGGAGCATGCTTGCAATGTGATTTCCCTATCTCAACCCTTGAGCTATATTTTTCCATCATAAAACAGCTTCTACAACTTCATCAATTAAAAAATTTCCCTGATTGGAATAGGACAGAGATGAGCAAAAGATATATATATGGAGCCTTGGTGGCATAGTGGTTAACAGCTTGGCTGCTAACCAAAAGGTCAGTAGTTCCCATCCACCAGCCACTGCTTGGAAACCCTATGGGGCAGTTTTACTCTGTCCTATAGGATCACTAAGAGTTGGAATTGATTCGACGGCAATGAGTTTGGTTTAGTTTTCGTGTATATATATATATATATATATATATATATATATATAGTTTCCTAGTAATATTAAACTCCAAGCGTTTTGTTGGTTGGTTTTATTTATTTTTTTTAACAGCAAACGTTTTAAATGATGATTTTTTTTTCTGAGTTCTATTTTGTTGTTGTTGAGAATATACATAGCAAAACATACACCAATTCAAAGTTTCTACATGTACAGCTTAGTGACGTTGATTACATTCTTCGAGTTGTGCAACCATTCTCACCCTCCTTTTCTTCGTTGTTCCTCTCTCATTAACATAAACTTACTGCCCTCTAGAGTACCTGTCTAATCTTTCGAGTTGCTGTTGTCAGTTTGATCCCATATAGATAGTTCTGAAAAGAAAATAATGTTCAAGGCACATCTTTTTTACTAGTTAAGCTAAACTATTGTTTGGTTTTAAGATGACTTCAGGGAATATTTTGGTTTAAGGTTTAAAGATTATCTCAGGGCAATAGTTTCAGGGGTTCATCTACCGTCCATGGCTCCAGAAACTCTAGAGTCTATGAGAATGTGAAATTCTGTTCTGCATTTCTTCCCTGCCCCCTTGATCAGAGTCTTCTGTGGAATATATGATTAAAATGTTCAGTAATAGTAGCTGGGCACTATTCAGTTCTTTTGGTCTCATGGCAAAGGAGGTAGTTGTTCATGGATGCAATTAGCCACACATTCCATATCCTCCTCCTATTCCTGACTTGCCTTCTTCCTCTGTTGTTCCTGGATGGCCACTTGCAAGCTTTTAAGATCCCAAGCACTGCACAATGAACTAAGAGGTAGAACAGAAGCACTAAACATGTTATTGGGCCAATTAATTGGGATGTCCCATGAAGCCATGACCCTAAACCTCCAAACCAAGAAACCAAATCCCATGAGGTGTTTGGTTGTACATAAGCAGCTTCAGCAACTACTCTTTTTTTTTTTTTTTTGTCATTGTTGTAAATATATCCATCATACTTCTGCCAATTCAGTTTTTAACAGGTGTACAACTTATTAACAGCAGTTATAATAATCAGCTGCCCAACCCTACCCTTAATCAATGCAATTTTTCCATCACCATTAACCCCCGCTACGTTTTCCTCTTCCCTCCTGCCCCTGGTAACCACTAATAAATTTTGATCTCTGTACATTTGCCTTTTCTTGTCTTTTTCTGTGAGTGAGGTCATACAATATTTGTCCTTTTGTGACTGGCTTATTTCACTCAGCCTAATGTCTTCAAGCTCTATCCATACTGTAACATGTATCAAGACTGCATTTCTCCTGCTGGCTGAGTAGTAGACCACTGTGTGTATATATCACATTTTGTTTTCCATTCATCTATTGGTGGGCATTTATGTTGTTTCCACCTTTTGGCTATTATGAATAGTACCACAATGAACATTGGTATACATGTCTCTTTTTCAGTCTCTGCTTTCATGTCTTTTGGGTATATACCTAGGAGTGGAATTGATGGGTCATATGGTAGTTCTATTTTTAGTTTTTTTCTGGAGCTGCCATACTGTTTTCCACAATAGCCATACCGTTTTGCATTCCCAGTAGCAATGGATAAGGGTTTAAATTTCCCCACATTATCGCCAACGTTTGTTATTTTCTCTTTTTGTTTTGAAATCTTAGCCATCTTAAAAAATCCGTTGCCTTCCAGTCGATTCTCACTCATAGCAACCGTATAGGACAGAGTAGAATTGCCCCATAGGGTTTCCAAGGAGCAGTTGGTGGATTCAAACTTTTGACCTTTTAGTTAGCAGCCTGAGCTCTTAACCACTGCACCACCAGGGCTCCTAGCCATCCTGTTATTTGCTGTTGTTAGGTGCCATCGAGCCAGTTCTGACCTTATGTACAACAGAACGAAACACTGCCCAGTCCTGAGCCATCCTCATAATCGTTGTTATGCTTGCGCCCATTGTTGCAGCCACTATGTCAGTCCATCTCATTGAGGGTCTTCCTATTTTTTGCTGACCCTCTACTTTACCAAGCATGATGTGCTCCAGGGATTGGTCCCTCCTGATTACATGACGAAAGTATGTGAGACTTCTAAGGAGCATTCTGGCTGTACTTCTTGCCAGATAGATTTTTTTCATTCTTTTGGCAATCCATGGTACATTCAATATTCTTTGCCAACACTGTAATTCAAAGACATCAATTCTTCGGTCCTCCTTACTCATTGTCCAGTTTATGCATGCATATGAGCGATTGAAAACAACATGGCTTGGGTCAGGCACACCTTAGTCCTCAAGGTGACATCTTTGCTTTTTAATACTTTAAGAAGACCTTTTGCAGCAGATTTGCCCAGTGCAATGCGTCATTTGATTTCTTTGTGTGTGTGTGTGTGTGTGTGTGTGTGTGTGTGTGTGTTAATTGTACTTTAGATGAAAGTTTACCGAACAAATAGTTTCTTATTAAACAGTTAGTACACATACTGTTTTATGACACTGGTTAACAACCCCACGACATGTCAACACTGTCCCTTCTCAACCTTGAGTTGCCTATTACCAGCTTTCCTGTCCCCTCCTGCCTTCTAGTCCTTGTCCCTGGACTCTTGTACCCCATTAGTCTCCTTTTGTTTTATGGGGCTGTCTAATCTTTGGCTGAAGGGTGAACTTCGGGAGTGACTTCATTACTGAGCTAAAAGGGTGTCCAGGGGCCATACTCTTGGGGTTTCTCCAGTCTTTGTCAAGCCAGTAAGTCTGGTCTTTTTTT
>NW_004444009.1:3309738-3419729 GCF_000243295.1 Trichechus manatus latirostris
TGGTGATAAAGGGCATCCTTGTCTTGTTCCTGTTCTCAATGGGAATGTTTTCAGCCTCCCTCCATTGAGAATGATATTGGCTGTTGGTTTTACATAGACACCCTTTAGTATGTTGAGAAATTTCCCTTCTATACCCATTTTATTGAGAGTTTTTATCAGGAATGGGTGTTGGGCTTTGTTGAGGGCCTTTTCTGCATCAGTTGGGATGATCATGTGATTCTTTTCTTTCCTTTAATTTATGTAGTGGGTTATGTTGATTGATTTTCTAAGATTGAACCGTCCTTGCATACCTGCTATGAATCGTACTTGGTTGTGGTATATTATTTTTTTGATATGATGCTGAATTCTGTTGGGTAGAATTTTGTTCAGAATTTTTGCATCTATATTCATGAGAGATGTTGGTCTGTAATTTTCTTTTTTTGTGGTGTCTTTGCTTGGTTTTGGTGTCAGGGTTATGCTGGCTTCATAGAATGAATTTGGAAGTGTTGCTTCCTTTTCTGTGTTTTGAAATAGTTTGAGTAGTACTGGTGTAGCTCTTCTCTGAATGTTTGATAGAATTCTCCAGTGAAGCCATCTATGCCAGGGTTTTTTTGGGGGGAGTTTTTTTTATTACCTTTTCAATCTCTTCTCTTGTTATGAGTCTGTTCAGATTTTCAACATCACTTTGTGTTAGTTTGGGTAGGTATGTTTTTCTTGAAATTTATCCCTTTCCTCTACGTTTTCAAATTTATTGGAGTATAGTTTTTCATAATACTCTCTTATGATCCTTTTTATTTCAGTTGGGCCTGTTGTAGTGTCCACCATTTCATTTCTTATTTGGGTTATTTGCATCTTCTCCTGTTTTTCTTTTATCAGTCTGGCCAGTGGTTTGTCGATTTTGTTGATCCTTTCAAGGAACCAACTTTTGGTTTTGTTGATTCTCTCTTTTGTTTTTCTATTCTCTATTTCATTTATTTCTGCTCTGATCTTATTTCCTTTCTTCTGGTGCCTGTAGGCTTTTTTTGCTCTTCTCTATTTGTTCTAGTTGTATAGTTAATGTTTTGATTTTGTCCCTTCTTTTTTGATGTGTGCATCTATTCTTATAAATCCTCTGAGGACTGCCTTTGCTGTGTCCCAGAGGTTTTGGTATGATGTGTTTTCATTCTCATTTGATTCTAGAAATTTTTTTATTCCATCTCTGATTTCTTCTATTACCCAGTAGTTTGTAAATAGGGTGTTATTTTGTTTCCATGTAATTGATTTTTTTTTCCCTTGCTCTTCCTGTTGTTAATTTCTACCTTAATGGTGTTTTGGTCAGAGAAGATACTTTGTATTATCTCGGTATTTTTGATCTTGTTCAGGATTGCTCTGTGGCCTAAGATGTGGTATGTTTTGGAGAATGTTCCATGTGCATTGGAGAAGAATGTGTACTTTGCAGCTGTTGGGTAGAGTGTTCTATATATGTCTATGAGGTCAAGTTGGCTGGTTGTGCCCTTCAGGTCTTTTGTATCTCTGTTGAGTTTCTTTCTAGTTGTTCTGTCCTTTACTGAGAGTGGTGTGTTGAAGTCTCTTACTGTTATTGAGGAACTGTCAATTTCTCTTTTCAGTGTTATTAGAGTTTGTTTTATGTATTTTGGAGCCCTGTCATTGGGTGCATAGATGTTTATTATGGTTACGTCTTCATGATGGATCGTCCCCTTGATCATTATATAGTGTCCTTCTTTGTCTTTTATGGTGGATTTTGTTTTAAGGTCTAGTTTATCTGAGGTTAGTATTGCCATTCCTGCTCCATTTTGGTAATTGCTTGATATATTGTTTTCCATCCTTTGATTTTTAATAAATTTACATCTTTCTTTGTAAGGTGTGTCTCTTGTAGACAGCATATTGGTGGATCCTGCTTTCTTATCCATTCTGTTATTCTCCATCTCTTTATGGGTGCATTTAGGCCATTTACATTCAGTGTAATTAAGATGTGAGTTTATTGCTGTTATTTTGTAGTGGTTTTTTTTTGTGGTGCTGACGTTTTCTTTGTTCCTCTTACTCTCCTGTGCTGAATTTGTTTTGTTTATGGATTTTTTTTTTCATTTCTTTTGTTTTTATAGGTTTTGTTTTTACTGAGACTTTGTGTTTTTCTTTTTTATTTTGATGAGTAGGTTTGTTAACTTTCTTTGTGGTTACCTTGAAATTTACCCTTATCTTCCTAAGTTTGAACCAGTCTATTATTACTTGGTATTACTTTATCTTCCTCTCCATTAGAAGGTTCTATACCTACATCATTTATTTCCTCTTTTATTGTTCTGATATTTTTGCCTAAGTGATGATTTCTTATCAGGGCTTCAAACCAGTTTATTTGGTTTGAACCCTTGTTGAGAATTTGCATTTCTGACAAGTTCCCTGCTGAGAATTTGTGTTTCCACCTGAGTTGTACTAAATCGGAATCTATATTTTAACAGGATCCCTAGGTGATTCTTATGTATAACTTCCTGGGAATTTGTTAGAAATGCAGATTCCCAGCAGGGGTTCCAACCAGAACAAAGCCCTGTTTCGTATTTAGTCTAGACTCTAAAGCAATGCTCTCCAGTACAACTTGCTGCATTTATGGAAGTGTTCCATAGCTGTGCTTTCCCATGTGGTAGCCATTGTCCACAAGTGGCTATTGAGCACTTGAAACAGGGCTAGTGCAATGGAGGAACAGAATTTTAAATTTTACTGAATTTTAGTTAAATTTAAGTTTAAATAGCCAAATGTGGCTAACCCCATTGCTGTCAAGTCTATTCCGACTCACAGCCACCCTACAGGACAGAGTAGAACTGCTCCATAGGGTTTCCAAGGAGCGGCTGGTGGATTTGAACTGCCAACCTTTTGGTTAGCAGCCGTAGCACGCCCACTGCACCTCATATTGGAACTGCTCAATGTGCTATAGGATACCCTCATTTTTCTAGACCCATAATCCGTCTAGTCAGCTAATAACTGCTATTTAAAGGTCTCAAAAATAAATAACTAGAGGATGCTGAGCCCTGTGCTCTCTGGTGGCTGGGGCTTCTGACCCCAACTGTTAACCCCTTCTTCTCACATTGGTCTTCCCGGGGCCCATTTGTCCTTGTAGAACTAAATACTCCCAATCAGACAGCACTCATAACCTAAGCCTTGCTGCTGCTGTAAAAGCTTCTGAGGAAAAAGAGAAACTCCATGAATCTTTTTTCACCATTTCCCCTAAAGCCTTGGCCCAGCAAGAATGATTCTTCCCAAGAGGAACTAGAATTTTTACATGTAGAATGATAATAGCATGAAAATGACATTATTTGTACCTTGTGGCATGACCTTAAAGTCCTGTGCAATTATGATGGAAGTAACCAGATCAGCAGCTTAGCTCTCTAAATCAGGTATGCCCATGAGTATGCCCATCTTTAATACTGAATAAAACTTATATGTAAGGATTATGTTTCTGTTTGTTATCTTAACTTGAATGCTGGACTTTTAATGTTGTTGTTGTTGTGTGCCCCTGAGTCAATTTTGACTCATAGTGACCGTATAGGACGGAGCAGAACTACGCCATTGGGTTTCCTAGGTTGTAAATCTTTATGGAAAAGATCACCAGGTCTTTTCTCCTGCAGAGCCACTGGTGGGTTCAAACCTTAGACCTTTTGGTTAGTAGCTGAGCCCTTAACCATTGCACCACCAGGGCTCCTGAACTCTTGATAGCGTTTACTAATTTATAAGTAATTTTTTACTTTTCTTGGGGAAGTCTAGAACACTTTTCTTCAAGATGTGGAAAATGAAAGTCTAGTAATACATTTCCTAACAACGTAGTATGTTTACTTAGAAAGCAAACCTATGAAGAACCTTGATTTTCTCATCTGTAAAATAGGGATTTAATTATCCGACACAGAATTATTAAAGGATTGAAATGAAATGTGGGCAGCACTTGTGGCTGGGAGCTGTTCCTTGATTATGATTGATGATAATTCTATCTTTAGTAATTATAACCTTATGTTTAATTTTGTTTTCAAGGCCTACTTCTTTGTAGAATCAAAGGCTGAGAGTTTTCAGCACCAGAATAATGGAAGCACGTGAGCATGGTAGTATCCCTGAACTGTTTAAAAGCTACAGTGGGAGAGTCCTCTGAGTTCAGGGCTGTAAAATTTAACAAGATCAATTTCCCTTCTGGTGATACTATGGACCAGAGAGTAGGAAGGAACACTTTAAAGAGCCTCTGCTTCCATTCTCTTGCTTTCTACCTGAGGCCCTGTGAGGTTTAGCAACTTGCTCAAAGTTGTTACCTGGTCAGTGGTCAGTGGAGCATCGTGGCATGATGATGGGTTTCCCAAATCTGGTGCTGGTCCTCCTTAAAGGAGCCAGAGGTTATGTTAGGAGGCAAGATTATCACTTGAAACAATAAGAACAATATAAGGCCATGTATACCACAGTAATGATGGATGTATTTTTATCAGTTGTCCAAAGTACATGGTATAAGTAGTAGGTACAATTGGTAGAATGATCAAATACTGCAGTTTTTTTCATCTATAAAGTGGGTTAATGGGCATAACTCAGAGAGTTAGAAATGAATTATGTATGAAGTTGTATCAACTAGTATACTCAATTAAACAATTTTAAGTGTTGAAGAGGAATATGTAAAAAAGACTGACATTAGCAAAAATAGCTTCTTAAGATCCCCAAATCTGTGATATGCTCTGCCTTGGTTACAGTGTAGACTAAGGCTGTGAATGCCCTCTTTTATTACAAAAGCAATAATTATTATTGCTGTCTGTTTATTTCAGATGTGGACAGGTAAACTTTAAGAGCTTTCTAGTAGTTTCTTGTCTGTCTCCCTCTCCCTCCTGACATTAGCAGGGTTCTCACATAAAGATACTTAATCCGAGGATAGGTATTCTTTTTCACCCTCAGTTGTCCCACATTCCACTCCCAATAGCAAAGACTTTCCCTGACTGTAAATATCCCTTCTTTAACTCTTACTGACCTAACTGGTGGTTAGAACATGTAGTGAGGAGAATATCAGATGCCTTTCTTTTCCCTGTTTCCTAAAAAGAAGATAATAGTGGCAGATTCTTATCTACCCTCATTGGGATTCTGATATTTTATATATATTCTGTTAAAAACAAACAGACAAAAGTTTTTTTCTGTAAAACTAGGTAATTATTTCCAAGGTGACTGTCCAGAAACTATCCACCATTAATGCCAAATGAGGTCACAGATGAGGTGCCCACATCTGCATGCTTCTTTCCTTAAGAGGAACAGCCCTGTGTTTCCCTTCTCTCTGGTCTCATGGTGGGCCTGCTGCAGCTGGCCACTCACACTCCAGCTCATAGACTCCAGCTGTCTCTTTGGCCTCTTTTCTCCCACCATCTTCCTTCAGACTATGTCCATGGGTACTGTTGCTGCACCACACATATCCCACATATCTTGGGATATATATGTGTTTGTCATTTGGGCCCCTTAAAAGTACACAGTCAAATACAATAAAATCAGCTTTGGTTTGCTGCAGCACTTACTCTGCTAACGTACCGGTGTCTCATCTGTCTCATTATGCTTCCTCCCAAGTTTAGAAACTCCTAATTGCTTGATAATGATAAGTAGCAAGGCAAGGCTAGAACTCAGTTCTGAATTCTAGCCTGTACCATTGTTTTCCCTATAACAGAGTTCAAAAACCTGGGGTATTTTTGTTTCAGATATTTCTGGATTTTGAAAAAGGTCATAGCCAGAATGTCTATGAATGTTTACATTATAAATATAGACAGACAGACAGATAGATAGATAAAACATTTGTGTTTCTCCTACCAGCAAACCTGTGTGGTCTCTTCATCAAAGCAAATCTAGTATAGATTTTGTCTTTGCTTTTGTTAAAATCAGCGTTAGAATGAGTGGTACATGGTGGGCGGAGTACAGATGTAAGGAAAGGGAATGGAAGAAGAGCCTGCCCCATAAGTGTATGAAAAATGTATGTAATTTGGGCAGAACTTGATAAGGAACCCAGGAATGGAGAGCTGAGGCCATCTTAAGCTTGAGAGTATAATAAAATAGGTATTTCAGGAGAGAAGAAATCCCCAAAATAGCAACTGTTCCTAATTTTTATCATGCATCAATCATTGTTTTCCTGAATATCTAACTTCAAATATCTGGATATATATTGAGTAGATATTTCTGTGTGTGTGTGTGTGTGTGTGTGTGTGTGTGTGTGTTTCCCTCTACATACAAACACACAGTTTGTATTATTGTACAACAAATACTTGTTAAGAACCTGTAATGCCGCTAATCCAGAAAAAGGCACTATCTGTGGCCTTGAGGGAAAGGGAAGGAATTAACATGTGTTGAACACTGTTTTCCAGGCACTATACTAGCTGTTACATACACATTATTCAGATTCTCATGACAACCCTGGAAGATAGGTAAGTGGTATATCCCCATTTTACAGATAAAGAAATGAAGACTCAGAGAGGTACCACTAAGTCTACCCAAATGGAGATGAGAGTGATTATTTGGCTAATCAGGTTATCGTTCTCAAGAATCTGAACAGAGAAATAGAGAAATATAGGGAGAGGATCAGAAGATAATGAGAGCAAAAGCTGAAATGACATAGGACAATGAGAAAACAGAGGTCTCAAGGAACTGTGAGTAAGCAGAAGTTCTGAGCAAACAGACCAAAAAATAAAGCATATATAGACAGTAAGATGATTGGTTGAAAACTTCAGGCATGGTAGAGCCAGAAAAAGCCTGAGTCACCATGATGTCTGAGGATCAAACTACTGCCTTTGAGTCCCTAACACTGCTTGGGAGCCTGCCAGTTCTTGAACTACATCCCATTCTCTATGAGGCCAACTTGTCCTGGATTTTTAGGAGGTCCCGGAAGCTACTGGCCAAACTTCATTTCGGCTGTCTGCTGAAGTCCGCATGCTTTCCCACCACTGCCTGAATAATAATTCTTCTTTTTCTTCCACTGTCTGGATATTGGGCAAATGCCTACTCTAAAACAGAACTCTACTGGAAGAAAGTTAAAATATAATCCTACTGGAAGAAAGTCTGAGAAATGTAGTTTCCATGCTACCAGCCACTGAAAATCAAATGGCGTAGAAGGGAGTGGTGCTGAAATGTCAGTAGACAACCAAATACTCTCCTAAAAGTAGTAGGACGGAATGAAATGATCTGACTTATACATACTTTTAAAAGAGAACTGATTTTATAGGCGAGCAAGAGCAGCTGGGGCAGCCTATTTAGAGGCTATTTCACTAGTCAAGTTTGGACCATGATAGTGACAGTGAAGATGGAGAAAACCAAGCCAAAAACCAAATCTGTTGCTGTCGACTTGATTCTGACTCATGGCAACCCCTTGTGTTACAAAGTAGACTTGCTCCATAGGGTTTTCTTGGCTGTAATCTTTATGAAAGCAGATCGCCAGGCCTTTCTTCCGTAGAGCCACTAGGTGGTTTGAACTGTCAACCTTTTTGTTAGCAGCTGATCACAAACCACTTGTACCACCCAGGGACCTTAGATGAAGAAAAGTAGACAGATTTAAGAGATATTTATGAGGTAAAGCTGGTAGGACTTGGTAATGAATTGAACGAGAGGGAGGTGTCAGGTATGATCTTTGGTTACTGACATATGCAACTGGTCTGATGGTATTGCCATTCACTGAGGGAGGGATACCAAAAGAGGACTAGCCAGGAGAATATATAGCTTTATCTGGTGCTGTCTGTCCTGCTGGAGACCTTAAATCTCTAGAAAGTAAACCCTTCGCTACATCTCTCACAGTACCTAGCAGCCCTATAGGACAGAGTAGAACTGCCCTATAGGGTTTCCAAGGAGTGGCTGGTAGATTCAAACTGCTGACCCTTTGGTTAGCAGCTGAGCTTTTAACCACTGTGCCACCAGGGCTCCTTGCACATGGTAGGCCTTTAATAAATAATTGTTTGGTAGAGCCAGAAAAGAGCTGAGTCACCATGATGTCTGAGGATAAAACTATTGCCACTGAGGACCATTGAGATAATCCACTCTCTAAAACTATTTTGGAGCCCTCTAGTCATTGCAGCATATCCAAAAAGCACCAGGGATGGTAAATTAATCTCTTATGAAAGGAAAAACAGCACCAGACTCCTGTGCTAGCAAGGCTGGCAAAAGCAACAGCATTGAAAACTCAATCACAGCCAAAGAAGTAGGAAAAAATAAGAACAAATATGTAAGCAGATATATGTAGGCAACGGTTATTCATCTGGACACTAATTCTGGAGTGGAGTGGATTGCAAGTAAATGTAGATACAACCAGGAACTAAGCAAAAAAAAAAAAAAAAAAAAAATGGTTTAGTCACCAAAGAAGAAGATCAGACGCGTTATTATGTGACAGAAGTTATAACAATCAAAATTATGAAAGACTTTTGTTTTATGTGTGTCTGAAGAAAGTATAGTCAGGGAAAGTTAAAGAAAGAGAAAAAAAGAAGAAATAATAATATGGATATCATTATGTAGGGTATAAATTTTAAAAGAACAGCACTAAATTATTTGAAGTGAAAGGAGGACGATGAGGAGAGAGGTTGAAGATGTGAAGAGAATAAGCCCCATCAGTGAGTGGAATCAAAGACAGGCTGAATTAATGTGAAGTGTAAACTCAATGGATAAGAAGTAAAGGGCCAAGATAAATTATAGGAGGTGAAAGAAGCAGCAGGAGCAGAGGGAGGAAAGACTGGAAACAAACAAACTCAAATCAGATGCAAAAGCCAAGTTGAGCAAGAGGGCCAGGTGAAAAAAATTAAAATTTTTCTAATCCTTTTTTAAAAGCAAAACCCCACAGAATTGTAAGAAAAGAGGCAAGGATCTGACATAAGGCAAAGAGGCATGCAGAGTCATTATGAAAACTAAATGTGTTTTCTGTTTAGTTGGGTTGCTTTGTGAATCTGGAACCATTTTGACATGTGGAAATATTCATTTTGATGTGCTTAAAGTGTATTGATTATGGTAATTGTTTTTTCTGTGTTAGTTGCAGTCCATTGTGATTTCCTATGGGCTACTGTAATTGCTTTTTAACATGCCCTGTTGGCTAATTTGGTTTGGGGGAGTCAAGGTGACCTCTGCATGTCAGCCTCACCGTAATTACAAGACAGAAGTAGAGAATTCAGTCAAGGAAGAGAGAAGTTCAGAGGTGGGGCATATGCACGGACATCTCAGAGAGGAGCACCATGCAGGGTTACAGGCAGAGAAAGAAAAAACCCAAACCTGTTGCCGTTGAGTTGATTCTGACTCATAGTGACCCTATAGGCCAGAGTAGAACTGCCCCGTAGAGTTTCCAAAAGTGCCTGGTAGATTTGAACTGGTGACCTTTTGGTTAACAGATGTAACTCTTAACCACTATGCCACCACAGGCACAGAGGGAAAGAGGAAAAAAAGACATTTTGGTTTTACCACTCATTGAGCCAGAGACTTTTCTGCTCCAAGCTGTGTGGAAGAGAGCAGTGCACATGGCCATAACAATTAGATTTGTAGACTGACCTTAGAAGGAGATAAACTACTTCCTGATCCCTTGTCATGGTCCTTGCAGTTCGTCTTTCCGTTCGTTGTTTTGTCCGTGTTCTCCCTAAATTAAAAGCCTCCTCAGAATTCCTGTAACGCACCAGTTGTAGTTTGGGATTACCTAACCAGATATGTGAACTGTCAGCTTCAAGTATGTTTTCTACCAATATCAGGATTGCTGCCCAGGTCTGTGACCGTCTCTGGGATTATATGTTGACATTTATGTTTGTCGCTGTGAGTCAGCTATCAAAAAAGAAAATAATCTTGCTTTGAAAAAAGTCACAATGTACCCCCATAGCATCTTTCTTTCACAATTTTGTTTTTCATTAGGTCCAATACTAATGAACCTATATTATCATTATACATACTATGAATATCATTTATTGAGTTCTTAGTCTCAAGTACTATGCTTGGTAACCTCATTTAATCCTTGAAGTAATCCTATGAGGTAAGTGCCATTATGATCCTCATTTTACAGAGGAAACGGAGGCTTCAAAAGAGTTAGAAACCTGTTTATGCTGTCACATTGTGGGGATTGCAACCAATGTCACCAAACAATATGTGTATACATTTTTGTATGAGAAATTAACTTGAGCTGTAAACTTTCACCTAAAGCACAGTAAAATTTAAAATAATAAAATAAATTGGAAAAGAGAATTAAAAAAAAAAGAAACTGTCTAGTAGGTGGTGGAGCCATGATTTAAACTCAGGCAGTCTGACTTCGGGGTCCATACTTTTATCCACTATACTGACTGTGAACTGATTTTACTATAATTTTTATCTTGGTATGAAACTATATAGATAATAGTAACATCCTTTTAAGATCATTCATTTGTTCAATAAATATTTATTGATCTCCTAATACATATCAGGCAACTCTACTAGGTGTTAGAAATACATTGGGAAAGAAGATAGACAAGCTCTCAAAGAGTTTATTTTCTAGCTGTAGAGAAAACAGTATACAATTAAATAAAGAAATGAAATGAAATAATTAGATTGGGATTAATACTATAAAGAAAATAAATATGGTATTGTGAAAAAGAATAAGAGGGGAACCAATCTTCGATAGTGTGGTTAGGGAAGTCTTCTCTGAGGAGGTGACATTTAAGCTCTGACCTGAAATAAAGGAGCCAGCCATACCAAGAGCTAAGGGAAGGACATTCTGATATGATAGGGGAGCAGTATGTTCATCAAATCCAGCTCCCTGCTTTAGACATTTGAATTCTAAACCATCAGGATACATGATTCACTTTTCTGTCATTTTAGGGTTTAGCAGTAGGAGAGTCAACAGTCTCTCAAATAGCTCATTTCAATGGTCACTATGAATCGGAATCGACTCAATGGCAGCGAGTTTGGAATATAGTTTAAACGTTTTTTCTTATATTCAACGGGAAAAAAATCTAAATTACTGTTGCCATTAATACTCTTTTTAACGTATTGGTGCATTTCCTTCAAACTAGTTGTTCGAGTTAGTATTTCTTGTTTGCTCTAGGCCAAGGGCTTTGTATGCATTATTTTACTCTTCAAACAAGCCTGTGAGTAGGAACTATTATTAACCAATTTTTTAAATGAAAAACAAAAAACCTAGACTTAAAGAGGTTAAATAACTTGCCCAGGAACAACCAACTGGTAGGTGGCAGAGCAGAGATCTGACCCCGGGATGCCTAATATCAGAGTCCCCACTCTAACCACAGTGGCTTCCCCTTTGTGTGAATTGTTGTTAGCTGCTGAGTCAACTCCAACTCATGGCCACCTTACGTACAACAGAATGAAACATTGCCCAATTCTGCATCATCCTCACAATTGCCAGCATATTCGAGTTCATCATTTCAGCTATTGTGCCAATCCATCTCACCAGGAGTCTCCCACACCCTCGTTGGTTCCCTACTTCACCAACCATGATACCCTCCTCTATTGATCCCTCCTGATGATGTGTCCAAAGTAAGCGAATCAGACATTGTTCTGTTGTGGTGCATAAGGTTTTCATTGGTTAATTTTTGGAAGTAGATTGCCAGGCCTTCCTTCCTACTCTGTCTGGAAGCTCTGCTGAAACCTGTTCACCATGGGTCATCATGGTGGTATTGAAATACTGGTTTCATAGCTGCCAGCATCATAGCAACAAGTGAGCCACGACAGTATGACAAACTGACAGATGAGTGGTGGTTTGTGTGAATATGTATTTAATGAGTATTACATTTTCCAGATATTTTGCCTTATATTTTTTTTGTCTTATATTTTTCCACATCAAATGATTTCGGTTTTGCATGCCTTCTTGTTTTCTGTCTTTTGCTATAGAGACTGTATTTGCTTTTATATATTCTAATGATTTGGAAGGTGACCTTTCTTTTTTTAATTCTACTAGTGGTTATCTTTAAATGTTTATGGAAATAAATGAAGACTACCCAAATGAAAACAAACAGAGGCTATTTATTCAGAGCTTGCTATAGCAAGGGAGTTCAGCCATTATCATTCATATCTGGCGGGGACTCAAAGGCAGGCAGGGAAGTGGGGAAGCTTTATAGTGAAAAAAGGAAAGGCATCAGGTATGCTCTCATTAGAGGTTGTTGCGATAGGGAAGCTGGACGTGGGCTAACGTGGGGGAATATCTTCGGTGATGGGTTTGGGGAGCATATTTGACTTTCTCCAGTTGGTCCTGAGTTGGAAACAAAGGCAAAGAATAGGGAGTTTGCAGTCATTGACAAAGTCTTGACCATTCTAGACCAATTGCTGCAGACATTGTGGTTTGGTTTCCCGGACTGGTTGCTGCGGAAGTTTTGGGTCAGAGTTCTTTTGTCATATATGGTCTGGCCATTGTTTGTATATTCGGTCTCTCACTTTTAAAATATATTCTTTGATTCTTTTGTTAATCATTCCAAGTAAAAAATTATATCATCTGGTGAAATGGGTTACTGATCACACTCTTCTGCTTCAAGGAAGTTTGACTTTTCCATTCAGTTGTAACCAAAATTTAGACTTAACTCCATTTCTGTTTACAGCTAGTCTTTATACCTCAATATTCTGTTTTTGAGTTCTTAGTTTTGATTCATCCTTCAGGTAGTCAAAATTAGTCAGGAGGTAAATTTTCCCATTCCTTTGCATGCCTGAGAATTTCTTTCTGTTCAGTCTGCCTCATGTGTAAAATGGGATTAAATATAATAGTAATAAAACACATAAAATGCTTAGCAAAGTGTATGGCATACAGGAAGCATTCAATAGCTATTAGCTACTTTATTGTTATAATTATTGTTATATTTCACACATGAAAAACAGCTTGGCTAGGTTTTTAATATTTTTTCTCTCAGCCCTATAATCTCTGTCTCATTATTATATTATCAACCTCATTTTTCGTTTTTTTTTTTTTCTGACTGTAGCATATAGGATCTTTCCTTTAGCTTTATAATTCAAAAACAATTTTTTTTCTGGGTTGTGTTTTGGAGTGAGTCTCTTGCATTATTTTTTCCTGGGACTTGTGGAGCCCCTTCAATGTGCATGCTCAGTTTTGTCTGTTTACTTGTTTGTTTTTAATTCAGTAAAGTTTTCTTCAGTTTTAGGTTATTGCTTCTGTTCAGGTGGTTCTGATTTCTTCCTTAGTAGTACATCATCTTTGATGGGACCGTCCTCTAACATATCATCTCCTTTTTTTTTCTCTCTCTCTCTTTTTCCTTTTACTCTGCATTATTGGGAGCCCTGGTGGAGCAGTGGTTAAGTGCTCAGTTGCTACCAGAAAGGTCAGTAGTTTGAACTCACCAGCGACTCCACAGGAGAAAGGTGTGACAGTCTGCTTCGTAAAGATTACAGCCGTGGAAACCCTGTGGGGCAGTTCTTGTCTGTCCTCCAGGGTCGCTATGAGTCGGAATCAACTTGGCAGCAATGGGATAGTTAAGAAAAATTACTCCCAAATTCAGTTGTTAGTTTTAACTCTTAACACTGGTTTTCAGTAATTCTTCCCCCTCTGTCTTCATGGATACTTTACTAGAAAATTGAGACAGATTCTCTTGGGCTACAATGCCGACATCATTTTAAACCTGGAACATTGGTTCTTCAGTGTTGAGTTTAGAAGGAAATATGGGACGTTTAATGCCAAAATCTAGTAGGAAGACAGAGATACAGTCCTAACTCTTCTAAGATATGACAGGCTAGAGACAGAGTAGAAGATATATGTGGATACTTGCATGAAAGTTGGTAAGTTCTTTAAAGATGGGAGAGAATTAGAGGCCAAAACTAAGTTTTTAGAAATGTCAAATTTTAGGGGACGAAGGGAAAACAAGCTAATACATGGCTGTCTGTTGGTTCTATTTTCCTTTTACTCTCCTGTTAAAATTTATATATAAGTAAACAAATAAATATTCAGCCAAGTCTTCATTATCTGTTTTGCTAAAGATGCATGATGACCCTGGTCTTTTCTTTTCTCACAAACTGTCCCTGTGTCTGGCCAAGCTGGAGAGAAGTTGGAATCAGAGTCAGGTAATGAGTGAACCTCTAGTTGTTTAGGAGATGTGTCTTGAACAGCATTCTGAAATTAATATATCATTTTAAAATTTCTGTTCTCTACATAGCTACTGTTTGTTGAAAGCTTAACAAGTTTCAGTCACTGTGCTAAGTGCTTTATAGGCATTGTCTCACCTAATCTTCACAGCAATACTATGGGGTAAATAATAACCCCATTTGTAAGATTTAAATATTATTAATCCCATAGTCAATAAATTATAAATTTAAATAGTAATGTTTAAATATTATTAATAATTTAAATATTTTAATCCCATAGTAAAAAAAAAATGTATATTATAGCAACCCTATAAATATTATTAATAATTTAAATATTTTAATCCCATAGTAAAAAAAAATGTATATTATAGCAACCCTATAGGAGAGTAGAACTGCCCTATAGGGTTTCGAAGGAGCAGCTGGTAGATTTAAACTGCCGACCTTTTGGTCGGCAGCTGAGCTCTTAACCACTGAGCCACAAAGGCTCCAAATAATAATTTGAATATTATTAATAATTTAAATACTTTAATCCCATATTCAAGAAAACTGTATATTATAGAAATTCTTTGATTTACCCAAAGTCAAAAAAAAGAGAGTGGAAGAGTCAGGAGTTGAAGCTGGCCTGACTCAAAGCCTGTGCTCTCTTAACTCTGCACTATTACTACATCTAACACACACACGCCAGGCAACTGCATGAGTGTATGAAGGGCTATAAGAGAACATGACTGCAATAGCAAAACAATGTAAACAATCTAAGTGCTCATCAACAGATGAATGGATAAGCAAATTGTGGTACACACACACAATGGAGTGCTATGCAGCCATAAAGAACAATGATGAATCTGCGAAACATAACATGAATGGACCTGGAGGGCATAATGCTAAGTAAAATAAGTCAAACATGTAAGGAGAAATATTGTATGATCCCTCTTTTTTAAGAAGACAAGAACAGATAAATACAGAGAGAACAATATTCATTGGTGTTACCAGGGAGAGAAGTGGGGAGGTGGGTAAGTACGCTTTAGAACTTAGAGACTTGTTACTTCTGGTGACAGGAAAGTGGCTTTGAGTGTGGAAGTAGTGAGTACAGCCCAACCATAGTAAAGATGAGTGTTTAGGCACAAATAGAAGGGTATAGACAGAATTAAAGAGAACGCTGACAAATTGTGATATATGTAACTAACGTCAATGAACAATTTATCTGGAAATTAAAAAAAAAAAATTCATCAGGGGATATACAATTTTGCAAGAACAGTAATAACAACTAAAAAATATGTGTTTGGTTACATAGATATGTAAGTATGCATCAATATGTACAGGAAGGCATATATGAATAACTGTCAGCATATGTATATACATGTTTATGTGTGTTGCATAGATTTTCAAGTATAAAATAAAGCACATGGGGGCACAGTTGTGGATACTTCCTAGACACAACCAAACACCTCACAGGCTTGGTCTACTGGGTTTGAAAGCTTAGGGCCATAGTATCGTGGGGCAATTGAGTCAATTGACATAATATAGTCCATAAAGACAATGTTCTACATCCTAGTTTGGTAAGTAGTGTCTGGGGTCTTAAAAGCTTGCAAGCGGCCATCTAAGATACAACTATTGGTCTCTATTCCTTTGGAGTTAAAGAGAAAGAAGAAAACCAAGGACTTAAGAGAAGAAACTAGTCTACAGAGCCGGTAGTCTACACGAACAATGACATCACCTACCTTGAGACCGGAAGAACTAGATGGTGCCCATCTATCACTACCAACTGTTCCAACCAGGGACCAAATAGATTGTCCCAGATAGAATGGGAGAAAAATGTAGAACAAAATTTGAATTCCTAAAAAAAGACCAGACGTACTGGACCGGTAGAAACTAGATCAACCCCTGAGACTATCGCTATGAGATACTCTTTAAACATGGAACTCAAACCACTCCCAGAGGTCATCTTTCAGCCAAATGACAGATTGGCCCATAAAATAAATAATACCACCCACGAGTACTGTGCTTCTCAAAATAATCGTCTAGATGAAACTAAAAGATGAGAAGCTAGATTGATGGAAACAGAACAACCAAAATGGAAATAATGAGAATTATGGAGAACGTAACTAATGTCACTGAACAGTATATAAAGACACTGTTACATGAGAACCTAATTTCCTGTGTAAACTTTCACCAAAAACACAATAAAATATTTTTTAAAAAAGAGAACATGACTGATGTTATTGTTTTTATGCAAAACAAGTGTCAAAGAGTTGCTTTGAAAGCTATTGCATGTTCTAATTTTCAAAACATTTAACAGCTTTCCTTTTGGAAATATATTTGGAATAATTTTATGATACAAATAAATACTAGTTTCATTATCCAACAGTCAAGCCTTTTTTCTTTTCTTTTTTACCAGAAAGTATTGAAGTATTAGGTTATTGTAAAAGATAAATTTCTTCATTGAAAGAATCAAAATTTCTCCCCTATGAATATTCAAAAAATATGCCACAAAATAATATAAATTCATTATGGTTTTGTAACCATAGTACAGCAATACTCTTGTGTAACTTTTAAAATTATATTAATGAAGACCACATGTTGTTAGGTGCCGTAAAGTCGGTTCCAACTCATAGCAACCCTGTGTACGACAGAACAAAACACTGCCCGGTCCTGTGCTGTCCTCACAGTTGTTGTTATACTTGAGCCCATAGTTGCAGCCACTGTGTCAATCCATCTCATTGAGGGTCTTGCTCTTTTTCACTGACCCTGTACTTTACCAAGCATAATGTCCTTCTCCAGGGACTGATCCCTCCTGACAACATGTCCAAAGTATGTGAGGTAGTCTCGCCATCCTTGCTTCTAAGGAGCATTCTAGTTGTACTTCTTCCAAGACGGATTTATTTGTTCTTTTGGCAGTCCATGGTATATTCAGCATTCGTTGTCCAGCTTTCGCATGCATATGATGCAGTTGAAAATACCATGGCTTGGGTCAGATGCACCTTGGTCTTCAAGGTGACATCTTGCTTTTCAGCACTTTAAAGAGGTCTTTTGCAGCAGATTTGCCCAATGCAACTGTCTTTTGGTCTCTTGACTGCTGCTTCTATGGGTTTTGATTGTGGATCCAAGTAAAATGAAATCCTTGACAACTTCTATCTTTTCTCCATTTATCATGATATTGTTTATTGGTCTCGTTGTGAGGATTTTTGTTTTCTTTATGTTGAGGTATAATCCATAATGAAGGCTGTAGTCTTACCTTCATCAGTAAGTGCTTCAAGTCCTCTTCACTTTCAGCAAGGAAGGTTATGTCATCTGCATATCACAGGTTGTTAATGAGCCTTTCTCCAGTCCTGATGCGAGTTCTTCACACAGTCCAGCTTCTCCGAATATTTGCTCAGCATACAGATTGAATAAGGATAGTGAAAGGATACAACCCTGACACACATCTTTCCTGATTTTAAACCACGCAGTATCCCTTGTTCTGTTCCAGCGAGTGCTTCTTGGTGTATGTACAGGTTTCACAGAAGCACAATTAAGTATTCTGAAATTCCCATTCCTCAGTGTTACCCATAATTTGTTATGATCCACACAGTGAAATGCCTTTGCATAGTCAATAAAACACAGATAAACATCTTTCTGGTATTCTCTACTTTCAGCCATCTAAGAAGACCACATAGAAACATGGAAAATGTCTATCAAGTTAACAATAAAGATAGTATGAATATTATAACTGCAGTTATGTAAAAATATGCTTCCATATGGACAGAACAAGGACTGGAAAGTAATTTACAAAAGTAAAAATGGTTATAAAATTACGAGGGTTTTTTCATTTTTCAAAATGTTCTTAAATATTGTTCTGTATTAGTCTCTATGCTTGTCAAAACTTCCTTGACTTCATGCTCTAGACAAGTAGGTTAAATAGGCCAGTACCTAGTCAGCCTGTGGAGAGTAATTTACAAGGAAAATAATAAGATCTCTGCCAGTTTTTCAAGAGCCATTAATTAACTTCTGCTGTGGGGAGGCTCCCCTCCCTATGACAAAGTACAGTAGTTTTCAAGCACTTTTCCTTTTCTAAGACTGTTTTTGAAAAGCTGTTATTTTTCCACTCAGAAGGCACAATTATCATTAGATATTCATGTTTTCTTTAAGGCTGCTGCTTTCACAGGAAGAATATTAAACTTTCTTCCTCAAGAAATTACAGCATTTTATTAAGTGTATTATCAAATCTAAATTCCCTGGCCAAGCATTAAAGACTCTCAGTCATATGTCTCCTTCCTCAATAACACTTCAGTATAATGTTTTCCCCATCAAGGCTTCTGTATAGTGGTTAATTCTTCTCCTTTTCATGTACCTCATATGATCTAATACTGTCGATTTTATATATGTGATTATAAATGGAGTTCCTATATCCTGATAACTTTTTGTTTTAGATTTTTTTTTTTTGCCAACACAATTTCCACATATACAATTCAATGACACTGATTACATTTTTCACATTGTGCCACTATTCTCACTACCCTTTTTCAGAATATTCTGCCACATTAACATAAACTCAGTGCATCCCAAACTAAAACTTCCCCTTTGCACCTCCCTCCCACCTCTGGTAGCTACTGATAAGCTCTGGCTTCTGTCTATTTGCTTATTTCATATAAGTGTGATCATACAGTATTTTTCCTTTTGCTACTTAGTTTGCTTTGCTTTACATTTTCAAGGGTCATCTCTGTTGTGGCATGCATTAGAGCTTTGTTTCTCTTTATGGCTGCGTAATATTCCATTGTGTGTATATACAACATTTTGTTTATCCATTTATCTGTTGATCTTCATTTTTTAATAAAATAAAATATTACAGATAAAATTGATGTACCCTTTGTTCTTTTTCCCAGACCCATTCCCTTCCCTTCCTTTCTAGAGGCAGTTACTATCATGAATTTGGGAGAAGGGGAGTCTTCCAGTATCTGTTTTTATACTTATTACTACAGATACACATATGTATAAATAATATATAGTATTTTCATATGTACTTTTAAAATTTACACACATGTGAGCATACGCTACATGTCTTCCCCAACTTGCTTTTTTCATTCACGTTGTTTTTTTTGGAGATTCATCTACGTTGTGCGTAAGATTTCATTCAAGTTCCCTGCAGCATATCAATTGCCCTGTGATTATTATTTACTTGAAAATGAAGTAACATATTCCAAACAAATCTTGAGTTACCACAGCTCTGTGACAGGGAGGAAGAACTTACCTGAAGAGTTTTCCACCATCTTTGATGTGAGAGTGGGCTGGAGGTGTCTTTGAAGTGTAAGCACAAGCTCTGAGTAAGAGCATCTGGTCAAGGGCTGGACGAATATGTACTGACTAGGTGAGAGAATGAGATGTGATTTTAAAATACAGTTATGCTTAGGGCATATGCTGTTTAAGATATTATTCCTCTCTCCTAGCAAGATCCTGTCACTGTGGTGTTGATGGCTGTATTCGTCTGCTATGGAAGCAGAACTAGAGTAGGCAAACGTACCTTTGGCCATTTGTCTGAAAATACAGATGAAGACTTGAGTCTCAACATTCCTTCTGTAGTTGGTGAACATTTGTTGAACACTAGCAGTGAAATAGGAACAGGAAATACAGCTGCTTGCAATATCATTTCAGTATAAGAAGGAGCCTTGCTGAGTTATTCTGTCTGTCTTTTATTAAAGGTCCACACACGTTCCTGTTGGGGAGGATCAAGTCCAGCACATGGAACTAGTTCGGGATCTAGCACAAGGTTTTAACAAGAAGTATGGGGAGTTCTTTCCGGTGCCCAAGCCCATCCTAAGTAAGTACCAATCATGTGATTGTTAAATTAGGGCGTATTTTGAAGAGAGGATAGGATAATAGGTGGAAGCTTAGACCTTTCTTGGGGCTAAACTTGGCTCTCACCTGGACAGGGCTTCAGGATTTGTAACTAGAATTCCTGTCTTTTTTCGCAATGTAGGATTAGTAGGCCTGATTGTGTTATTGAACAAAATAACAGAAAAAGTCTGAAAAGTGTGGAGGAGACTGAAAACCATAATGTTGTTGTTGTTGTGTGCCATCAAATCAATTCTGACTCATAGCAACTGTATGTGACAGAGTAGAACTGCCCTATAGGGTTTCCTAGGCTGTAATCTTACATAGCAGAGCACCAGGTCTTTTCTCCTGTGGAGCCGCTGGTGAGTTTGAACCACTGATCTTTTGGTTGGCAGCCAAGCACTTAACCATTGCACCACCAGTGCTCCTTAAAAAAATAAATAAATAAATAAATATGTAATGATAGTAATAATTTTCATTTATAAAGTATTAATGTGACTTACAAAAACATTTATAAAATATCTCATTTGGTAGAGCAGATATTTTTCCCTGTTTTATGGATGAGGAGACTAAGGCTTGGCAAGGCTAACATTGTTTCCAAGTTATATGGCTAGTTAGTGGCAAAGCTGGGCCCTAAACTCAGCTTTTCTGATTGCAAAGCCAGTGTACCTTGCCTTCCCTATTCACAATAAAACAAAAGCCATAAGAGTGAACACTGCTGAATCATAATCTAGGTAAAACAAGAGGGAATTGATAGTCATCACATTCTACCTTCTTAAATCTACAACAGAAATGGAATGTTCAGTCCACCTACTGAATCTGAAACCTCAACTTCAGCTTGCAAGGCTGTGCTAGTCTGGAATCTTCTTGAGGAAAGAAGCTGTAAATCTGTATCACCATTTTCGTAGCAATGCAAATTTATGGCAGCAGCAGAAATCACTGAACCAAAGCACTGTCCATCTTTATTAAGCTGACAGCATTTTAAAGAAGTATAACATGTGCCTAGTATCAATTTAGAAACATAAGAAGAGTTTGAATTTCTAAGTTATTCCAACAGTTCATACAAATAAATTTAGGGCACCCCATGCATTGAAACCAGTCTTCTTTAGCAGTGAGTAATATTTTAATGTTTTGGCCTATTATTATTTTACCTGTTTCACCCTATTTTATGGCTGTTACAGAAGCATTTCTGAAATAGCCATAAAATATTCAGGTAATTATAACACTGGTTTTTGAGGCACAGCTTGTCTTGATTCTGTCAGAACAATAAAACAAGTCACTTCACCCCTGCGTGTGTATGTGTGCGAGCATGTGTGTGCATGCGTGTGTATGGGCACATACTTATATAATCATGGATAAAGGAATGGAAGGAGTGCCACAGATTGTTAAAATTGGTTTGAGGGTAGGAAGAGCGGTGGGGGTAGTGGGGTAATTAGCTAGAAGACAGGCAGATAGAAGAAGGAGAGAAGGAAAGAAAAAGACAACCCTTTTTTAAAAGGTTGCATACCAAAAACAGCATGATTGATAGTTTCATTTGTGTAAGACTATAAATTTTTGTGTGTGTATATATATATATACACACACACATTAAAAGATGCATGAAAATACAATCAACAAAATGCTAACAGTAGTTATCACAAGGTGGAGCTATCTCAGATGAGCTTTACTTTCATGCTTATTATGTAAATTGCTTGAATTTTCCACAACAAGCATTTGATGTTTATATAATCAGATAAAAATAATAAGTCATTCAGTGTGTTTGGCATTTTTAAGATCTAGACACTGACATTCCTGGTGATTTTTTTGTTTGTTTTTTGTCTTGGTTTTTTGGTGTGTGTGTTTGTTGGTATTTTTACTTAGCGTCAATGAAGAAGGTAAAATCCCTCCGCGATCCAGCTGCCAAAATGTCGAAATCAGACCCTGACAAACTGGCCACAGTCAGAATAACAGACAGCCCAGAGGAGATAGTGCTGAAATTCCGCAAGGCTGTGACGGACTTCACCTCAGAGGTCACCTACGATCCAGCCAGCAGAGAGGGTGTCTCCAACATAGTTGCCATTCATGCCGCAGTGACCGGACTCACCGTGGACGATGTGGTCCGCCAGAGTGCTGGTATGGACACTGCTCGCTACAAGCTGGTGGTGGCAGATGCTGTGATTGAGAAATTTGCTCCAATTAAGAATGAAATTGAAAAACTGAAGATGGACAAGGACCACTTAGAGAAGGTTTTACAACTTGGGGCAGCAAAAGCCAAAGAATTAGCATACCCCGTGTGCCAGGAGGTGAAGAAATTGGTGGGATTTCTATAGGAGCTTTCAACTAATCTCAAAAAGGCTTTTTTATATCGTGTGGTCTATACACCTCAATAATGGCAGCTTTCCTCACAAGCAAAATATTCTAGTAGGGACATTTAATTTGATATACCTGAGTATTGGCTTCGTTTGGTGAATAATGCTTTGTAGTCTTTAAATAGAGCAATGTTCTAAATACCCTCAACAAAATGCTGTGACTAGGGGGGGAAAAAGCTGTCTGAAATGCCAATTATTTGAGGCAAGCTCCTTAGCCTGAATTTATCTACACAAATGTGAGGGAGGTGGGCAGTAATTTGGCCAATGCTGATAATCACTTGTATTTCTCTCTGGAGTACTTACTCTCACAGGTGCTCACTTTATCCCAACCCTTTTTAAAAATAATAGATAGAGGTCTTAGACTAATAATCCTTGGGTTGCCATTTGGGCCAATTTGTAGTCACATCTCAGGAAAATAAGTTGATTATTATAGTTCATTTTTCACTAAGATGGTGCCTGCTTCATTGTATGTAAGCTGCTTAAGTTGTTGTCCTTGAGACTGCACTGACTGTTCCCAGCAAGTAGTACTTGTTTTTTTATTATTATTATTATTCAGAGACACATGATATGAACTTCTGAGAAGATTATATCATTTCAGCTTGATTTGTTAATTATACAAAAGGCCAAGCTGCTGGATTATATTCTTAACAATTAATTCCTTGCATTTGTCTTTCAGTTTAGTCTCACCAGCCCCCTGTGAAATGTATAGGAGAGGAATTGCCATTTTACAGGTGAAAAAAATGAGGCTCAGAGAGTACAATTAGCTTGTACAATATCACTCAGTAGGTAAAAAGCAAATCCAAGACTAAAACCTTTACTGCTTATTCCTAAGAGTAGTGCTTTTTTCATCAGATAGCACAAAATCCTGAGGGACAGCATGTTTGAGACTCTAAACTTTCTGACTTTGAAGCTGGGTTCTGGAAATACAAGACCTGAACTACTGATACTGTTTATATCTGCAACTCAGCCAATAGCTGTCTGCTTTAAATCTGGATTCAGCTAACCTTGGTTTAATTTGCTTTTCAAAATCCCCAAGATAGATCCCAAATTTTCTCTCCTTTTTGTGGAGATACTTCAAAACATATTCTACCAGACAACAATAAAAGTGAGGCCTGACAAATCAGCTCTTCCCAGTGGTGAGTGGAAGCTTCTCATCTCACTCTACCTCTGTCTCTAATAACAAGTCGCCATAAAACCCACACTTCCATTTCCCACACCTGAAAATGGAAATTATAATCCTGACCTACCAAACCAGGACCTGTTAGCAAAATTGACTTTGTAACAGAGATTGCTTGTACAGTTTTTTGCCAATGAGTACTATGATAACCATTTATAATAGAAGATTAATATGTTGGGCGAAGAGTTTTTACCCATGTTGCTTAAGAGAAGCAAATAGAAGAGTTGTTCTTGTATCAGAACAGATAGAAATTCACAAAACATTGTACCACACAATCCAAATTAAAAAACTCTTTTTAGAATTTTGGCAGCTAGCCTGGCTTATAGGAAAAGAAACACTTTACCTTTTGGATTCTTTCTTGGTATGAGGTATCTATAGTTTTAGAGCCTCTTGAGCTCTTTCTTCCAAGCCTCTTTTTCCTTTCAAAGAAGCCCTGTATGACTACTGGAAAATGACAGAATTAAAGATGGATCTGTCAAATCAACTGTCTGTGTGTTTTTCATCCCCTTGTAATGCTTTTTCTCCAAAGAACTGAAGACATCATGGAAAGAATCTGAGAAAACAAAAATAAGATGATTTGTGGTAACTTCAAGGAGCAAAGCCTATGCAGATAGTGAGGCTGGACTTGTGTACATCATGTTGTTACTATTCTTCAGAAGTGACCCTAGGGTTCACTGAGTCCAAAATCAGCCCATGAGTGAGAGACTTGCCCAATGACTAGGAAGTTAATAAAAGAGCCAAAGCTAGAACCTAAATCTATCTTCATATTCCTTCCACTTACCATTTACAGGCTTCAGTACAATCTTTCTAATTGAAATGAAGAATCAGACAAAAATCTAACTTGTGGTTTGGAGTACTATGGTGGTTTTGTTATTTTCCATATGTTTGGCAGAGAGTTGAAATAGTGAAAAATATTTCAGATGGTAGTAGTAATGGCCAGGTAGTTTGGTGCTCTGTAGTTCCATCTACTGACAAACCCTACTTCAAGCCCACCTTGGAGGACTGGTCACTGAGCACACAGTCTTGCCCTTTATAATGCCTCATAAAGATTTGTCTTGGATTGAATTGTGCCCCCCCAAAAATGTGTGTAGCACCTTGGCTAGGTCATGATTCCCAGTATTGTATGATTGTGTTATCTGATGTGATTTCCTTATGTGTTGTAAACTCTACCACTATTATGAGATTATATGTGATCTCTTCATGTGTTGTAAATTCTATCACTGTGATGAGGTTATACCGATGAGGTTGACAAGATTAGTGTCTGAATGCAATCTCTTCTGAGATATAAAAGAGAGAAGTGAGCAGAGATACATGGGAACCTCATACCACGAAGAAAGTGGTGCTGGGAGCAGAGTGCATCCTGTGGACCTGAGGTTCCTGCTCAGAGAAGCTCCCAGACCAAAGGAAGACTGATGACATGGACTTTCCTCCAGAGCGGATGGAGAAAGCGTTCCCCTGGAGCTGATGCCCTGAATTTGGACTTGTAGCCTACTGGACTGTGAGAGAATAAACTTCTCTTTGTTAAAACCATCCACTTGTGGTATTCCTGTTAGAGCAGCACCAGATGACTAAGACAAGGTTTATCAAAATAATGTCAGAAAAATGAGCTAGAGATTCTTAATGGAGTGTGATTTTTTTCCAGAAACCCTCCTGATGTACAACATAAACATGTCTATCATTAAATAATAACTAACACTATTCATCTTTATGAAATGATGCCAGGGATCCCATGATAGAACTTGCAAGACCAGTGACTTCCTCATTGCAAATACCTTTTTTCAACAACATAAACGGCGGCTATACACATGGACCTCACCAGACGGAATACACAGGAATCAAATCAACTACATCTGTGGAAAGAGACAATGGAAAATCTCAATATCATCAGTCAGAACAAGGCCAGGGGCCAGCTGCAGAACAGACCATCAATTGCTCATATGCAAGCTCAAGTTGAAGCTGAAGAAAATTAGAACAAGTCCACAAGGGCCAAAGTACAACCTTGAGTATATCCCACCTGAATTTAGAGGCCATCTCAAGAACAGATTTGATGCATTGAACACTAATGACCAAAGACCGGATGAGTTGTGGAAGGACATCATACATGAAGAAAGCAAGAGGTCATTAAAAAGATAAGAAAGAAAGAAAAGACCAAAATGGATGTTAGAAGAGACTCTGAAACTTACTCTTGAGCATCAGGTAGCTAAAGCAAACTGAAAAAATGATGAAGTAAGAGAGCTTAACAGAAGATTTCAAAGGATGTCTTTAAAGTATTATGATATATGCAGAGACCTGGAGTTAGAAAACCAAAAGGGAAGAACACACTCGTCATTTGTCAAGCTGAAAGAAGTGAAGAAAAAATTCAAGCCTCTAGTTGCAATATTGAAGAATTCTATGGGGAAAGTATTAAATGACACAGGAAGCTTCAAAAGAAGATGGAAGGAATACAATCACTATACCAAAAAGAATTGGTCGACATTCAGCCATTTCAGGAGGTAGCATATGATCGGGAACCAGTGGTACTGAAGGAAGAGGTCAAAGCTGCACTGAAGGCATTGGCAAAAACAAGACTTCAGGAACTGATGGGATACAAACTGAGATGTTTTAACAAATGGATGCAGCCTGGAAGTGCTCACTTGTCTATGCCAAGAAATTTGGAAGACAGCTACCTGGCCAACCGACTGGAAGAGATCCATATTTATGCCTATTCCAAAGAAAGGTGATCCAACGGAATGCAGAAATTATCGAATAATATCACACACAAGTAACATTTTGCTGAAGATCATTCAAAAGCAGCTGCAGCAGTACATTGACAGGAAACTGCCAGAAGTTCAAGCTGGGTTCAGAAGAGGACGTGGAACCACGGATATCATTGCTGATGTCAGATGGATCTTGACTGAAAGCAGAGAATACCAGAAAGATGTTTGCCTGTGTTCTATTGACTATGCAAAAAGCATTCAACTGTGTGGATCATAGAACATTATGGGTAACATTGTGAAGAATGGGAATTCCAGAACACTTCATTGCGCTCATGAGGAACCTGTACATAGATCAAGAGGCCATTGTTCAAACAGAACAAGGGAATACTGCATGGTTTAAAATCAGGAAAGGTGTGTGTCAGGGTTGTATCCTTTCACCATACCTATTCAGTCTGTATGCTGAGCAAATAATCCGAGAAGCTGGACTATATGAAGAAGAATGGGGCATCAAGATTGGAGGAAGACTCATTAACAACCTGCAATATGCAGATGACACCACCTTGCTTGCTGAAAGTGAAGAGGACTTGAAGCACTGATAAGATAAAAGACTACAGCCTGCAGTATGGATTACACCTCAACATAAAACAAAAATCCTCGCAACTGGACCAATAAGGAACATCATGATAAACAAAAGATTGAAGTTGTCAGTGATTTCATTTTACTTGGATCACAATCAACACCCATGGAAGCATCAGTCAAGAAATCAAATGATGCATTGTATCAGGCATATCTGCTGCAAAAGACCTCTTTAAACTGTTGAAAAGCAAAGATGTCACCTTGAAGATTAAGGTGCGCCTGACACAAGCCATGGTGTTTTCAATCGCCTCATATGCAAGAGAAAGCTGAACAATGAATAAGGAAGACCGAAGAAGAATTGACACTTTGAATTATGGTGTTGGGGGAAGAATATCAAATATACCATGGACTACCAAAAGAACGAACAAATCTGTCTTGGAAGAAGTGCAGCCACAATGATCCTTGGAAGCAAGGATGGCAAGGCTTCGTCTCACAAACTTTGGATGTGTTATCAGGAGGGGTCAGTCCCTGGAGAAGGACATCATGCTTGGTAAAGTAGAGGGTCAACAGAAAAGAGGAATACCCTCAATGAGGTGGACTGACACAATGGCTGCAACAGTGGGCTCAAGCATAACAACAACGATTGTGAGGATGGTGCAGGACCGGGCAGTGTTCTGCTCTGTCGTACATAGGGTTGCTATGAGTCAGAGCTGACTCGATGGCACCTAACAGCAACACTTGAGTTTTTATTATATATCAGGTACCATAAAATCAAACAAGTTGCCATGGAGTCAATTCCAACTCATGGTGACCCCATGTGTTTCAGAGTAGTACTCTGGCTGTCTCCTTTCGGAAGTAGGCTGCCAGGCTTTTCTTTCCAGGTCCCTCTGGGTGAACTTGAACCACAGCGGCGCTCTGCACAGTGTTCTGAAGTGTATGGAGTAATATGCTCTAAGGCTGCACTGTCCAATACGGTATGTGTCTATTTAAATTAGTTAAAGTTAAATAGATTTTCACTTCTAAAGTAGCACTGTTGTTATTTTTAATTGCTGTCGAGTTGATTCCAGCTCATATGTGTTACGGAGTAGAACTGCTCCATAGTGTTTCCTTGGCTATAATCTAATGGAAGCAGATCTCCAGGCCTTTTCTCCCACAGTACTGCTAGGTGGGTTCGAGCCACCAACCTTTAGGTTAAAAGTCGAGTGCAGTTTGTGTCACCTAGGGAACTTTCAGTAGCACCAGCCATCTTCAAGTGCCCAATAGCCACATATGACTAGTGGCTACCATTTTGGACAGTGTAGATACAGAACATTTCTATCATCACAGAAATGCCATTGGATGCTGCTGCTTTAAGGCACTCAGTGGTTTGCCTATAATAGGCCAAGTACATACAGTTTAGGAGTTCTCCCTGGAGAGTTTTTCAACTGGAGATTTCATGAAGACAGCAAAAAGATTAGTTGAGAATGACAGACCACACTGTAAATGAGAATTATATATAGTTTCCTAAACAATACTTTTAAGTAATACTTTTTAGTAAGAGCTGCCATTGTATTAACTACTTTCTATACACTGGGCATTTTACTAAGTATGTTTATATGCAGTATTCAATTTAATATTTCTATCAGCTCTATAAGATACAAACTATTATGTCAGTTTTTCAAATAAGAAAACTAAGGTTCAGCAACTTGCCAAAAGTCACACATTTATTATTAGTCTCTAATTTTTCCTAATTAAGAACCCGGTGATACCCTTAGCTAGGGTGCCCAAGGGAGTGATTTGCGCCTGTTGCTGACTAGATTCTTCTGTCAGTACATATGATCCTCTCTTGTGTGTCTCATAATACTTTCGGCCCTCCCCTCTGTCTTTCTCCCTGCATTCCTCTTCCCCCCTCCTTCTTGTTTTAATGCTCTTATAATTATTCCCCAAAAGTTCTTAGTTTGTGCACGCAGCACAGATTTTAGGTTGCTTTCCACTTCAGGTTTTGTTGTCCTCCAGTTTGCTCTGTCAAGTGCTGTGTCTGTGTTACTAGTTAAACTAGTACTCATGTTTCTCTTTAACATGAGTACTCTGTGTTCTCCTTGACTATGTGATCCCCCTATAATCAAATGGATGAGTCTTTTGCAGCTTCTTTGGGTGGAAAGAGTCAATCTGTCCATGAGATTGAGCTAAAAACATAGTCTATCACTAGCATATACCATTTATAAATACTCCACAGGCAGAAACAACCTAGAAGCTTTATTGTAAATCACTTTAAGCTTTCATCTGTTAACTCTCCACAATCTGTCCATGAGATTGAGCTAAAAACATAGTCTATCACTAGCGTATACCATTTATAAATACCCCACAGGCAGAAACAACATAGAAGCTTTATTGTAAATCACTTTAAGCTTTCATCTGTTAACTCTCCACAATGCTATTATATTGGCGACACAGGGATTACCTTCCTTCTCCATAAGAAAATTGGGTATAGAGCATTTGTGACTTGTCCTCCAATACATAATTCAAAGTTATGAGAAATGCTTATGTCAGGCCTACTTTGTGAAAGACACAGGAGAAATGCAGTATTCCTACAATTTAGAGGAGGACACACAGATTCTAGCTAGCAAATGCTAGATGAGCCTGGGAGGGAGTGAATGTCAGCTGTGACATTTGCTCTTAATTATTTGAAATTAAGATATCACACTCATTTAGTGGTCCTTAAATAAATAGAATATTTAATATTTGATATAAAAGTGTTGACTATGGAAGGCAAACTCATTTTTTATATACCTTCCTGTCTTAGTTATCTAGTTCTGCTATAACAGAAATACCACAAGCAGATGTCTTTAACAAAAAGAAATTTATTCTTACAGTCTAGGAGGCTACAAGACCAAATTCAGGGTGCCAGCTCCAGAAGAAGGCTTTGTCTCTCTGTTGGCTCTGGAGGAAGGTCCTTGTCATTAATCTTCCCCTGGACCAGGAGCTTGTCCGCGCAGGGACTCTGGCTCCAAAGCACATGCTATTCTCCTGGCTGTTGTTTCTTGGTGGTATGAGGTCCCCATGTATCTCTGCTCGCTTCTTTTATATCTCAAAAGAGATTGGCTTAAAACACAATCTAGTAGATTGAGTCCTGCCTCATCAACATAACTGCCACTAATCCCATCTCATTAACATCATAGAGGCAGGATTTACAACACATAAGAAAATTACATCAGATGACAAAATGGCAGACAATCACACAATACTAAGAATCATGGACTAGCCAAATTGACAGATATTTTGGGAGGACACAATTCAATCCATGACACTTTCCCTACCCCCACATACGCACACACATGGTAAAACAGGCCCGCAGTAATCATTTAAAAAAAAAAGTTTGTTTATGAAAAGCAGATAATGTCACTTTTTATATGACTATTTAGAATAAACTGGTCGCAGGTTACATAGTCACTGTCTTACTCACTGTATCCACCTTAATGTCTTTTTGGAATAAGATTTAAAAAGACCTACTCTTCCTGGGAAGAAAGCCACACCCCACTTCATGTCTTTGAGTGCGGTGACAAAGAAGTACTGCTGGGTCTGGAATTTACTACCACATCAACCTGCACTAGCCTCTCCACTGAAGCCCACTGAAACCAATTTTCAGTTTAAATAAATGGGTTATCCAGAGATTTCCCTAAGTTTGCAGTAGCCCCCTCCCCCAAACAGTGGGGCACCCATGATGATTTAAAAAAACAAAACATGGTGTGGTTTGTCCAGACATGACCATGGAAACCAGACCTGGGTAGCAAAGTGTTCCCACCAGGAAACAGACAGCTGGTCAGCAAAAGGGTATTGTTCCTTAGCAGTATTCCAGAAGAAAGTTTTTGCCGTAGAAGGGAAGTCCAGACAGGAATGCAAGGCCTTAAGCTGTTTTATGAAGGTTTCCTCTCCTGGCCTCCTTATGAAAAATTAACTAATAGTGAAATTTCTAAAATTACTGATTCCCCAGTGAATTTTTTTTTCCATTGTTTTTATGCCTATCTTTTCTACTTCTTATTTTCTAGTCATCTTTAAAGCTCCCACAGGCCCAGTACAAAGATAGGGAATTCCCTGATGATTAGTGTGCATACACATTTATGCATAATGTTCATGTGCATTTGCCTCTGGGGCACTGGGGACTCAGCTCTCCTCTCCCCTCCCCCATATCTAAGTTGATGCCCAATTCAGCCACTGCTGCTACTTCTCTATTGCTTTTTCCACTTAGTTGCTAAAGGAACAAACAAAATACACCTCTTACTAAAAACCTCTTTAAGTGCCTCTTTGGCACTCTTCTAGCTCAGAGCTTCTTAACTCCCATTCACACTGTTTATCACCATATAAAATGCTCCTTTCAAGATCTTCGCTGACTTCTGCATAAGTTTTATTACTCTCTTCCACAGTCTCTCTTGATGTCTAAGACTACCTAAACTATGTCTATTTGTTCACTCATATTGTGTCCAAGCTTCTGTGTACTCCTTTATTTCCTCCCCACTATTCTAAAACAGGGTTAACCAAAAGATTGGAGGTTTGAATCTACCCAGAGGCACCTCAGAAGAAAGGACTGGTGATCTACTTCCCAAAAAATCAGCCACTGAAAACCCTATGAAGCACAGTTCTACTCTGACACACATGGGGTCACCATGAGTCATAATTGACAGCAACTGGTTATTATGCAATAACTGCCCTGTGTTGTCTGCCTCACTCCCATCCACTCACAGTGCCATTGTCCTTTCTGCCTCAGCCACTGTCATGACTTCCATGCCATTTCTTACACCTTCTACAACATTTTAGTCATCAACCCACCTGTTCCTCTATATTTCTTTATTGTAGAAAGCGCATTCTGATGTCCCTTTGACACACTGGCATATTGACATATCTGGGTGAAAGGAAGGGTTTTTGACTTTTGATCTGTCTTAATACCAACTTAACAACCTCTGTATTGGCCATAATTGGTTCCCCAACCCACCCCATTCCCAAAACAACAATATGTACAACCACACCAAACCAAATCAGTTCCTATCAAGTCGATTCTAATTCATGATGACCCCATGTGTTTCAGAATAGAATTGCACTCCTTAGGGTTTTCAATGGTTGATTGCCAGAACTTTCTTCCAAGGTACCTCTGGATGACTCGAACCTCCAACCTTTTGGTTAGTAGCTGAGCACTTAACCATTTACACCACCCAGGGACACAGAGAAGACCCTTACTGTATTTATTGCTCAGATTTTTGTCACTTTATATGCAAGTTGTCATGAAAGTTATAGTGGTAGAGGCTACCATTACCCAGTGTCCAGTCTTTCCTTCCTTTTTTAGTAATGGAACCCTTACTCTGAATGTTGGTGAGCACATAGTGCCAAATAGAGACTCCATTTCCCAGCCTCCCCTACAGCGAAGTATGAGCCTGTGAATCAGTTCCAGCTTATGGAATATGAGCTAAACTAATGTGTGCAATTTCCAGGTCACATAATTTTTAAAGGCAGTTGCTTTCTTCCCGCTTCCTGGAATAGCCATATTGGACCCATGATGGAAACCATAAATGAAAGAAGGGCAGAGCCAACCTTCCTTGTCCCAGAAAGCAGAGCTGCCTTTTCTACCCTGGGCTGTCCACCTACCTCTGGACTGTTGTGTGAGAAATGAACTTTTATCACATTTAAGCCACTTTATCTTGGGATTTCTTTGTTACAGTACCTTAGACACCACCCCAACTAACACTAATGTTATTAGCCTCTTTGTCTAATGTCCTCTTCCAATCAGTTACTTCAGTTAAATTCAACCAACATTTAATGAAAGCCTTCTGTATGCTGAGGCAGTGGTTTCCAAAATATGATCCCCAGACCAGCCACAGAAACTTCATCTGGGAACTTGTTAGATATGCAAATCCATGGACTCCACTGAATGAGAAACTCTGGGATGGGGCTTAGCAATCAGTGTTTTAACAAGCCTTTCTGGTGATTCTGATATACACTGCTTGAGAACCAGTGTTCCTGGAGGGATAAAAAATGAATAAAGCCCAGCCTCTGCTCTCAAGAAGTTTACATTTTTAATGACAGAGAGAGAGAGAGAGATATGCAAATAATCAGTCATAAAAACATACTTGCTGTCTTGACTTTCTGTTATTTCCTGTCTGCTCCCCTTTTCATCAGATTAATTTCAAATAATTTAGCTTAGATTGTTTTTGTTTATATATGTGATTATTTATACAAAAAAAAAGCCTCATTGCCATCGAATCTATTCTGACTCATAGCAACCCTATAGGACAGAGTAGAACTGCCCCACAGCACTTCCAAGGAGCAGCTGGTGATTTCAAACGGCCAACCTTTTGGTTAGAAGCCAAGCTCTTAACCACTGTGCCATCAGGGCTCCGAGTGTGATTATTTATAGACAGCCTAAAAATTGCGGTCATTTGGGTTATGCAAATCCTAAAAGGAGAAAGAATTGATGTTACCTTTATAGATAGAATGAACAGAGATTTGATTACCAGGGTAGCACTAGGATTAATGAGGATCTTCTGAAGCCAAGAGAGACAAGTAAGAATGTGAGTTATTTTACACAGTAGTAGTAAAATTATAGTACTTATAACACTGTAAAGGGTTATATGGCCTAGAAATAAAAACGGTTGAGGGTAGATTAAATTTATGAGTGAGAAAGTCATAAAGTCATAAAATTCCACTAACCGCAAATTAGGAATGTTTAAATTATTTCTCAGAGCTCTGACATCAATATCATAGAAGGAAACTACTATCTTTGCTATCACCATCCTGATTATCATAATCTGTGTTCAGAGCAGTAGGTCAGAACAGACTAGACCAATGTGGTATCGGTGGTAGACTAGAAAATAGGCTGTCTGAGAAGGAAGACTCTTGTACTTAGAGTGTTTTGTATAAGACCTCTCCACACTCCAGAGTTAATAGACGATAAAGGCAGAGGAAATAAGGGAGACAATGGACGCAATTCATAAAAGAATTTGTTATGATTTCAGATTAAATCCAGTTCACCATTATTCTTATTAATGAGACAACCCAGATAATTGAGATCTGTAGATAATCGAAAACCTAAATAAAATATTATTACTAGACTTTGTCTTGCTTACTCTGGACATATCATCAGGGAAGAGCAATCGCTAGAAAGGGACATCATGTTTGGTAAAGTGGAGGGTCAGCAAAAAGGAGAAGAACCCTCAGTGGGATGGATTGACACAATAGCCTCAACAATGGGCTCAAATATATCAAAAATCATGAAGATTATGCAGGACCAGGCAACATTTTGTCCTGTTATACATAAGGTTGCCATGAATCAGAGTCAGTATGACAGCAACTAACAATAACAAGAGACATAGCAAACTGATATTAAGTGTTTAGCATAGGAGCTGAACACTTTCTGGATAGCTCTAACATACAGAAGAAGCATTAGCGCATCCAAAAACTAGCCAAACTTGAGACTTCAGTCAATCTAGACTCTGTGATAATGAACACGTGTAACAGTGCTGCCCACTTTCCCCAAAGTTATGTGAATATTTAGAAGAAATGTTTGGTTTAATTCACCCACCAACTGTTAGGAACACAGAATTCATATTGCATGTCTGCCATTTGCTCCTAGAAATTATATGAGCCCTGGTTTGTATATTTTTAAAATCTTGCAGTGTCTTTAAACAACCACCTGGCTTGATTAAAAAAAAAAAGAAAAAAGGAAAACAGCCATTTTATTTCCTTCTTTCCCTCCTTTTTCCCTTTAAGGATACTTCCTCCATCTTCTTTCTGAAAATATTGTCAGTCAAGATTTCTATGCCAAATAATTTGGAGTCAAAAGTATTCAAAAGCCTGGAGGCAAGTGAGCTTTTTATTGCATTTTTATTGAGAGTAAATTGGGCTGTGTGGGCAGGCTGGAGAGGCACTCCTCTGCAAGGCTCCAGCAAACCCCACCATTGCCCCCAGCAAGGATTCATTTACAAGAATTACATCACTGTGATCTGCTTGTATTGGCTCACCAGGCCCAACACCCTTGGCACTGCCTGACAAGTTAACTCCGTGATCCTAATGAGCCTTCCATGACAGAATTTATATGGCCCCCAGGGGTCTCTGTCTTTATTCTCATAACTTTCAAATCTTTTCCTAATTTAACATATGAAGAAGTGTTTCCTAAGTTGTAACCATACTTCATCCTCACAAACCCATTTTACAGATAATGTTTCCTTGAGTACTTTGGCACCAAATAATCTGTTTATTACACTTGCAGTTTGTATCATAAATGACTATTATTTTTTACCTTATATGTACTTTTTTGTTAAGTACCTTTGAGCATAAATTATTGCAAAAAGATTGAGGTTTTTATTATTGCTTTTGTTTTTATAAATTACTGATAGTCTAGAGCATAATACTGGGTACAGAGTAGATGCTAAATAGATGTGTATTGTCTAGACAACCCTGACAGGAGGGAGAGGCTAGGGGTTGCAAATTCAAATGGATTCAGAGGACAGATAAGTATATAAATTCATTAAATCATTTAACAAATATTTATTCAGTGCTTACTATATGCCAGGCTTTGTTCTAGGCACTAGGGGTACAGCAATGAACAAAATAGACAAAACTCCTTGCCCTCTTCTAATTGACATTGTAGTGGGGAGAAACAGACAATCAAATAAACAAGGAAAGTAAATGATAGGTCACAAGGTGATGAGTGCTATGTAAAAATATAAAGAAAATGGGGTGGGGTATATCTTAATTACCTAGCACTGCTATAACAGAAATACCATAAATGGGTGACTTTAACAAACAGAAATTTATTTTCTCACAGTTTAAGAGGCTAAATGTCTGAATTCAGGGTGCCAGCTCTAGCAAAAGGCTTTCTCTCTCTCTCAGCTCTGGAGGAAGGTCCTCGTCTCTTTTGAGCTTCTGCTCCTGAGCAATCTTCATGTGGCTTGGCATCTCTCTTCCCCCATCTCTGCTTGCTTACTTGCTTGTTTAATCTCTTTATATCTCAAAAGAGATTGAGATTGACTTAAGACACACCCTACACTAATACTGTCTCATCAACATAAAAAAGAAAACCCATTCCCAAATGGGATTCTAACCATGGGTATACGGGGTTAAGATTTACAACACATATTTTGGGGGGACACAATCCATAACAGTGTGCTTGTTTTAAATAGAGTTGTAAAGGATAGTTTTACTGAGATGAAATTTAAACAAAAATCTGAATGAGGTGAGGGAGCTGGCAATGCAATATTTAGAGGAAGACCAGTCCAGATGGAAGGAACATCAAGCACAAAGCCCTTGAGGAAGAAGTATGCTTGGCTTGTATAAAAAGTAGCAAGGAGGTCAGTGTGGCTAGAGTAGGATGAAAGAGAGGGAGAGTGGTAAAAGATGAAGTTGGAAAGATGGTGGAATCAAGGCCTTACAGGCCATTGTAAGAACTTGAGCTTTTACTCTAGGGTGATGGGATTGGGAAGCCATTGTAGACTTAAGTTATAAAAGGTTCGTGCTGGCTATTATGTTGGAAAATAGACTATTGGGGTCAGAGATGGAAGGTGGGAATACCAATGAGAAGGGTATTTCAATCACCCATGCAAGAGAAGAGGCTTGAACTAGGGTAACAGTGGACAAAGTGGTAAGGTGGTAAGATGTGGTCAGATTTGGGATACATTTTGAAGGTAGAGCTGATAGGATTTGCCGATAATTGGTTATGATATTTAGGAGAAAGATGTCAAGCATGACGCCAAGATTTTTGACCTGAAAAGCTAGAAAGTTGGAGATGACATTTAGTAAGATAGAAAACACTACAGGAGAAGCCAATTTGGAAAGATCAGGAGTTTGCTTTTAGACATGTGGAGATGTTGGATGAGCAGTTGGATATTTAAAGCTAGAGGTCAGGGAGAGGTCCAGTGTAGAGATACTAAAATTTGGGTGTCATCAATATATAGATAGTATTTAAAGCCAGGAGACTTGATGAAACTTCTGAAAGAGTAAGTGTGGCAGAGAAAAGAGGAAGCCCAAAGAATGATCCTCTTTAGAGGTAGAGGGAGATAAGAAAATATCCAGCAATGAGATTGAGAAAGAAAGGCTAATGTGACAGAAGGAAAGCCAGGAGAGAGTGGTGTCTTGGTAGCCAACTGAAAAACTGGTTTTCAGGAAAATGACTAATCCATGTCAAGTAAGGTGAGGACTGAAAAAGAACCATGGATTTAACAATGTGGGGGCGTTGGTGGCCTTGATCAAAGAAGTTTGGGTGCATTGTTAAGTCAGATTGAATAGATTTAAAAGGAATGGAAGGAGAGAAATTGGAGACAGTGTCTTTGACCACTCTTCCAAGGAGTATTACTGTGAAGGGAAGCAGAGAAGTGTGACAGTGATATAGAATCAAGAGAGGTCTTTAAGATGGGAAAAATAATTGCATGTTTGTGTGCTGTTAGGAGTGGTCCAGTAGAGAGGGAAATTTGATGATGCGGGGTTGAGAGAGGATATTACTGAATCTGTGAGAAGAGATGGGATCCAGAGCACATGTGGACATGTTGGACTTAGATGGGAGCATGGAGAAGAGAGAAGGAAGAATGTATGGACACAAATGCAGGTGGATTTTTACACATGGTAGAAAAGCAAGTGGAAGGTCCCTTCATTGCTTCCATTTCTTAGTGAAATAGGAAACAAGGTCCTCAGCAGAGAATTAGGAAGAGGGAAGTGTTGGAAGTTTGAGGAGAGAGAAGAAGAAGGTGTGAAATAGTCATCCAGGAAAGACAGAAGGAGGGTGAACTGGGGGAAATGTAGTAGAACTGCCAGGCAGCATTAGGGCTCTCCTGAGGTTAGGGATCATGAACTTAAAATAAGAGCAGTCAGCACAGTTGATTGTTTTGCTCCAGCCACATCCTACTGTGTGAGTTTAGGCAAAGTATGGGCAAAGTTGGATTTACATGGAGCTGAGCTTTGCCAGGTGATTGCAACAAAGAGTAGAGATAAAAGATCTGAGTGTGCATCTAGGATGTGAGTATATCAATGTCCCATGATATCCAAACAGGCTAAGAGGGGAAGTGAGACTGTGAGAGGTGTAGAAGCAGTGAAAATGTGATTGAAGGTTCCAGTGGTGTCAAAGAATTGAGAGTGAACTAGAGAGACAGGAAATGTTGGTCAGAGAGTGCGGTACTTGAATTCAAGATTTAAAACCACCCAGTTGCTGTCGATTCTGACTCATGGTGACCCCGTATGTGTGAGAGAAGAACTGTGCTCCGTAGAGTTTTCAATGGCTGATTTTTCAAAAGTAGATTGCCAGGCCTTTCTTCCAAGGCCCCTCGGGGGGGGACTCAAACTGCCAACTGTTTGTTTAGAAGCCCAGTGCTTAACTGTTTGCCCCAACCAGGAACTCCTTGAATTCAAAGTTACGAGAGTACAATTCTTGATATTGACAAAGTTTGCAGTATGGCCAAGTAATGATTGTTGATGGAGGGTGGAAAACATGGTCTCCGGAGGAGAGGAGATCAAGGAGGTTAGGGTATTATAAAGATCATTTACTTCAGTGTGACCATGAAGACTACTATGCCACGTCTGTGCTTGTGGTGAGTATGGAGCTTTTCCTTGGTCTGCACTTGGGAAGATTATGTTGGGAACATTTGGAAACCTGTGGCTGGTCACTGAGCTATTTTTTCTTAACCTATAGATGCTCTGTCATCATTTAAGCCATCAGCAAACATTTGCAATTTCACTGTTTGGCCCTACTAGTCTGATTCATAGTCTAAAGTATTTGTTTATGTTGTTTTATTTTGTGTTTGGAAGGGCTGGGAAGGTGAGGGGACATTTAGTCCAATTCCTCTGAGACCTTCCTAGGATATCTCAGAAACTTCTAGATGGAGGTGCTATCCTGAAACAAGCACTGTGTCAAACAAGGGGGCCCAGGATATCTGGGGCTCCCTTGGCAGAAGTTCCCCCTCCAGGAACCTGCTCTGATTTCCTGGGGCTGCTCTGTTCCTGAGGTGTGGAGTGGCTAGATATGGTTGGGAGCAGCCCACAGTGGTTGCTTTAGGCTGCTAGGTTGCTTGCTATGTATTCCATTATGGCAACACCACTGAAGTGACACCCTTTCTCTAGGTGGAGGTGCTGCTCTGCACCTCACACTTCTAGCTTTTAGAGTTAATTCCTCAGTATGCACAGCTTTGATTTCTAGTAGTACAGCCGTATTAGCCAGCAAGGAAGGAAAAAGGATTGGAGTTAGTGATGATGCAGAATCTCTTATGAGGCTGGTAAACTGTCCCTGAAGGCATTTCCAAAAGAGGTATTCCAAAAATGTTTTGAGCAATCATTTAAATAAGATACAGAATTCCATGGGAATTTCTTTGAGAGAAAACTCTCGTTTGAATAAATAAATTCTGGTATGCTTGTTTTTTAAGTATCAGCCCCATTACTTTCTAGTCACTCAGCTTTTGATCCTTTAAAATTCTTTAAACATTTTTAACTGATCAAAGAAAAGACTCCTGACAGTTGCTATTCACCATTATAACAGGCAGGATGTGTGGCTAAGGTAGAAAATACTTCTGATTTGGTAAATTAAACCCAACATCAATTCAAATATTTAAGCCTTTTTTACATGCTAAAGCAAAAATGTAATGAGGAATCAAAGGATGGACAACCTATTCATTGCTAGGAAGGCTAGCATTTTAAAGTTTGGTATATCGTACTTTACATCAGGATGCAAGGTACAACAAGATGGAAATTCAAAAAAAGTAGAAAGTCTTTCTGTTTGGAAAGCCACAAGGAATGAGAGACAACTTGATTTCCAGTGCCTATGTTTGCTATGGGGAAATTTGCAATGAAAAAATTATAAAAAGAGGGGAAAAACAGAAAGCTCCTTGAAAGTGGGTTATTACGTAGTCTTTTATATTTTGTCTATTATGTGTCTTATTTATTATATAGTCTGATACAGGCACATACACTTACATGATACCTTGGTTCCTATGGGAAAATCCAATTGATTGGCATAACTTTTCCAAAAACCTAACCTACTGTAAGTATATATTAAGTTCCTTTGGTCAAATAATACACATTTATTTAGGAAAGGCTATCATGGTTGTGCTTGGAATAAAGCCAAACTAATTAGTGTCCAAGAGGATAGAACCTTTGTGATGACTTCGTTAGTACCCACGTAAATCGACTGAGTTAACTAGCCACTTACAGCTTACAATGGAACTGCTGAAAAAGCTATATGGGAGGCAACATGGAAGAGTCATCCTCAGCTCCACTCATCCCCTTCTGTATGCTTTCATTGCCTGAGGTGGGGAGGGAAAGTTGTTACTTCTGGAGAGAATTTGGGCAAGAGGAGATATGACCAACTGTAGAATTCAGAACAGAAATTACCCCATACCTGGGCCACTACTGCCCATCTACCAAGACACCTGGAACTACCCAAAGGGATGCATGCAAATTAAATTTCACCTGACATTTTTCGTTTTAAGTTGGAATAATGACCAAAAATAATGACATAAGTCTTTTTCTTCACCATACTCTATCTAACATGACTGATCAATATACCCAGCAACATGCAAGACATTGTATATAAGGAAAATATTAAGATTGGGTCTCTGATCTGTTGGAGAGGAAAAACATCATAAAGTTTAGTAAAACAAAAACAAAGTTTTATTTGGCATATATTCAAAAGGACAAAAGTGGGACACAGACAAGCACACTGCCAGAGTTAGAATGTCTGCCTGAATCCGAGGAAGGTTACAGAATCATCAGTATATATCAACATCACAAAATGGGTAGAATCACTGAAAGCATCACCTTTTCACAGATTGGCTAGAAATTGTGATCTTACATTTTGAATCATCTTTCTTAACAATCATTAGTACAGGTTTCAGTTACAAAAGTCAGGAGGGTCTTCACTGGTCCAACAAATTTCTATTTACTAAATGCTAATAGAAAAAGACATAAGTGGGAAGTCTTTTGTGTTAGGTTTGATTGCCCTTTTGTGAAAACTTCCTTAAGATAATATCTGAGATTGTCCCATCTATTGTCTATCTCAGGGCCCAGTTGATGTGTCTTTGTGAGTCTGTGAGGGCCCAGCCCCAGCTGGGTCACATTTCTCCATGCTCAGGGTCAGGGAATAATGATTCCAAATATTATTTTCTAAATCAGATCTCAGTTAGTTTAGTCAGGGAGACAAAACTTAAACCCATTAAACATGAAAAAAAAAAATTGCTGTTGAGTCGATTCCAACTCATAGTGACCCTACAGGACAGAGCAGAACTACCCCATAGGGTTTCCAAGGCTGTAAATATTTACAGAAGCAGACTACCACGTCTTTCGCCAGCAGAGTGACTCAGGTGGGTCCTGACCTTTTGATTAGCAGCCCGGCACTTAACCAGTGCCCCGCGAGGGCTCCTTCCATTAAACATAGTCCCTCACAATCTAGCAAAAAGAGTCTTGCTTTGTAGGACATATTAGCTCAAGAAACGCATCATGGAGGAGTTTCAACTGAATGGAGTTAAATATCCAGTCCCTTTTGTGCTCTTTTGTTATTCACTCTCAAACATTTGTTCATTTGTTCAACAAATATTTATTGAGTGCCACCTATTATGAACAAGGCACTGTGCTGGGCACAGGGAATAACATGGTAAGCATTATAACATACCAAGAATATTAATACTATCAATAACCTCCCTCAAAAAAGCATGATTCAGTGTAAAACATTCTAAACAAATGATTTTTAAAATTTGGTTATTATCTTTCCTTTCCTGTCCACGTGTGTCTTTTTAATGCTATGATAAAGTATTTGGTGGAGTTCGGTACAAAAAAACCGTTTGTGGTGTAATAGAATAAATGGAATTGCACTCCATTCTGCCCCTAGAAACATGAGGATTCTGTGCCTGCTTTGGGGTTCCTGTTCTGTTGGAAGCCCTCAGCTGATCTTTAGCAGCAATGATGACATAAAGGGAAATTACATTCTGATGCAGAATTCAGCCCCTTCATCTTTCTCCTTTTCCTACAGCATGAAGCTAGGGGCCCATAGAGGATCTAATATCAAAAAGAAGAGGGTAATACCACTGCATGGAGAGAGAAAAAAAAATAATTACCAAATTTCCTGAATAGTAAACAGCTTTAAAAAAAGAAGCTGAACCCTTTGATAGCTTAGCCCTAGGTCTGCCCGTGAATGCCTTAAGGATTATATCATCAGACTGACTCCAGAACCCAGGCCTATTGTTTCAGAACGAGGAAACAAGGAAGAGGTGGAGAGGTGGAAGGGGATGGGTGGGAACAGGTCCACCCCTTGGGGAGGGGAGAGTTTGATTTTGAAAGCACGGCTATCATAAACGTAGTGAGTACCATAAATGGTAGTGGGACTAGAAAGCCAAATTGAACAGATTCTTCAGCATCTGTGGGCAGGAGAAAGTTCCTCCGGGCCATTTCTCCTCTTCTTGTGGGGATTAAAGTAAACGTTTGGATTCAATAAACTTTTCGACCACAGATGACATTGGCTGAACAGAAAGATAAAGCGACCTAAAATTGCCCCAGAAATTATGGCTATTGCCGAAAACCATCACCTGGGGGCAGTCTTGTGACTGTTAAAGTTCATTTGCCTCACTCCGTACTATTACTGATTTTACTACCCTTTTTCCTTTATATGCTCAGTTTCTTTATCTGCGGTTGAGGGGTGAGAAAAGGAGAAGGGGGGAAGGCAGTTTTAAGAATTAAGCCTTACAACCTTCTCAATCGGCCAAGAGTCGAAACCACGTGAATTTGCAGGGGGGTTTAAAACAATCACAACAGTTTTCCTTTGAAATGGAAGGAACGCCTCAGAAGCTGAGGAGGCAGGGGGGTAGGAGCTGCAGACAGCGAGTCGCGGGACACTAACGATCTCAAACAATGCAAAAGCTCCGGCGAGCGCAGGGAATCACAGAACCCGGCCGAGCCAGCCCCCCCACCCCATTACGAAACTCGCAGCTCCCGCCCCGATCTCGCAGACTTGTTAGCAAATGGAGGAGGGGGCGTGGGACCTGCGAGGCCGTTCACTGAATCCAGCCAAGGAAACTCCGGCTCCCAGGCCTGCCCCTGGAGTCTAGCTGCGCCCCAAAGCTCACGTTCACAAGCCGAGTGCGCCCCGTGGTTCGTTCCGGGTGCGGAGGGAAAGGGCTGCGTTTCCCGCGCCCGAATCTGGGCATCTCGGCCCGCCGAGCACCCTCGACTCGCCACTAGGACGCAGAGCCAGCCCGGGCGGCCCGCCTTCTCCCAGCGCTGGAGCGCGAGGCCCGGGCCGGTCGGGGAGTGAGGCGCTTTGCCTTGAGACGAGATCCAGGCTCGCCGACTGCGCTATTTGCATACTGTCTGAACCCTTCGTGCTGTTCCCGTCTCAAGGTGGTTAACAACTTAGCCTTAAGAGCCCCTAAAACCTTAATGTGCCAGGAGATAAAATCTGTGAAAAGAAAGCAGACAGCAGCCACTCCCTGAACCGTGGGCGTTCCCGCGCAGTCCTGGGGGGGTTGCCCCTTTGTGTGCGTGTATTCTGGCGGCAGCCCGAGAATCCAAGAACAGTGAGACTCAAACAAGGTCTTATCCCCGCTCTACAAAAGAGCGGCGGGGACTCGGTCCCATTCAAGCCTTTTCCCATCTTGTCAAAGAGGGAGGCACCCTCAGAAATCAGGAAGGGAGGGGGTTTCCTGAGACAGAAAATGCCAAGTAGAGAACGCAGATCAAGTGGGCTCGTTGAAGAGCTTGGTTTCGGCCTAAACCACGACCCCGTCCCGCGACCCTCCTCGGGGCCAGCCCTCCTCTCGCTGTGTGTTCGGGAGAGGGGCGCGAACTGGGCGGATCGGAGCCCTGGGGCCTACACTGCCCAGCAGGCTCCACGGGATTCTCACGCGCGGGCGCATTTCGCCTCAAGTTGTGCCCTGCGGGGTAAGCCCTTATTGGAAGGAAGGGACGGACAGTCGCTCTTCAAAATATGAAAGAAAAAAAATTAAAGCTCAAAACAGAATTTGTTTTTCGCCAGAAGACAAAGAAGAGGGCGAGACCCAGGATAGGGTGCATGGGGAGACTCAACCCTTCTTTATCTCCATATGGCGTGTTTTTGTCCCCTCGCCCGTTGCCGTACACGCTCGGGCGGCCGCTCACGTGGGAGTTATTGCTGTGAGGCTTGGGAGAGGACAAGTCCCTGCTCGGAAACCTCACGAGGGGGTCACAGGCCGCCCAGGCTCGAGGTGCCCGTCGTCGAGGTCCCCTGTGTTTGTCTCCAGCGTGTGAAATCGCAGGAAGCGTCGGGTCCGAAGTAGCCCGCGGGGCGAAGTTGGCTTCCTTGAGGGCTCAGGTCAGGAAGCTGTCCCAGACGCCTCTTTATTTTTCCCCAGCCCCACCCGGAGCTCCGCGCAGCGGCTCCCCGCCTGAGACAAAGACAGGCGCCAACAGCCGGGTCTGCGTCTGAATATCGCGGCCGCGCCGGAGTCGCACACGTCTACCCTGCGCTTCACTGGGTGCGAAAGGAGACTCTTTGCTTCCGAGACTGGTAGAACAGAGCTGCAAATTGTAGGCTGCGTTAGAGCAGCCAGCGGCTGGTGTCCCTTTCCAGCCTCACCCCGGCGCCGGTGAGCGCCTCAGGCGCTCAGACCACCTCGCCTCGCTTCCCCCACGGGCCCACACCACCGAGCGCCCTGCCGTTGAATCTCGGCTGGGGAGGGAAGCCCGCGGCCAGGGCTTTTCCAGTGTCGTAGCCGCGGTAATTTGGCGACCCGACGCCGCAGGGGTATGAGCCTGTCTCCCCTTTGCAGGTGCAGTGGAGATGATTGTGCGCGTTTAAGTATGAGGCTACATTCCTAAAAGCTAGAAGGAAAAATGAGGGCGATGTTCAGGAAAGGAAAACCCGTTTGCTTCACTAGTTTAAGGCGAAAGTGAAAATGTTTTCAGCGTGATAGAGCTGGGTCATTTTCTCCATTCTCTACTTCATTAGACATGGCTTGGGCAAATGGAAAAGCCCTGTACAGTTTACAGTCTCCTCTGAATCCATAAAAGAAGAAGCACCAGCCCGCAATGCCCGCTCCGTGTTTCCGTGTTGAGTGAATTTTACCCACTTTGGTCACGGCGCGGGGGTTATGCTTGAGCACAGCGGCCTGTGGATGACTTCAGGTGGTGGTCAACCCCCTCGCCAACTTCCCTCAGCTTTGCCTCCCGTTCTTCCAGCGGAGTTACTTTCCATTGCTGCATGTGGTTGGCTTTTCTATCACTTAGATTGTTTTACCTTCCTCTCCACCCCTTTGTCACACACCCCTTCTCCCAATTAGATTTTTTAAAAATATGCTTCAGACAGAATCCCTACACTGATACCTCCCTTTGCTTGGCGTGAATGGTAGAAGTCAAAGTCATTGCCCAGGGATATGCTTGTACATGCAAATGCCCACCCAAAGGCTGCCAAGCCTGGTCCGCTAGCTCCTGCAGGCAAGAGATCTGAGCATTAGACACCAGGGAGTGTAGATGTGCACTTGTTGTCTATACCATAAAGCCACAAACAACTAGCACTTTCTCTGGTACATGTCCAGTAAACAGGTCTGCTGGTTTGGTAATGCGCGCTGATGTAGCAGTTAAGTTGGTAAGGACACATGAAGATGACTGTTAAAAAACCAAGTGATATTTTGAGCTAACTTGTAGAATTTCTGAATTTGTAAGTAAGGAAGACTACTGACTCCACTCACCCTCCCCCTGCCCCATTCTGCTTTTTCTCCTAGGTGTGTTGACACTTTACATAAGTGCGTTTGTATAGGCATGCCTGTAATCATGTGTGCGCACATGCTGTTGAAGTGCGCAGCTATGGAACTTGCCCTAAATCAGTCTCTCCTTTTTGGCCTGTACAGTGAAAACGAATTCATTGGTTACAGTGTTTGTGGTTCTCAAGCACCTTAGAATGCTCCTGGAAGAGGAACAGGATTTAGTAATGAAAAGCATTATTTAAAAGGGATTTAGCATACTCTGCTTCTCAGCGTTACACCCAAAGGTAGTAGGACTGAAAGTTGGAGCTCAAAGTTGCTCCTCCTCCACTTCCACAACTGCACAGAAGGAAAAGTGTGAACTCCTAGGGCGCCAGCAGACTCGTTACCACCTCTGGCAATAGCCCAACGTGTGTGTGTCACTCTGAGAGTTCAGAGCTGAAAGTCTCACAAACCTGCCATGAAGCCAAATGGGAGTTTGCTGCTTGAATCGGTATTCAGACACACACGCACATACCTCCAGAGGAAAACCTAACAAAATGTCCTGTAGATGTTTATTGATTATTTGTTGAGTAAATGAATGAACTTGCATACTACATAGGCATATACAAGCTGATTTGGTTAAAAAATATATATCTAGTCTACCCAAGGCAAGAGGTTTTTTTTTTGTTTGTTTTTTGTTTGTCAGATAAGCTTGTGTAAACCTTTGTAGTATATCTATATATAATCTATTTTTGACAACTGTGTGCACAGAATACAGGGGGATTTTCTTTATCTCAGCCTTCTAGTTCTGAGCAGCCCCCTCCCTCCATTCCCCTGCCTGCGGCCCAGCCCTTCTGCAACCACTTGGTGAACTTATCCAATCCCCACTGAAGCCTGTCAGTCAGCCAGTAAAAGCAAATGCATTACTCTGGTCACGTTCTTACTTCCCTCACAGGTCTATACAGTTCTATACAGTTCTCTTCAGCTGATTTCATCCCGCACGCTCCTACACTCCCTTACTCTCTCTCTAGGAGATGTACTGCTTGGGTTTCACAGGTCTGCAGAAGGGCAGGTTAACCCGGTTAGCAGACCCCCAGCCTCAGTCAGTGTTTTCACAGACTGGCTGAAATTTTCAAGAGAGCTTAGGGCCTTTATTTGGGAAAGGATTGCCAGTTCCAGAAAGGGCAGAAGCCCCAGTTCCCACTCTAGCTGAAACTAGTCTTGTACCCTAGGTTTGTTTACAAAAACATGTATTTTATTCCCAAAGATGAGTGTCTTTAAAAATTACGAACCAGTGCCAAGGTCTTAGAGCTCAGGGGCTCTCACTCTTGCCACTCAGCGGACCCCAAGTCCTTGTCCCTCTGAGGGAACTGAAGGAGCCTCCTTTCCTGTGCCCCAGCCAAGCCTGCTGTCACGTAGGGGATGCTGATAACTCTCTTCCTCCCACCTCCCCTAGACCATTTCCCAAGGGATAGCAAGCTGGAGGGAGCAACTAGCCAGTGCCCCAGTCACCACAGAGGAGGGACAAGCTGATTTCTGTCTCCACTTAACAGGATCAGTCTGCCCCAGCCTGAAAGACCCAGGAAAACAAGGGCAGAAACTGTTGCCCCCTTCTCTTTCCCTCGCCACTCTTCTCTCCCCTTCCTCAACTGCCACCTCTCCCACCTCCTCTCGTACTCCCCTAGAACTAGGGAGACCCTGAGGCCTTCAGAAGGTGAGGTCTCCAATAGCTTTGCCCTCAGAAAAGCTGCCTGCTTAATCAGGAAGGGGGAGGGGGTAGGAAAGGATTATTTTGAAAGCTCCACTAAAGCCAAAATTACCAAAGAAACAGCAGCAGCTGTTAGGGGCAACCTGTGGGCATTTCAGACCCCACCCCCAGCCCTGTTAGAAGGGACAATATCCCCTCTTTGAATGAGATTCCACAGTGATCAGGACTAAGAATGGGGGCAGAAGGGGATGGCTGACTCTATGCAGAGGTGGTGATGGGGGGCAGTGCAAGGGAGCCTAACTTGTTTCTAACCCTAACAACTAGAAAAATGTTCAACTGTGGTTGCTTCTGGAGGAGTTCCAGGGTGAGTGGGGTCTCTCCTCCCTGCAGACTCCTTGTTAACCACCAGAAAAGTGTATCCAGGGTCCACTCGGGAAACAGGCCTGTTGCAGAGTGCAGTTCTCCGACTGAGGCCGCTGAATTGGGGCAGGACACCTGTGAGCCTCAATTTCCTCACCCGCCTGCCCCACTCACATCAGAGGTTAAGGCCCAGAGGGACTTAGTGATTTGCTAGAGCTTTCTTTATAAAGAATGAGAGTGGTGACAACCGAAAGGCGTCTAGCGCAAGGACCTCTGTGGCCGCTAGCTGCCTTCTTGAAGTTCTCTGGGGGCTACTTTCTGAATCGCCGTTAAAAAACGAAACCAAACCCTAACTCAACAGTGTTGAATCAGCTGCTCGCTATACCTGGCCCGCCCCCGACGTGATCTACAGCCGCGATTGCTAACGGTCACCTAGGGACAAATTAAGGAATTGAAAATGCTGAGCGAGAGAAGCCAAATTCCTTACACTATCTGGGGTTGTTAATCACCCAGCAGAGACCAGCCCAGCAAGCCGGGAAAGTAGTAGGGGAGGAAGAAAGGGCCAGGCAGTGTGGGCCTGTGGACTGGTGTTCGCAGGACCCAGATGGCAGGAGGCAAATGTGTGAAGGTGTGTGAGTGTGCACACGTGTGGGATGTGCTCGGGTGGGCATTCAGGCTCACACGTGACCGATCGCAGGAACCGTAAAGCTCTTTTATGCTGCCCTAGTCGCACCAATTTTAGTAATGAAGAATGTGGGCTCGGTAATCAAGAGGCTTGTGCAAGGTTACCCTGAGACTCCATGGCCCAGTGAGTCGGGTCCACACCTATGCGCGGCTGTTTCCCGGGAGAAAGCGGCCAGTTTCTCACCCAGTGTGGTGAGAAAAATAGAAAACGTTTAGAGAATCCCTGGGCCTCTCGGGAATCCACCCCAAAGCGCGGGATAGGAGTAAGAATGGTGTGCGCTGCCGGAAGGCATGTGCTGGGAAAGTGGGACAGGAGAGATTTGCAGAAAGGGCCTGGCAAATATCTAAGGGAAGGGGAGGGAGTGGGTGGCTTCTGCGCAGTCCAGGAAGGGGGCAGCTTCACCACTGACCACTCTCTACAGTGGGGATCGTGGACAAATTTAATCTTGAAAAACTAGGGAACCTGGTGCTTGTAGCGTGGCACCTGGCCTTCCAGGGGAGAGGCGCTTTCTGAAGGCGCCTTCCACTGTCGGATTCCGGTCCTTTCCCACCCAGAACCCAAGAGCCCAAGCCTGGACAGCCTTCGATACCGAGTGCTCAGCTTCATGACCTCTGCGCTGGGAGGCGCTGGGAGGCCCTGGGAGGCCCTGGGACGGTGCGCTCTTCCCTCTTCGCGGTGCCCAGCTCGTTGAGCAGTTCCTGTAACACTTTCCGGCTGCCAGGCTCCCGGCACCGGGCTTCACCAGAGCCTGCCCAAGTCTGCTCTTCTCCTCAATCCCCTAGTTGTTCGCTCTTCTTCGCAGCTCCATAATTATAGGAACAATTCGTTTAGTGAAGCTCTCCGACAATGGGAAGTTCCGAGGTTTCCTGGACTTTGTGTCCTGGAGGCGGGGCCCGGGCCCGCTGACGGCGGTTTTCCCAGTCCTGTTTCCCCCTCTCCTGCCCCTTCAGCCACCGGGCAGCAGAAGGAGGGGGCCAGCCTGCTCCTGCCCTTCGGCGGTACGACCCTGCGGCTGCCGCGCCCGCCACCTCTGCACCTGCCTGGCTGAGGTGAGATGCCCGGTGCGCGTGAGGGCGGTGTGCACAACCCCACGTCGAGATGCTCGGGCTGCCCCGGGCCGGGTGACTTCGACTGATGGAAATGGGGGAAGAGAACACGAAGTGGGTGGAATCACCCCCGGAGAGTGGGCATGTAAAGGTTTTAGTTGACCTGGGTTAGGGTCCTAACTTTGCCGCTCAGTGGCCTGGGACCAGTCGGAGAAGTTTTAGGGACCTCTGTTATCTTATATAGAAACGGGAAGCACAACACCCTGCTGCCTTCTCTGTCTCCCAAGGGGGTGACAATTTTCTAGTCCCAGGTGCAATCTTGCGGGCGACTGGGAGACGCCGAATCTAGGGCAGCAAGGAACAGTCGCTCGCTTGCCGGTTTTAACCAATCCTGCTCTGGAAGGAAAATCTGAAATGAGAAACTAGAAATGGCCACGCAAAGACAATTCAGATTGCGTGCAGTTGGATGATATTGCTCACTCAATCTTTCCAGGAAAGAAAAGACCTTCGTAGTGTGGGAGAAGCCGAGTCCTGCTGTTGCCCCTGGGGCCCAACTCAAGGGCGCGGGGAGCTGCGTGGGGACCTGCGTGGGGACGTAGCGGTCCCCCTGAGCTCCTTGCTCGGGAAGCAGGTCCCGAAGAGCCCGAGAGAAGGAGCGCTCAGTCCCTGCATAGTTTGCTCGTCTCTCGTCTCCGCCGTTCGGCTCCACTATAATTCCCCCGGCAAAAGTGGGGTCGCGGCGGGGACTTAACCTGACCTAAATTCAGCTGCTTTGGCTGCAGAAACGCTAAGAACTCGCCTGGCGCCTCCAGCGGCTTCCGGCGCGGGCGCGGGCTCCGCACTTCCGAGCCCTCTGCGCGGCTGGCGCCCGCCTAGCGCTCCACTTTTGGAAAGATCAGCCCTCTTCCACCAGACTTGTATAGTCGGCCAGATGGCCGGGTCACATAATAACAAATCCACAATCCAGAGCCCCGCTACCCTCCGCCTGAAAAACTTGGGACAGACCCAGGTCCCCCGAATAATACAGATCTTAGCCTAGTTCCTTCAGATCTTCTGGCGGAGCAGAAGCGGCCTGCCAGCCTAACGCAGGAGATACTGACAAGGAGATTCTCTAAACCAGACGAGTGGGGTTCTGGCGATTTTGTAGCATCTCCGCGGTTTATTTGGGTAATTTGGTGACTTGACGGGAAGCCGACACCAAGGGTCCAGGATCAGCCCACTTCATTCTCCTTCTCACCCTGTCGCCTCCCCTCCTACCCCTGCGCCCTCCTTGAGTTCGAGTCTCCGCAGGAGCCTCAGGGCTCTGAGTCCCCACGAGGCGCGCAGAGGTGGTCGGGGCAAGGTTTCCGGCCGCGCTCGGAACAGGCGCAGCTACGCGCTTCTCCACTGCGCTCACTGGGAAGTTGGAGGGGAAGAGAATTTAAAATACACTGGCAAAAATTCAGTGTTGAGAACACGTTGAAGTTGGGCAACTGTGGCTCCACCATTCTTCCCCTCTCTCTCTCGCCACCTCCCGCTCTTCCAGATGCACCAGAAAGCGACCCTTTGATCTTTCAGTGCAGCAATTCCTATTTCTTTAATTTTTTTTTTTTCTTGTTGTTAAGAGGTGATTGGAGCGGGGAGAAAATAATGTAATGCCGAGGGTGCAACGCTGAGAAACGGCTTTCTGGGCAGGGTCGGGCCCGGGGCGCCTGGCACATCTGTTCTCCCGGGTTTGTAGCGCATTCCTCTTCGCTAGGGTTTTTTCTTCCCCTCCCACCAGAGGCCCAGTCGACGCGATTCAACGCAGGCAGGAAGCTGGGCTTTATTTGTCTTTGACCTGAAGATGCTACAAAAGAAGGTGTAGAGAGGTGGGGGTGGGGGGTGGGGAAGACCGTGCTGGAGGAGAAGCTAAGGCTGGAGATCTAGGTTCAGCGAAGTGATTTGGAAGAGGGGGGTGAGCTCTGAGAGAAGACCACCCCCTGACCTTCAAGAGGAAAACTTGGTTTACCCCCACCATCTCCCCCGCCAGTGGAGGGTGAGGGCAGCTGCAGACGGCGGGTGGATGGCCGGTGTCAACTCATTCCCTGCTGTCTTCCCGGCGATCGAAAGCGCAGGGATTTACTGAAAGGCAGACATGCAACCTTTGCCGGCACTCTGCCTAATAACCCCAAATTGGATAAAGATTCGGGAGAATATTAAACTAGGTAAAGCGCTAGTGAACCACCGCAAGCTTCGCACCAACTCCTCCCACCCTGACACCTCGCCAGCCGGCCCTCCCTCCTCTGCAGACTTGGCCAAACTCCCACCGCCCTAGGGGCCTGCTTGGAGTCTCCGATTCCCCTCAGCCCTTTCTCCCGGTCCTCTCCCCATAATTTCACCCTTTCTCTTCTCTAACGGAGACCGCTCCTTTCCTCCTTCCAAACAGAAAAGAGAGGCACCGGCCTAGGGAGAAACCTCCCCCCCCACCCCCCAACAACTCTGTCTTGTGTAGAAGCGAAGTCTAATGAAGGGTTCATCATAAACCCCAAACCTGTGACTGTGTGGAGATTCTGTATTCAGCACATCCGGGCCTGGGGAGAGGGTGCAGGAGGCACCTCCAGTGCTGCCCTTGTATTGGCTGGCTGGCCTAGCCAGGCCATTTAATTCTCTGCAGGAGTCAAGGTTGTTCCTGGGCTTTAAACCCAGAATAGTGGGCCACGGGTGCGAGAGGGGGGCTCTGCTATGCTGATGTGTTTGCTAGGAAAGACTCTTTTCCAGGACCCCCTGGCCCTCTGCCCTGACTGAACCCAAATCCTGCTAGTGCCAAGCTGCTTGGGGAAGATGAGACAGGATGAGGGACACTGATTTTATGCCATGGCCAGGGATGGGGTCAGGGATTCAGGAGGTGAAAGCAGTCCTGATCTCTTTCCTTAAATTTTATTATTACTCTTTGTTTTCTTTCCTTTTGTCTTTTTCCCTTTCTTTTTCTTTTTTCTTTCTTACATTCTGGCTTTTTCTTCCATCCTTCCTTTCCTTCTGTTTCCCTGGCTTTTACTTTCTTGAGTCTCTCTCAGTCCTAAAAGGCCACAATCCAAGTTTCTCAGGCTCGAAGGAGGCCACTAGCCCACCTGCCTACCTGCAGCGCTACACCCAAATAGATTCCATGGAGTGTGCTTGTGGGAAACTGGGAGCAAAACAAGCTGTCCACTATTAAAGCTCTCAGGGGTCTCCCAGGAGCCACAGCTCAGGCGAGGGACCCAGTGGGTCCTACCCACCAATACCTTTCCCCTCCTTTGCCTGTCCAACACCCCCACTCACTCACATCCTTCCCCCATGGTCTGCCCAGCCCAGACGTAGGGAAGCTAAGCAACCAGTCATGTTGTAAAAATTCCGGAAAAATAGAAAAATGGCAAGCTGGAGTCTCAGGCTAGTACAGCAGTTGCAGTCAACTGGTTGGCTGGCTGCAAAAACTACAACTGCGGCATGAGGGAAGGTCCCCAGTGGGGTGGACCGACATGGGCGGCAGTTACTAGTGAGGGCAGGAGGGACACTGAGGAGCAGCACCAAGCTAATGACTGGGAAACACCCACACCAAGGAAACCAGACCAACCGTATACTAACTGGACAAGAAACTGCCAGGAGCAAGTGTGCTACTGAGACTGGATATGCCATCAGGAGGAGAGAGAAAATAGCCCAAGAGGAGAGGCTGCCGACATTCCACTGAGAAACCCAAAATCCGGAAAAGGGAAAAATGGTGGTGGTGGGGGTCTTCTTGCGTTTTATCGTCTTTCCTCTCTTCCTGGATCCATCCCGCAGGAAGCCGCCGACTAGGGCTAGAGCGCAGGCGGTTCCAGTGACTGGCTCGGTTCCCCAGTCAGAACCCTTCACGCCCGCAGTCTCGGCTCCCCTAGGCAGCTCAGCGAGAAGCCTTAGCTGGGGATGGGAGCGGGGGATAGGGGAAAGAGAGCTAGACTTGTGGCCTTGTCGAGAGAGGATGCAGCCACCAAGGCGCCAAGATGTGACCAAACTCGGTCCCTGCCCATCCCCCAACTTGAGAATCTCTGCAGAGCCCGACAGCCGCCCCGGACTCACTGCTGAGGCGTGCCCCTTGAGCAGTGGAGACTCAGATGGCAGGTCGGTACTTTCCGCCCAACCCAACTCCCGCGGAGAGGGAGGGGGGCCTTCTTGGTCGCCACGGGCCTCTGCCTTACTCCGCATTCCTGTCAAATTAAGCAAAACACTTTGTGCCCCAAGCCGATGTTTGTCTTCCGACCTCTGGGGTTCTGTTCCCTTATGCTCCTGCCCCAAGGATCTAATTTTCCCGTTGCCCCTCTCCCGCGGCAAACCTAATTTCAGAGTCCTCAGCTATTCTGAGAAATGGAAAACTGGTGCCTATAACTGTTCTGAGAGATGGACCCGTTCTGTATTTGCATTTCAGGCGCATCTGAGCTACATAGATAACGACTGGGGGTTATATATGTGTATATATATAGAGAGAGCCCTGTGTAGAAAGCGACATCTTGCTGGTGGCCATGGAGTTATGGGGATGGCTTCCATGCCCTGTCCTCAGGAAGCTCCCATCTGAGGGCAGAGGCAGTCTGCCATAGCACTGACTACCGTCCAAGAATGCACGGACAAGTTCTACTCAAAATGGTCAGGTGCTTAGAACCGAGCTTGGGGGATCCGGGGACTTCCTATTGCTTCCCCCATAACCGAATCACCTCCTAATAATTCAGTTACCAGGACACAAGTGTGAGGGATCCACCAGTGAGATATTACTAGTAGGTCAGGATGGAGAAAGGCTTCATGGAACTAGTGACTTTCAGTTTGAGCTACACAGCGAGCCTGGGAAGAGAACGCGTCTAAGGTGAAGACTCCCAAGCTGAGTCGGCCCAGGCGCTGGGAGGCAAGGGTACTGGCAGGTGAGTCTGCTGGTGAGGCCTGCCAGAGGCAGGCCCAAGGAGCCCTGCCAGCCCAAAGAGAGTTTGGCGCCCTCATGTTCCTAGACCGAGCTTGCCCAAGACAACGGTCCTCAACTCCCTCCCCAGAATCAACCACTGCGACTTCTGCTGTGATCTCTACTCTGCTTTGCCTGGCCTGAGCCTGCCTTGAAGGAAGAGGAGATGGGAGCTCCTGTCCCTTTATCCCAGTAAGGATGCTGCGCTCAAGCTGGGAACGCCTCCTGTGTGTTTTTGGATCCAGGTGGGCTTTTTAATTTTTGCTTGTTTAACAGGATGTCACCCTCTCCCCAAAACCCTCTCTTACCGCATAGGCTTTGCTGGGTAATCTGCAGCCAGAGAGAATCTAGGCATGCAAGTTGCATGTATGTGCCTGTGCACTGAGCAAGGCTGGGGGTATAACGAGTTGTCATGTAGTTCCATTCCGACTCATAGAGACCCCCATGTGTTTCAGAGTAGAACTGTACTCCGTAGGGTTTTCCACGGCTGTGATCTTTTGGAAGTAGATTGTCAGGCTTCTCTTCCAAGGCACCTGTGTGGATTCAAGCCACCAATCTTTCCATTAGTAGCCCTGTGCTTAACTGTTTGGGACATCCAGGGACTCCTGCTGGGGATATAAAATAACAACAATAACAATAAAAAAATCCAAACCTGTTGCCATCAATTCGTACCCCATGTGTCACAGAGTAGAACTGCTCCATAGGGTTTTCTGGGCTATAATCTTTTCAGAAGCAGATCGCCAGGCCTTTCTCCCATGGTGCCACTGGGTAGGTTTGAACCTCTAACCTTTCGGTTAGTAGCTGAGCAGAAGCTGTTTGTGCCTCCCAGGTTACACTGATAAATAATTTTGGCCCTAGAGCCATATTACCTTTGTTAAAAGCTGTGTGACCCCTGCCAAGTCACATAACCCCTCTGTACATCAGTTTTCTCATACGTAAAAGGGGGCTAGTTCTTGGCTCATAGGACTTGAAGTGGGTGGAATGAGTTAGCCCATGTAAAAACACAGCACCACACCTGGTGCACAGGGTAAAATCTCAATAAATATTAGCTCTTCATAAGCGGGGCAGACCCGAAAGAAAGGAGATACAGACAGACTTGGTGGCAAGAGGAAGGCTATGCAAATAAACATTTTTTGTCTTTTCTGTCTCTGCTTTTCCTGGAAGGAGAGGCCTCTGGACGTCATTGCCTTCTGCTCTTTTGTCAGGTGGATCAGAAGTTCTCTTTCCAGCAACGAGGGACGTCAAGGATAGAGATAATAGGGACATGTTGTTGGTGCAGTTCCAGGCCCATTCTAGTGCCACCAGCCCTTGCCGGGTCAGAAAAACTGCTTGCTGTCGAGTGGATTCTGACTCAAAGCGACCCTATAGGACAGGGTAGAACTGCCCCATAGGGTTTCCAAGGAGTGGCTGGTGGATTTGAACTGCCAACCTTTTGGTTAGCAGCCAAACTCTTAACCACTCTACCACCAGGGCTCCTGCCAGGTTAGAGCCCTCAAATTTCCTGGGCCCAGTGCTGCAGACGCCAGTGAGAATTAGGGAGAACTGGATTCCCAGTTGTTGTGCTCTGAGAGAGCCTTCTTTCTCCTGGCTTTGTTGGCTGTCCCAGCAGATCCTGAAAAGTCTATGAATTAAATGAATATTTTTTTTCTGGTTAGGGATAGACAACTTTCTTGGCTCCCTGCCTCTCCAGGTTACTTGGCTATGGCCAGAGTGCAAAGTCTCCTGCAACTGTGAGAGCGCTTTCAGGGTGAAGTTGATCCCCACTGTTTCCCCAGTAGCAGACCCGAGGCTTTGGCAATATTGGCCTCTCCACAGACATCCACGTGCGTGTCTCTGCTCTAAAGGGGCTATCGGGTATAAAACAACCATTTTGAAGGCTCATTTGTCTCGGCAACGAACTGCCCCATGTTAGTAATCTACCAACCCCAAGCAGTTTCGGACGTCGCTGGAAACTAGGCGTACCACCCAGCAGTTCCGATTCTTTCCTACCACCTTTGATTAGGTTTCTCTCAGGGAGGGTTCAAGAGCTGGCCTAGTAATTATGGGCCAAAACCACGTAAAAACGCCTCCCATGACCTAGCTCACGCCCTTCGCCGGCGCCGCCTCCAACACCCGCCCCAGTCGGAGGGTAGAGCCAAGCACAAGTCTGCCCACCCCGGTACCCTGAGCTCGGCCCTGCACCTCCTCCGGGACATCTAATTCCCCAGCCCCTCCACCAGGCTGCGCGACCCGGTCCAGTGTGGAGATTTGTTTTCCATGTTGCTTGAATTACGGACAATTTGTTCTCCACTCCGGGAGAGGGAGAAATTGATCTGTAATGAAGCTGTAAATATCCACGGGTCGACGCTTGTTTCTGAAGGTTGAGGACCTGGCAGGCTCCCGTAGTTTCACAGAGGACATTTTGCTTCTAGGAGACCGTTTTATTGCTGATAAGTGAGATTCAACCACGTCTGACAAAAAAAAAAAAAAAAAAAAAGTATCACTTCCAGCCCTAATGCTTGCTCTTAGTGGCTGGTTTTCGTGCCGAGCACCATTTCCGAGCACTAGCCGCCCCTCTTCCCTGCCCCACTTCTGCCAGCCTCTTACCTAAGTTAGGAACCTTCTTTATGTCCCAGTGCCCCCAGACGGACTGCGCTTCGGCTCAGTTTCTGGGTGGAGCCAACCAGACTTCGCGGCCTGGCGCTTTTGCCGCCTTTTCACCCCTGTAAGCTTTAGATAAGCAGCCCTGGTGGCGTAGTAGTTAAAGCGCTGGGCTGCTAATCGAAAGGTGGGCGATTCCAACCCACCAGCCGCTCCCCCGGAGAAGGATATGGCAGACTGCTTCCATAAGATTACAGCCTTGGGAACACTGTGGGGGTAGTTCTACTCTGTCCTAAAAGGTTGCTATGAGTCGGAATCGACTAGATGGCAGTGGGTTTGAAGCTTTAGATAATTCTTCCTGGGGAGGGGAGGGTGGAGGAACTCTTAGCCTCGCTTAGCCAAGCACCTGTAAACCCCCAGGAAGGAGGAGATGGAGTCACAATCAGAGGGCAACCTGGAAGAGCTGGGGGCCCGGGGGCTAATAAGAACCCAAAAGAACGCTTCACCTAGGACGTGTCTAGCCCTAGAGGTTTAACTTGCCGGTCGGAGGCTGGCTGGCTGCAGGGTGGAGGGGGCTGGGCGCAGTTCAAAACAAAACAAAACAAAACGCTGCTGCTCCCGTTTGGCCCCACCACTTCTTACTGCCCCGGCCTGCCAGTCCCTGCTGCAGTTCCCAGAGGCTTTGGGGAAAGCCCTGGTCTCGCCCCAGCACTGGGTGGCTCTCTCCAGGGCAAGGCCTCGGGGCTAGACGCTCCTCACTTTTCCCTTTTTTTGTTGCGGTGGAGACCTTGACCGCGCAGGCAGCTCCGTGCTGATACAGAGGACGGGGTCTCGATCGGCCACAGGGATTTAGCTTGAGAAGGCCAGGGAGAGCCTGAGGTAACTGGACAGGGGCGAGATGCAGCAAGAGGAATGCGTGGGATTTCTGCAGACTTTGGGGACAACTGAGTATGTGGTTAGAATTTTCTCCATACCTATGTGTGACGCTGTGTACTCAAGCATGTGTTATTTCTCCATGCGTGTTTGATTCTAGAAAGGTACACGTGTGGGTACAGGCATGTAAGTGTACACGGCTTGTACATGCCTTCTGCGCTAGCAGATACATATACATATGGCTTTGCGTAGCTACGCGCGATACATACATGCATGAACCTTGTAGTTGCAAGCTTCCTGTACAAGTATACGGTAGTTGCTGGGGTACCCACATTAATTTCTGAGTGCACCACTGTGGACTTAAAGCCAGCTGCCTTTGGGTTGGGGCACATGGCTTGCCAAGCAACTTTGAGCCTCGGAGAGTGCTGAATGCTACCTTTCCGCCCTGCCGAAGCAAGGTGAGGGGGAAAAGGGACTCCAGGGCCTACCAGGAATCCCACGCTCCTCGTGTCCCCGGCCAGCCATTCCGTAGCGCCTGGGTATCTGAAGGCAGGCTCCTCACTCACGCTCCCGGCGGGCGCCGGAGTGGGCTCAGCGTAGGCTCGTTTTGCTTCCTCCGAAGGCTGGTGGGGCCGGAGCTGGCGCCCAGTGGGCGCAGACTGAATGCGAAGGTCCGGCTGTCCGGTTGCGCGGTAGCCCAAGGGAAAGAGGAGCTGGGCCTGGGGGAACAGGATATCCTCGCCCCTTGGGCGCGGGCGCTCTGGGCCTGGCCACACAAGGCCCCCTTTGTGGAAGGGCCCGGCTCCTGCGCAGACCGAGGCCAGCGAACAATAGCGCTATGTTGCCGCCCGCCGGGCAGGCTGTCCTGGCCGCACCGTGGCAGCCGAAGGCGGGGAAACCGGGTGGCGCTTTTTTATAGTCACAAATATAAAATCCGGGCTTTCTCCCCTTTCGTTCGTCCCCTGCTCCAATGCCAATAGAAAGCAGATAAATTTATGAAGGGCGAGCTAAGAGAATAATTACAGGGTAAAGGCCGTTAAATTTTATTCCCAGTCCCAAAGGCAAAACCTGCCATTTTATTGCAAACATCTGGAAGGACCGGGAGGTGGGCACGCTGCTAGTTTAAAATAAAAACAAAAGATTTTATTTCGCGAAAACAAAAAAACATCATTAAAGGCCCTTTCGCCCCCACGGACTTTCATTTTTAAAGTGTGAGAGGGTGGTTGAATAGTCAACGACACGACGGTCTCCCAGCTCTTGGGGACTCGAAAGAATAGCGGCATCTCAAGGCGACAGGATTGGGCCCTCGATGCTTCCGAGGAACTGGCAATTGGGCAAGCATTTCCAGAAATGGACTCCTTCCTACCCTCCCCCGCTCAAGGGCTCCAAGACAGTTATGTCTCCCCATTTCGTGCTCTTTTTGTTGCTTTTGGGGGCACCAATTTGGGAAGAGAAGGTAAAAAGGGGAATGTCTGCCTTACATTCCTGGAAGATTCAATCACAGGAATAATAAAACCTCTCCTCTGTCCAGTCCCGAACAGATTATCTTTCCTGCTTTGGTTAGTCGTAAAGTATCTAGGACTCTTTCAGTCTGCAACTGAGGCAGGAGGCTATTTAACTTGCCCAACGTCAGTTTGGCCTCAATGGACCTGCTTACCAGGCTCCACCTAGCCTTGGAGTTTCTGGTGGCTCCCCAAACCCCATAGTCTCCTCATAACGTTTTACACCTGCCTCCACCGTGAGAATTCACTCAATTCCCACCCCCACAGGGTGTCCTGCCCACATGTTCAGGGGCAGCCTAACCTGCTCCAATCCATAACCACTGTATTTTTAACTTTGTTTTCAATTACCCACTCAAAACTCCAAAATCAAAGGCAGCTTTTATTTTTATTGTTATTTCAGCAATAATGGTGGTATTTAGGGTGGTATTGGGATGAGGAAATGGGAAGGAAGGACAGTTATGTGGAGGATGTGGGGGCTCCATTTCTAGGAATGGGCGTTTGTGTTTATGACTCTAGTTCTACGATGCTGCAGAGGCAGAGCTCTCTGTTCCTTTGAGAAATGAAAATACCTGGACAAGGTCAGTTTCAGGTGAGCAGTCACTATGCTGCCAAGTCTAGGACTGGATGCCTTCTTGCCCCATATGTCCTGGCAGGTGATCAGGGAGGCTTCCTTGACCCCTCTGACTTCCCAGTACCCCAACAACCTTCTCTTGCTCTTCGGGGCCCTGCAAAGAATAGGGTGGGGCTTCTAGCCCCATGCTTGTCAAACATCTTCAGACCTGAAATAGACCTGGAATAGACTGCCAGTCCATAGGCTCCAATCAGGTATAAGGTTGGAGTTCGTGGCTGGGAAACCCAGGGATTGCCTCAGGAATTAGCCTCTATATTGGGGACCCCACTCTTACTCCTAAAGGTTAAAGGATAGGGAAACTGAGGGGGGGGGGCAACTGAGAGGAGACTTTGAAAGTTCTTTGATGTCATCAGTGAAAGGAAAACGAATACAACAATCCCAGCTTCTTACATTTAATGCCCTTAAATCCTCCCTTCCCCTCCCAACCACATACAATTATACACCTAAGTCACACAATGTAAACCATCCCGCTTAATCTTTCTCCAGACCTCCCTCCCCATCAGCACAGAGTCACACACCAAGAAATGCACTTCCTGGGAAAAACTTAAATTGAAAGACATAAGAGTCACACAAAGACTTTCCTGCCCCTCACTGTTACCTGTAGTTGTTGTTGTGTTGCCTAGAGTGAAGAACCCTAATTTCATGATTTACAAACCAGCCTGGGTTCACTTGGGTCCGATTAGTTTTAGTGACTTAACCCACAATTCCAGAATAGGTGTGTATCTGAGATGGGGTGGTGGAACCTGTGTGCAAACCGAGGGTAGTGTGTAGGAACTCCAAGAGCTCATAGGTCTGGAGCATTTGAGTGGGGTGTCCTTGAAGGCGTTGCTCACGCCTGTATGTGCGTCTGTTGGACTCGTGTTCATGGACACCTACATTGTGCACCCCTCTGGGCCTGCATTTAGGTGCGTGGGTAACCGAAAAGTCCTCTTTTTGAGTAACTTTCTTGGCACCAGGAAGAGTGTGTGACCTATAGTGTGTCCACTTCTCAAACCAAACCAGGCCTCTGGGAGAGTGCCAAGGCGAGGCTGCCAGAGGGAGATACAGGCGATGGGGCAGAAGAAAGAGCCGGGGAAGGCTAAGGGCTGGCCTCATCGCTACCCCACCGCGCCTGGTCCGGGACAGCGGCGGCGAGAATGCCGGGCGACAGTGGAGTTGGGAGCGAGGTCTGAGGCGGCGAGAATGCCGGGCGACAGTGGAGTTGGGAGCGAGGTCTGAGGCGCCAGGGAAGGGAACTGCGCGCTCTGGGCCTACCGTGTCTTCAATTCTTTTTCTGAACGCTGGTAGCGGTGACTGCACAGTCACTTTCGGCAAGGATCCTGCAAGCAACGCCAGGTGGCACCTGAGGTGAGAAACCCTGCGCCTCACCGCTCGGGCTCCAGGAGTTCGTGGGGGCAGCGTGCGTGAGGGGGCTCAGTGCCCAGCTTCCAGCTCCCCAGGGTTCTTGGACATGCTCCCCAGGGACCCTCAAGCCAGAGATACAGGCTCCAGGAAGGCCCAGGAGGCCCAGGCCTGGCTGAATCCCACTCACCTTGTGGCTAGCTTCCTGTCGTCCGGGCTGGGGTTCAATTTGAGGGACCCCAGAATGGCCTTTTTGCCTTCCTCTCTCGGGCTGAAGAGGTTCAAGGAGCATTCACAACCCTCAGGCGTAGCCTCCAGCACCAGCGCGCTTCCAACTATAGCAAGGATTACATTTTCTTGGGCCCCTCGGTGGTCAAGCCGAGAACTCTGCGCTTCAGAGGCCCGATGGGCCCGTCTCTTCTCGCCAAGGGGTGGGAGGACGGGCGGGCGCTCGTTCTCGGTGGCCTGTCACTCGCGGTGGGCACCCTCTGTCCCTATGGGTTCGCAACCTGCGCAAGGTCTGACTGCGCGACTTGTCTGCTCAGCCGCTCCGTCCCTCGCTCATCCCCCACCCACCTCCCCACCCCGCCCTGGGTCCAGTTCTTTCCAACCTCTTCGAAGGAGGACAGAAACGTCTAGATCAGGGCATTAGAAAGGGAAGATCAGGCTGTGGCTGAAATGGTGGTCGTGGTCGGCGAAATCCGGCACGTTTCCCCAGCTTGGAGGGACAGACTTCTTGGCGGATCTGAGCGCGCTCAACTCAAGGCTGCGCGCAGAGTCTCCTGCAGCTAGCATCGGAACCTGGGGAGAGGGTGTGGGAAATAAGAATGTAGGAGTGCTGGATTTTAAGTTCCTTAGAAGTCCCTGATGAATGCACTGTCCTATTTAAAAAAAAAAAAAAAATTAAGGAAGAGTGCCAGCGGGGCGGGAAGAGCCAAGGACTCCAGAGGTAACCGGGGTTGAAGGAAAGAAAAAGCGCCCTCTCTGCTGTAAAGGCTGCCCGCCCAGCGCCCCTCCACAACAAACGCCCGGAGCTGGCGAAGGGCGGCCCAGTGCTGCGCGTCCGCGCGGCAGGGAAGGCGAGTATTTTCTGGGTGCGGGCCCATCCGGGACCCGCCTGTGGAGCGCGCGGTAAGACTGGCGCCGCCACCTCCGGCCTCTTGCTCCAGGGCGCCAGAGTCTCCTCCTCCATCAGGTAGCGCTGGAGGGAGGAAAAGATCTTTGGATTTTGATTACAAGACCCTGGATAGTAACGGGCTGTTTTCTGCTGTTTCGTTTCGTTTTGCCTTAACCATAGTTGCTTAGAAAACGCTCAACAGGAACATAGGAACCTGCGTGGTGGGGGAAATCCGGGCAAACCCAGCAGATCTAAAAGCACGTGAGGGTAGGCAAGATTATCGAGAGTGGTTTTCTGACATTTTTGGACAGGTTAACATAGTCAGAGCCCAAAAATTTCAGATCTGCCTAAAAATGATTGGACTTGCAGAGTCTATAAGATGCAGCAGAGGAAAAGGTACGGGATTGGGATTTGCAGGAGTTTGTAACAGCGCAGATCAGACCCTGGCTTTCATTCCCTCCCCCCCGCCCCCCCCCAAAAAAAAACAAGAGTCCATCAGGGACCGGGAAGCCAGGGGTTAAGGTCGGCCCAGGAGCCTAGCGGAGAAGCCGGAGCGCCGAGCCTTGGCCGGAGCCTCAGTCTCTCCCCTCCTCTCATTGGCCCGGGCTCTCAGGGTTTCTCCTGTTCTCTCCTCGCCATTGGTCGGGGGCTGGCTTTTTTTCCCCTCGGTCTTTCTCTTCCTCCCCCCTCCCCGTCCCTTGCCCCTTGGACGGTAGCTCACCGCCTGCCCCTAGCTCCTCGGGAAGGGAGGAATTTAGGGGAAAAAAAAAAAAAAGTTTCCCAGAAGTTTGGATCAGAGGAGGAACTGGAGGACCAAGAGAGGAAGAGGGAGAGGGAGGAGAGAAAAAGAGAGGGAGGAGAGAGAGAGAATAAAAAAAGATGAAGTCCAGTCGGCACAGCCTGTGAGCGCTTGCCCGGGTGGGTGGGAAGCGGGATTCCAGCGCTCCTGCAGCGAGCGGGCGGCGCTCCCGGCGCTGGTTCCTAGCAGCAGGGGCAGCTGGGGGCGCCCGTCCGAGCTGGCGGCGGAGGGCGGGGGAGGGCACAGGAGGAGGGTGCAGAGGACCTGCGGAGCTGCCGCCTCGGCCTCGGCCGCCGCGCAGCCGCCTTTCCGGGGCCCAGCCCCGCGGGCGCTCGGAGCGTGAGGGCGTGGGCTGCTGAGGAGTAGCGGAGCGAGCGGGGGCCAGGGTGCGGGCGGCTAAGATGAGTGAAAGGAGAAGATCTGCAGTCGCCCTGAGCTCGCGAGCACATGCCTTCTCCGTTGAAGCCTTGATCGGCTCAAATAAAAAGCGGAAACTGCGAGACTGGGAGGAGAAGGGGCTGGACCTGTCCATGGAGGCGCTGAGCCCCGCGGGCCCACTCGGAGACACCGAGGACGCGGCCGCGCACTGCCTGGAGCCCCACCCGGGTGAGTGCGTCGGGCTGGACCGCCAAGGCGGGCGGACTGGGGACACGGGGCGGCTAGCCGGCGGGCGGAGTGGCAAGGAGGGAGGCCCTGACCGCTGACGCCCTGCGCTACTCCAACGCGGGTTCCCTTTTCTTCTTGCAAATGCCTTGAACCTCCCTAAATTCGCTGGAACCAATTTAGGGGACTAGTCTGATCCTTGCATTTTCGTCGCCAACGTCAAGCAAAGAAGCCTGTTGGTGCCCGCAGTTGAAGAGCAGCAGGCCCCTGGGGGTTAGGAGGGCACGTGGGTAGAAGGCAACGGCCGGGAGCGGAGGGAAGCCGAGACTGGCTTCCTAGAGCTCCCGCCTGACTGGCGAGGTTTTCTGCCCCAAACACTTCTGTCTCGGGAAATGCCCACTTTGTCCCATTTAGCCTCCAGCCTGGGTGCTTCCCTTCCCCCACCAACTTTTCTGGGACTCAAGTTGTGTTTCCCCTATTCCTGGAGACAGAAAGCATAATTATATTTCTATTCTTTTGGGGTTTGTGGAAACAAGAATGGATGTTAGACTCTTATTCTGTGCCTTGAGTCATTCTTCAGGACCTGCATCTCTGTGTGTATTTGGGGAGCCGGACATGCGCTTAATTTGTATCTCGGATCTCTGCGCGTTCTGGGCATGTTATGGACACACAACACATAAAACATAGGGCAGATGTCGATGTCTGTATTTTAATAGAACCCCGGGAGGGGGCAATTTAACGTTTCCTATTAAGTGCCAGGATTTCAACTGTGCAAAACAGCCCGGGGTAACAGCTGTTGTCAGAAGAATCTTGCGCGCGCGCAAACGCGACTCTCGCAGCTTGCTTTGACGGCTTCAGAAACGTTCCAGCCCCGGCCTCTTTAAAACTACACTGGAGGTGCTCCTGCCCACCAGCCAGGGCTGGGACGTAGACTACGATCCACACGCGGGCAAATCCAGGGAAGGGGTGGCGTCCCGCACAGCGGTGGGGCGGCCGCAGGATCGAGAGCTTGGGGACAGAGCTCCGGATCCTGGCCGTAAAAGCCAGCCGACCCGAGGAAGGACAGCTGTCGCTTACATTTTCTCTTTAGGCAGTGACAGTTCAATTTCCATGCTCCTGAGGCTAATAATAACGCGATTAGCGGGTGACCTGCAGAGACAGGGTTTTAGAAATTCTCCGTGTTCTTGTGTCCCGTTACGGTATTTGAGTTTAGTGTTGGGGAGTTATTTTTATTAGTCGATGAAAAGAAAATTAAAAAGAGATTTATTTCGTCAGTTCAAGTCTTTCCCTGTATTTGGATGGGGTGCCTGTCCACGCAGGAACCGTGGCGAATGTTTGTTTCCCTTCTTTCGCCAGACCCCATTTCCTCACCACATTTATCTGTTGTAAAAATCTCGCTAGGGCCTTCACACTCAGTGGACGTTCTTCCAGGCCTTATGACAAATCACGATTTGGGAGGGTCGTTTATTTTCTCGAGATGGCGGAAATGGTACAACTTATTTAGCTGCGCGTGGCAGACGCACTGTCCGCGGGAACGTTTCACTTGGGAGTCCCCAGGTTGCCCAGAGCTCTTCTGTGGTCTCATGTTCAAAAGAGCCAACACTCGGTGTCATAATCAGGAACTCAGCTAGCAGTTTTCTCTCTGCTGTTTTTGGAAGGAGTTATGTGAAGGATTCCGGGCAGGGAGAGACCAGTCCAGGGGCTATGAACGCGTATTCTAGTCTGCAGAATCCTCTTCACACGCTCCCACCGGCTGGTAGTGGTGGTGGAGGACCTGACATGGAAGAACTTTACATAACAGAGAGTTCTGTTTTCTGTTCCCATTACCTATAATAATAATAATAAAAAAGAAAACCCATTGCCGTCGAGTCGATTCCGACCCATAGCGACCCCTGTCACTTTTAAAAAAAAATTTTTAAGGCAAAGGTGGGCGTTTGAATTAGAAAGGAAACGAAATATTTTATGGGGCAAGGGCCCGGGAGAAGAAAGAAGCCTACAGACGAGAGCATTCGCAGGCCTTCTGCGGAGCCCGGCTACACGGGTCAGGCCTGGCGACCCGTGGGCTGAGGCGATCCCCAAGTTGGAGCCCCATAGTGGCCGAGGCTTTCTTACGATCCTGGACACAGATCGAGAAAAGATCTTTCAGGGAAATGGCACAGCAGCGTGGAGACTTGGCTGTCTCAGGAGCTGAGGAGGAGCTGCGGGATCCTTCCCCGGCAGCGCGTTGCACCGGGTCTTGGGGGTCCCCTTTAGGCCTTTCTTCCTTTTCCCCTCTAACATAGCACCCTAACAAACACAAGGCTCCACTTAAAGGTGTGTGTATGGGTGGGGGGACTCAGGCGACCCCATTGGGGCCGCGTCTCAGCCCCGTTGGGCCTCAAGATTTTGTTTAAACTGGCTTCTCTCCGTTAGGACTGCGAGGGGATTGGAGCCGCCGCGTGCCTTTCCCACCCTAGGCTGATAAGCAGACAGGAAAAGGAAAAACACAACAACAACAAAAACTGCCGCGGGACCGGGGAGGGATTAAGCACAAACGCGCACATGTTCACAGGACACTGGCTTAGAGCAACTGTATTTAGCATTCTCACCATCACCTCTCTGACTAGTACCCCCCCGCCGTTTTCAGCCCCCACTGACTGCTAGAGCCACAAATTCCAGGGATCCTCAGACGTCCCAAGGGTCAGATTTTGCTAATGTTTTGCTTTTATTCGAAGACGCAGCCTTTTGTTTATTCACAGGCCGTTTCTCTTTCCGAGTCAGGACTGGGCTGGCTTTAATAGGTTCCCGAGCGCCCGCAGCCTGGGGCGCCAACCTGCAGCAGCGGGGGACCAGCCCGGCCGGAGAACTGTAGGCATTCACACGTCAGAGGGCACACAGTATGTATGTATTTCGAAATTTTCCACCGAGTCTAGTGGCCCGGAAAAACCCCGAGGCCCTCCCGGTTTTGGAGACGGGCCTGTGTAGCGCCCTCACTATCACTCCCACGAATACACTCTGTGTCTTATGGAGAAACCGCCAGGACTCAGTCACCGCGGGCTAGGGAGGGTCTCAACATTCATCTCCAAGGAGCCAGGCTGTCGGGCCTGCTCGCCCCCGCCTCACTCCAAGCAGCAACAGAGGAAACTTTCGACCTGCATTGTCCAGAACAGCTGCTTCGGCTGCGGCCTTGGAAGTATATTTCAGGCACGCGGCGGCGCCATCTGCGCTCGGACCCCGGCCCCGGCCCCTGCTCCACCCGGCTTCCCCAGCTCTGGGTTGGACCTTTCCCGCCCAAATCCCCAGCCGAGAGCGGCCAAGGCCCGGTCTCCCGCGGCGCGAAATAATTCAAACCTTCTGTGGAAGGATTTTCCTCTCCAGAGTTCGCGGCCGTGAGTCCGGCAGCCGAGGCGCGCCGAAGGCCTGGGGAGGTGGCGGCGCGCGCTGGTGGGCACACTCAGGCAGGCAGAGCCAAGAACATATGGGCAGATCGACACTCAGCGCTCACGTCCACACGCGTCCAGCGCTCGCACCCTCGGGTACACCCACCCGCGTAACGCCTAGTGAAACTAGGAATAAAAGCCCGGGCAGAAACCTCGGTTACTCCAGGCCACTTTCTTCTTTCTTTTTTCGAGTTATCGAGATCAACTTGTTTCTCGAATTGATCTGCCAGTTTGTGGTTTATTTGCTCAGAGTGAAACACCGAGATTTTAATCGTAACATCACCCCTCTACCCGCCCCCAGCACCCAATAGGAGAACACAGGGTGAAAACGGAGGATGTAACTCTTACTGATATTTACATAACTGAGAAAAAATTGAGCTTGAAGGCAGTGGGGAGAATCTGCTTGTGCGGGGCAGGCACAAGCCAGGGCTCAGATGGCAGTGCCAGGGTGTGCGGCGCGCAGGACCGAGACGCCCAAAGGTCTGCCTGGGGTAGGGTCCCGGGTGAGAACCCCGGTCCCAAAGTGGCACCCGTCAGTGCGTGCACCCCTGCACCAGTGCAGGCCTCGAGAGTGGAGAGCCAAGTGCGGGGGGCCTGTTGGACGTGCTCAAGACTCCTGCCTGTCAGGCCAAAACGGACTTTCGCAGAGGTGGCTCCTTGGTAAGTGACCTTGTGTGAAGGGAGGAGGGGGAGGAGGGGAGGTTAGCTCTGAATCTGTCATCGACGGGTGAGGATGGTTTTTCTCTCAGAGATGACTGCCAGGCGCCTTTTTCGCGCTGTGGTCGGACGGCGGCGAAATCAGACACCCTCGGGGTGCACGGATCTGGTAGAGAGCACAGCAGGGGCTCTCGGGCTGTAGGGAAGCGTTGTGGAGACGTCCTGTGTAAAACTTCGGCCCTGGAGCGTTGGCACAATAGAAGCCCATAGGAAGAGGGAGGGAATTCTAACCGGCTCCATCTCTTAGAAATGACAACAGCAAACTGCTCGAGGGAGGAGCGTGGGAGGAGGGATCCTGATGCTCAGAATGTGGGCTACGGTTTGCACTTCCGAAGGCTCCCGTCCGCCCCACGCTACAGAAACCCATGTGATGCGCGTGGAAGGCACCGGGTAGCAGGAGAGCGAAGCGGCGGGAAACCGCCTCTCTTTCGCTGGGGCAGGAGGCAAGCTCCACCGCCCACTTCTGCACCTGGGAGAATATTCTGACGCACGCAGGCCTAACGCGCGGCGAAGAAAGAGCTGCGCTGTCTGGAATAGAGCAATGCACAGAGCTTGGGCGCAGCGATTCCGATTTCTGATCTTGCACACCCCATCCAACGCTATTTTCTTAGTGAACACTATATTTGGGCTCAGAGCTAGCCACTTTGGGTTTCGGATTTTGTAAGGAAAATTCCGAGAAAGAAATGTTCATGGGGCGACCTTCACGCAGGGACGAAGGGGGAATTAAATTTCGGTGGACTTTAACTCCACTTCCAGTGGAATCTGGCTTGAAATTATACAGAAACAGACCGCTGCCGTTTTCCTGACACTTCCCCCTCCATACCAAATACTTCAAATGGTATTTTTTAAACATGTTTTAATTATTATAGAAAATTAGTTTAAATTTTCTTTAATTAATACAGTTGGCATTAGCGCTAGTGAAGAATAGTGTGAAATGCCTAACCTGGGGGCCCAAACTAAAAATATTAGTACTGGTGGTTTGTGTTCCCCATTTATCTGTATAATTTCCTTTGTGTGTGTGGACATGAATTTAATGGTATCAAATCCTTCACATTGGGCTACAAGGAGAGAGAGACAAACACATTTTGACTCAGAAGACTGAAACCTGATGTTCATCTCTGCCTCTCCAAGGGCATTGCTAGTATCACAATTGTTTTCTCTATTGCCAAAAAGTAATATTAATGATAGGAAGCCTTTTTGAGACTCTGATTATGGACTCTGGTAGAACTTTATTTCTCTCATTCCTGGGAGAAAAATGATTACTCCTTAAATCTGTGAGTTTCTTCTCTGAGTGGCTGTAGATAAAAGATAGCAAGGCTGGACTGTGCAAATTGCATAGGGATAAAGAGCAGATTGGCATTTCACTTTCCTTTTTGGGAATGCAGAAATCCATCAGATGCTTATTCCGGAGTGTAGCTGGTTATTGCTTTCTGACTCTCAAGAGACCCAAAGTAGTTCAGCAGGAGAGAATATTTAAGCGGTTTTCTTCATCTGAGGTTTATGTTTGACCTTTTGGGATACTTTTCCACAAAAGGGAAAAGTAGGGAATTGGTGGAATGTGGAATCTTTTTCCCTTCTCTCTCTCATCCATGCGGTTTATTTTTGCTTTGCTTTTTCTGGTTTCTAGTGAGCCTGGAATTTTATATGTGCATGACTGAGATACTCGGGGGGTCTGCACTAGGAACAGCAATTAGCAAATTTATAAATCAGGGTCTGTTTACACTTCTTTGGGGAAGGATAATCATTAGTTAATTTAAGTGAGGCCCTTGCTCTAAGTGTCAGGGGTGGAAAATGAGACTTGGTAGGGAGGACCTGCTGTGAAATGGAAAGAGGTGGGGGAGTTCAAGCAACTGGTGATGACCAATCAACATTTATTCAGCACCATTAATGGCTTCACTTTGAGGCAGAACATTTTGCTGAGTACAAACTGGTGATAAGCCTTTGATACCAGAAGTGAAAAGAGGCCTTGCAACCACTACTTTTTATTCTGTACTTTAAAAATCTGCCAGTGTCTAGCTTTGCCCTTTATATATAAATTTATGTATAAGTATATATGTAAGATATAAATGTAGTTGCATACATAGGTGTTATGTAATTATATACAAATCTTGTGTGTGAACAACAGAAAGGAATATAGATAATATTCCAGAGAAAAGAAATAGCCTTTGTGTATGCATGTAGCCAGTTTACCAAATTGGGAACACTTAAAATTTGAGAGTTCAGAAATTTTGTCACCTCTGGGTATCATTTGACAATTCTAGAGCTTCCCAGATTTACAACTTCTATGTACTAGGCATTTTCATTTAACTGTCAAATTAGACTTTGACCAGAGTCTAAGAGAAAACAGAAAATGAGAGTGTACAGATACGGTTTAAAAGAACAAGAAGAGTGGAAATTTTTCTAACTAAATTTGGCATTTAATTTTATGAATGATACCATCTTCATTTTGGATGGGCAGAATGCTGCTTTTTATTCTGAAGAGTAAGTTCGTGTTCTTCCATGGAGAAAGTAAACGGAATAACTAAGAGAAATTTGGATAACAATAATGGTTATAGAAATAACGAGAGAAACATCGTGGTTTTGGGAAATTAACTGGATATCTAAGAAATACATATACATAAAACTCTTCTCCTTATTTATCCTTATATTTTCTACAATACAGTCGCTGCGGCTCAAATGAACTATTTCCCAAATCCTGTTGCGCAGATTAAAAGATTAAAAACAAACAAAGAACAACAACCAAACCCTAATTCTTAACTATAGAAGTAATATTCTAATATAGCCTTCTTTTAAAAACCGGACTACTACAATAACAGTAGAGTTCCCTTTCAAAGGGATCTTTAGAGGTTATTACTATATACCTAGCCCGGAGCCTGGGAGTTTTAGCGCCAAATTCTCAACTGGGTGAACCGCTATTCTTACTCCCACCACCCTCTGCCTCCTCTTTATTGCCCCACCGCCAGAAATGTATTTTTAAAGCCCCAGACGGGGGCTCGGGAAAACAGTTCCCCCCCTTACTTTCCCCTTCCCCCCGCTCACTTCCCCTCACCCCGACATCCTGTTCTCCTCCCCCAACCTCCCACACACAAGTTGAAAACGTCCATTTTTCCCCCTCTCAAAAAATATGCAGATGACGTTTCACCTCGGCAGGAACTGTTATTGCATCTCTTTCTGGGGACCCATCCCTGGGAAAACAGGCCGGCTTCCTTGACCTTCGCAAACTAGCGAATTGGACCGTGGCAGCGGCTGCCCGCCCGCAGTCCCTCGCCCAGGCCTCGGCCGCGCCTCGGGCCCGGGGCAGGCGCGGCCGGGCTACCGGCCACGGTGCGCGCAGCTCCCCGCTCCTTCTCTCGCGCCTCGGGCCCTGCTAGACGCGTGCCCCCTGGCTGGCTTCGGGGCTGTTGAAACGAGGGAGTCCGGCAACCCGAGGGCTGGCGTGTTCCCTTTTCAGCTCTAATTATGTCCTGGATAATGTGGGAACTCTGGGGTAACGGGGATGGCCTTGGTAGAAGACCCCCCCCCCAAAAAAAAATCAAAAACCAAAACAAATAAAAAATCCAGCGCAAAGATCTTACACCTTGCTCCCTGAGGGGAGTTTGAGCTTTTGCTTTCATCAGGCTGAACAAATTTCCGAGGAATTAAACTGACTTCAAACGTTAGCCATTAGAAACCAAGAATCCTTCAGTCTGAGGAACTTTCAATTCCTAACCATTTCCAAATGGGTAATTCTAGGGTCAGTGAATATTGTAAGCAGTCTGTTAAAAAGGAGAGTCAGCAGGTCGGTGGGTTTGAGATGCTGAGGACCCCACCCAGGGTGCCTGAGACGGTCAGTAGTGGCTGCGATGCCCACGCCCAGAATCCGGGCGTAGTCCACCGAGACGAAGAGTTGAGCTGGCGATTATCCTTCACGCAGTTCTTGGAGGTTAAAAACAACGAGGTAATTCTTTTCTCAAAATAAGTGATAAAAAGAAACCACCCAACTTTACAAAGTAGATTGAAAAATGACAACCAGTTCTGTGGTAACGTTCTGCCAGAAGCTGTCTAGGGCTCAGCCTTAGTGAGCTGAGAGGCTTGTCTTAGCTCCTTAGATATCCTCTCTCCAGAGAGTCAATCACACACAGGCCCCAGGACACGGAATTGTAAGCCTAGGGTTTAGGTGGCTTTGGATAGTTCAGGACTTCGGTTCTTGCACCTGAGAAAAAAAGATAATAATTGATCTTTCACAATGAGATAGGATGACCAATTGTGCCAATAAGTGATTGTAAACACAGCAATGGTTTCCTAGGTTTGACACAGCTTCCTCATTTCAGGGACTTAATAATTTGATTTTTTTTTTACAGCAAGGACTGGGAATGGCTACCATCTACCTATGCACTGTTCAGAAAAAGTTTAGTTAGGAGATTAGTGGTATAAACAAGCTTGAAGAGAAATGTGTGCCGTGGAGTCAATTCCAACTCAGAGCAACCCTATAGGACAGAGTAGAACTGCCGCATAGGGTTTTCTAGGCTGTAACCTTTACCAGAGCAGATTGCCAGGTCTTTTCTCCTGTTGAGCTGCTGGTGGGTTCCAATCGATGACCTTTCTTTTAGCAGCCGAGCACTTAACCATTCTGCCACTTGGAAAATACTAACTTGTAAAACATTTTCAGTAACCTTAATTGCATTTGTGGATATTCTGTAAGTTTTCACTATACTACAAAGCTCTCAACACAGGCCCTCATATTCTATATTATACCCGTGTATTAGGACCTAGATTCTCGTTCTGGCTTTGCCATTAGTGTTGGAACCAGGATTACTTATTTTAAAGGCAGACATGTTAATGCTGGAAAAAAAAAAGGTTTTAAAGTTGTTTCATAGCCAAGAATGAGGTCTCAGTTCCTGGTCTGTGAAATGAGGGAGACAGGCTCAAATGACACCTGAGGCCCCTGAAGCTTTATGATTCTGTGATCCCATTAACTTTTTTTGTTGTTGAAATATTACTGTTTTTCCTAATGCATCTTGCCCGTCACTTGACCCACCCTTTGCTTTGTTGGAATAAGGGAAATTTTAGTGCAGTTGTAGAAAGTAACAGTAATAATAACACAGGCAAAACAAACAAACAAAAACATGGTTTCAGAGCTAAAATTAAGGTCTTTCGTGAAGCTCTTGAAAAAGTTTTAAAATTAACATCACATGTTCAGAAGTCCTGGGTCAGTGATTTCCAGGCCTTTGTGTTTGCTGTAACCTATTGTTGCCTGTGTGAAAGTACAGAACCCTCCTGCCGAAAGGGATCTATGGACTCACACTTGTAAATTTAAAGGAAATGTAAGTTATTTTTGCTTTGAACATTTTTGTGTCCTTCCCAGAAACAACTGGAAAAACTCTGTGGATTTGAAAAATGAGGGTTGAGAATAAATAGCAACTTCATCACTGATGAACTGAATTGGTGGGACCAAAAAAAAAGAAAAATATATGTGTGTGTATATATCTATATATATGTATATATATATATATATATATATATCTATATCTATCTATCTATCTATCTATATCACTTGTCCCCCATTACTACTTGAGCCTGACAGAAAGCACTAGTAACTATTTTCCATGTCTAGTCAGTTAAGCTGAGATCTTGATCTGGCAGAGAGGTGAGAATGCTAAAAGGATGACTTAGTAACAGGCAAAATGCTTGTCAACAAGATAGATCAGAAGACAGCTTAGCATTCAAGACCTCTATTCATAGCTGCTGAACTTGAGGGCAGGGTCAGATGCAAAACTGGGCCCAGCACACACGAGGAGGTTTTCTCATGTTTCTATCCTGTGAGACTTTGTTTCCTTACTGACTTCTGCAACTGGGCTTCAGTCCCCAGTGGCAGCTTCCCACCCTTATTTGATGCCTCTGTTCTGTACAGTCCCAGCCCCTGTGCAGACATTTGTCATCATGGAGCTTATGGATTTACTGGTCTTTATCTCTCAATCCTATCCTATAAGTTGCTGTAGGGCAAGGACCTTGTCTTCTTTGCTTTTGTATCTCCAGTGCTTAGCACAAGTGGCTGGCACATAGCAAGTACTTAGTAAATATAATAATATAATGATAACACAATAAGAACCGTGATAATAGCAGCACTTACTGAATACTGCCAGGCACTGTACTAAGTGATATATATACATGTACATAATAAAAATAATATATAAATATTATTCCAAAACACACCTATGAGATAGTTGCTATTACTGTTATTACTATTATCATTTCGGTGCATTGAATAGATAAATTATATGGTACACTGGTTAAAAGCTCAGGTCCTTGGGGTCAGACAGTTGTGTCTGAGCCTTGGTTCCAACACTTGCTAGTGGTGTGACCTTGAGCAAGTTACCTAACTTCTCTTAACCCCAGTTTCTGCATCTGTGAAATTGGAATAATAAAAATATTCCTCAAAAAGTTGGTGTAGTGAGGATTAAATGAAATAGTACCCACAAAGGAACAAAAGATTTAGCACAGTACCTATTATTACTACCAATTGAATTGTAATTCAATTCAACTATTGATTGAATCAGTTGAATTGCTAGTAATCACTCACTTTAGTGACCAGCTTGGATAAAGAGTTGCCGACAATTGTAATCTATAGTGGCCACCACCCCTCTCCCATAATATTTTGCTTTAAATGGAATATTTGGGGTTTAATTTGAGATTCTCACTTTGCTTATGGCCCATGATTAGGAACAGAGTACAGAATCTCAATCTGTGTGGCTAATAAAGTCAAATAGAACAAGGAGGGCTGTTAACATTTCGGGTTCCATGAGGCAAAATGTCAGTACCTGAGTAAGCATCTGAGGGAGGAAGGGGTGGAGGGAGGGCATCCAAGGGTGGGGATCTGTGAGCTGACATGTGGTAGGAAAGTGGGGTTGGCAGAGGTTGGGGCTTAGAGCCTCAGCTTTGCCAACTCCCCAGGAACTCGGCACAGGCAGAGGACAGAGGGACCTTTCTGGATGCAGGAAAGTGGAGTAATAAAAGCATGATTCTCTTAAATTTGTTTTCTAATATATCTACCTGGAGCTCCAGCCAAAAAAAACCCCATCGCTGTCAAGTTGATTCCAGACTCACAGTGACCCAATAGGCCCTAAAGAACAGGGTAGAGCTGCCCCATAGGGTTTCCAAGGAGCAGCTGGTGGATTTGAACTGCCAACCTTTTGGTTAGCAGACGAGCTCTTAACCATTATGCCACCAGGGCTCCACCTGGAGCTCAGCAATCCCAAAAAAGTTCAAGCTTTATCTCAAAGGAAATAAGGACGATTCATTTGTAAAGCCTGTCTCCTGATGGACCCTCAGGATTCTGAGCAAAATGAGCCAGTTACACTAATCAGTTGAGGCTGCAGTAAAGAATTAATAGGTGTTGCTTGGTTGAGTTAAAAGAGTAAAGAGACTCCTATAACTAAGCTGAATGCCTGGGAAGGAAAGACTGGGAAGTCTTTTTTTTAAGAGGAACAGCAAAAGCTCCAGACACTGTGTTGGAACACACATCTGGCTGCCCCAGTTTGCAGTTTTCTTCCTTCTAGAAAACAAACCTGGATTTGATCATTTTCTTTTTTTTTTTTTTAAGTTCTTATACTCAGTCTTTGTTTATATTGTTTCCTGGCAGCAGAGGGAGAAGGTAGCTTCCCAGGGGAAGAGGACCCAGAAGGGGTCTCTCCCACTGTCTCTTTCAGGCAGAGCCCAGGGCCCTTTGTCAGAAGCACTCAGGCCCCTCCCATCCAGAGGAAGAAGGAGCCTGTCTGCCCTGACTGGAATTCACTTCTCAGTCTTCAAAACAGAATCTCTGCCCCACATTTTATCTCCTAGATGGATATTTCTATACTTTCTCCAATCTTATAAGCACTGTCTTATCTCAAAATGTCCACAAAACAAAACAAAAACAAAAAAACCCAGTTGCAGTGAAGTCGATCCTGACTCATGGCTACCCCATGTGTGTCAGAATAGAACTGTGCTTTATAGGGTTTTCAGTGGCTGGATTTTCAGAAGGAGATTGCCTGGCCTTTCTTCCCAAGTACCTTGGGATGGCTTTTGGTTAGCAGCTGAGCCCGTTAACAGTTTGTTCCACCCAGGGACTCATGGATTGAGAGCACACCCTGTGCCAAGGCACTGTGCAGTTGGTTTAATTCACATTCTTTCATTGTACCCACCCAATAATCCTCAGAGGGAGGTAATCATTTCCCATTTTACAGATGAGAAAACCGAGGCCCAAACGGGTTAAATAACTTGTCCATGGTCACAAAGCTTCAACCCATTTTAAGCAACCCAGTCAGAATTTAAACCTAGCCCCTTCTGGCTCCAGAGTCAATGTCCTTAACCACTAGGCTATATAGATCCTCCTGTGCCCCGCCCCCAACCCCAGGCCCCATAGACTCATAAGTGCTCTACGAAGAAATCTGAACTGCCCTGTGCTGTCACTCAAACAGGAATTGTTAAATCATAAATGAGACAGAGAGCTTCTTTACTCTTTCTTAGTATCTACCTTTGGCTCTTGCCATTGACAACAAAACAAAACAAAAAAAAAACAAGCCTGTTGCCTTCAAGTCCATTCCAACTCATAGGAGACCCTATAGGACAGAGTAGAAGCTATAGGACCTTCATAACGATCCTATAGGACAGAGGAGAACTGCCCCATAGGATTTCCAAGGCTGTAAATCTTTTACGGAAGCAGACTGTCACATCTTTCTCCCAGAGCGGCTGGTGAGTTTGATTGAACTACCGACCTTTTTGTTAGTAGCCCAGCAGCCAATTTGCCACCAGGGCTCCTTGCCTTTGTCATTAGTCCCTGCAAAAGGAGCATTAGACTGGTTTCCCAGGCTGCCTTCTCCATACCTGCTAGTAGAGGCCTCAGTGTGACAGCAATATAGGGTTGAGTTTCTAAGCCATGGTCTTCGGAATGGGACATGTGCAGGCTTCCCAGCTTGACCTACTTTTTCTTTGCCTTAGTACACAGAAATCTCAGTGTCTGAAATGAGGTGGCTACATATTGAATTTGTTCTAAAACCTTCCCATCCTTTTCATGCAGTGAAATTCAGGGGAAACTTTCATGGCTCTCTTTTACCTGTTCCCTTCTCCATTCACAACGGGATGGATGAAATCTTACTGGTAATTGATTCAAAATGGAACAGCTTAGAAACGTATCAGTTGCAGTGACGGGCAATTCATGCATTTCTAAGTACTGTTGCTTCCCCACCCCCCCCAACCCCCCGAACTCAGCAATCACAGCTGAAATCCCTTTGCCATGGATTGAATTTACAAAGGAAGAGATTCTGATTTCCACAGTGGCTTCTTTTTAATGCTTGAGGATTAGGAAACCGCCTTGAGGACCTGCGGCAAGTACACCCGCTCTCAGAATCCTGGCCTTAACTTTAACCTCTGAGTGACTGCTCAGATTCATTTATTTTGTAACAGCTCTATTTAGAGCAACCTTATTTGATATAGAATCAATTATTTTCAGAAATTTTTCACCCCAATGAACACTTACAGCCTGTGCTCCTTTACTGTTAATGCTGTATGTGGATGTGACACCAGCAGTAACTTTCAATGGGTCTCAGGGTTTTTTTGAAAGTCCACCTGTTCACTGTATTTCCATCACTTTTCCTCCCACTCCAAGTATCCTTCCGCTTTTAGGACATCTGATGTCTCCAGTGGGGATTTGGAGAAAACTACACCCCCTGGTTTCAGCACGTGGACTTTAGCATTAGTGTGCAGTAAGCTTGCGAAAGCTGGAACTTGTGTAAGGCGGAAACCTGTCAGAGGAGGAAAACTCAAATATTTCCCTCTAAAATGAGTGATAGAAAAGCGGTAAGCCTGCATCTTGTCAAAGGTGGGAAATGTGAGGCCTGGAAAAACAAGGCGGTCCCATCGCATTTTGGCTGTCACAGGTTTCACTGTATTTCTCGGCTGTTTAACTGTATGGTCTGTCATTTTCTTGAGGTTTCTACTCAGTGATAGAAACATGGCTTTTAGAAGCTAAAAAGAGAAAGGTGTAAAGCCCATCTCTGTTTTAAAGCTTTGGTTTCTGCTATTGCCAGCCCCATTCTGTGCAGGCAACTGATTGATGGGATTTGATACCCTTTTGCAGCAACAGAAGCATATGAATCTCCAGACCCATTTCTTTTCCCAAGGAACCCATGTGGAGCCAAGCTCTTGAAATATAGAGTGTGGCAGAGGATGAGATGAATGCTGCAATCTTAGGTGACTTACTGGATCTTATCACTGTGAACTGTCCAATTAGAAGTGTAGATTCAACAAGCTATGGAACCAGCCCCGCCTTGGCCGTTTCATTTTTCCTTCAGCATTCAGGGCATTAATTGCATGACCAGCATTAACCCTGGGAATGTTAGATCCCATCTGGTGCAACTGTGCATTACCCAGATTAGACTGTGACATCACAAAGATTTAAGGCATCTCTGTGATTTTCTGACTGGGTGGTACTACAGAAGGCGCTTCCTACAGACACAGGCCAATTCGACTGCTGTATGGGTGAGCAAATAAGAAACCAGGCCCCTGGCAAGGGTGTGTGTGTGTGTGTGTGTGTAGGGGAGGGCTGGGGGGTGGGGGCTGAGGGATGTTATGGAGAGGAGCTGGGTGTAACGGTTCCCTAGCTTGTGTGGGTGAATTGGTTCCGGATGTTAACATTTTTTCCTTGGGGCTTGACTACATTCTTCTTTTTCTTTGCCTGTCTGTTTTTCTGCCCAAATTGTTAGGTCTCCACAGCTGTGTAGCTCATTGTTGGTGAGGGTTGAGAATGACAGATCTTGCCTTATAGCAAGGACAACTTTTGGGTATGTGTATAGATACAGACTTTTGAGGGGTTTTCATCCATCACTTTTCTGATTCTTGAGGGATTTTCATCCATCATCTTGTCAACTTGGTGCCAATCCTGTATTCCATTGGATGGCTTCTAGTGGTAAATGAATATGACATGTTATAGAAAGCAGACGGTCCTTCGTACCCTAGAAGCAGAAGATGTTGCCTGGTGTGGGAGACTAACACAGTAGATGGAAACGAAAGCATTGCACAGTGGGTAAGAGCATGGGCTTTGGCGTCAGAGAGATCTGACTCAAGCATCTAGTTCTGGCTGTGTGATCTTGGGCAAGTGACTTAGCCACTCTGTGTCTCAGTTGCTTATACGAAAAATGAGGGTAATAACCTCATCCTCCATGTCATTGCTTATGCTCCTTCTTCTCCTCCCTAACATTTCTTCTGAAGAAAGTTTATCCTACCTTCAAGACCTATCTTCAGCACCCAGTATGGCAGGATGATTTCTAAGATGGAGAAGGGCAATTTGAAATAAATGTTAATTGACATGACGGACACATTCAAACATGGGATGACTTCAGAAAGCTATGTATAATTTTCTACACAGTTGCGGGTATTACCATAATGGAAGCAAGTTCTTGCATGCCACCAACTTTATATTCACTTGGCGTGGGCTGTAGGGATTTCCTCTTTAGAAGCCCCTCTATGGTTTCCTTTCAAAATGGTGCCCAGTGTGCTTCTGTAACTTTATAGTCACAAGGGAGTCCCAGCTAGATAATCTGCGACCCTCCAAGATCTTAAAAATTTAGGGAGCCTCCAGTTGGCCATTGTCATAGGAAGCTTCTCTTGAAATAACCAATTAACCTGACTAGACTACAAGGTTCTTGTTCTGCCTTTGGCTTCATAGAATACCTACCAGCTTCATGCTACCAACAGGCCAGTAATTTGGCTTTATCCTTTCTTCCCTTGGCAGATGTGCACCTGCTATCTTCTTTTTGTCTTATTAGGTTAGCATTTACCTTTAGACTCTTGGGTGATTTATGCCTGTACCCCAGGAAACATTGGCTTTGGCCGTCTCTCTTTGTTCTGTAGCCATCTTTGTGCACATGTACATACACATACATACTCTCACTTCCATACACAGTGCTTTTGATTGATCTTTTGTACATTTTAAGATTGGTCATAGGAAGAAGGGGTAAAGTAGTAGCCTGTAAAAATTAATACTTTGTACCTTTCTTATGACACTTAACACATTTTGCCTTGAAGAATAACTTTCTGGAAGGCATATTTATTTTATAGGCCCTGACTAGACTGGAAAACCCCGGAGAGTACTGTGTCTTACTAATCTTTGAATCCCCGTTAGCACTCAGTGAACATTTGTTAAATTGAGTTGGTAGTTGTCAGATGTTATCGATGTGTTCTATAACCACTACAGTCATTTTACAGATGATTTGGCTTTGAGATGGTCCTGGAGGCCCAGTATGAGGAGGGTCAGGGTCCTGACAGCCCCCTCTAGGTGTGATCTTGGATGTGTCAGTTGATCTCTCTATACTCTTGAGTGTCTATTTGTAATGGGGACAAGATTATGGAATTTTAGTAAGAGGAAAATGATAGCAAATTCTACTATTATCAAGGTGTTTTTGTAGATAGAAATTGCTGAATGCTATCTGCATGGAGTCTGTTTTGGGAACTCTCTCTCCTGGGGAGGACTTGGCATTTAGAAATGTGATTAGTTTGTGGGAGTAACTCTGTTCCATCTTTCCCTATTTGTTTCCTGCCTTATGTCCAGCAGCCTCTGTTTCCTGCCCAGCAAGGGAGAAAAAGAAATTGAATAAAAGGCAATCTGAAAATCCCCAGTGTTAAACAGAAGTGCAAAAATATATCTCTAAATAAAAGACAGATTGCATGTGTTTGCCTGAGAAAAACAGAGTTGGGTTAAGTTGAAGCAGAACGAGAGAAATTCTTCTGGCTTTTCCGTCCCGTAAGCAGTGGGGAATACGTGAGTGAGCTGACAGCAGGTCCCAACTCAGGGCTCAGCCCTATGATGGGGGAGAAGGCAGGTTGTCAGGAGAGGAGGCTGGGGGGAAACGCTCTGAAGCACAAGGTAATTTCTGAGCAGGATGGCGGGCTGAGGAGTGTGAGGCTGCTCTGTGAGGATGCAATTTAGAAACAGCACAGGGATAAAGAGGAGTCCGAGACAGAGAGATACATAAAGTGCATGTTACTTTTTGGTACCTGCCAAATTATTTATGAAATCTTTAGTACCATCAAGGGGAAAAACAGCTTTGCCTTGCTATTTCCTTTTGTCCTTTACATCTTATGACCTACCTTACTTCTGCCTGTAGCTGGAACTCGCTTTAGAGAAACAGGGTATACAAACTTGTCTTTTTTCGGCTCTGGGTTATCATGCCCAGAGTAGTGGCTGATAGCTGGGGCTGACCCAGCGTCATAGGGAGCTCTGCAGGGCCTGTGGCTTCTGAGCCATAATTATATTCTAAACACACAGTCATATTCTAAACACAGTGGAGTGGAGACAGCCTCAGAGAGCCAAACTTACACAGGAGGCCCTCAGACCTGGAATGAGTTGGTGCCTTGAACTCCAAGCTGTGGGAAAAGAGTACTTTTCTGCACTTTACATGTAAGCAAGCAGAATGACTCTGAGCATATCTTCTTCTAATTGAATATCCTTGATCCTGAGTCATGAGGATACTTCCTTAAGGTGGGTTCATGGGTCCCAAAATAGGGAAATACATTGCTGTTAGTAGCCAGTGACAATAGGAATTGTCCACCATTCCCACATGGTGATTATTCTGGATCCTCTTTAGAAAGAGAATGTGACTCAGGAACTTAGACTAGGAGGGGTCACACAACAACTCAAAGACCAGCTGTAGATTGTGAAGGACCCTGTCTGCACACCCCTGAAGGACAACAAGCCTCTTCCGTACTAAAGTGCATCTCAGGGAGTATATATTGCACAAAGTTCAGTATTCATTCCTTGGCATCCCCTACAGGGCTTCAAACAACTAAACTATAGGCTTCCTTTCTGGTCTCCCATGGTCCAGAAGGTCAAGGTCAATAGCCACAGATAGTAACCCCAGAAAGTCACCACCTTATTGTTGTTGTTAGCTGCTGTGGAGTCAGTTCCCAACTCAGGGTGACACCACATACAACAGAATGAAATGCTGCCTGGTCCTGTGCCACCCTCATGATTGGTTGCAGATTAGACCATTGTGACCCATAGGGTTTTCATTGGCTGGCTTTCTGAAGTAGATCACCAGGTCTTTCCTCCTAGTCTGTCTTAGTCTGGAAGCTCTGCTGAAACCTGTTCAGCATCACAGCAGCATGTAAGCCTCCACTGACCGATGGGTAGTGGCTGCACATGACCGCCCCTCTTTTCTGTTTCACAAAGATGTAGGCCTACTGAGTGAGGGTAAAGATGGGATGGGCCTGAGCTATAGATACATATTGGGAGGGGCTGATATTTTGAGCTATACTAGGTACAGGGAGTAAATACATTTGTCCAGGATGTTTAGGAACTTGGTAGAGTTACTGTGGGAAAGAGATCTTCTGACCACTTTGAGAGTTACCTTTCACAACTTCCAGGATGGTTTCTCTTTAACTCAGATCTTGTTACAATCTTTGCTTGGTGATAAATTGATCATGACACTTGAGCCAGTCTGTTTTAAGAGAACCTAAAATTGGCTTTCTAATCCTACCCACATTTATACTTTTCAAAAAAGCTTGGAGTTCCTGATACTCGATTGAGTTTGAGGCCTGGTGTTCTTTATCTGGAAAGGAATCTGGACAAACAGTGAAGCTGTCTGTAACTGAAAGCTCGGGGCCACGCTCATGACAGACTGCAATCCAAAATCCACATCACATGCTTCTCTTTAGAACCATCAGTCCCTCAAACTAGTTCCATGCTTAGAGCTTCTGAGTCTTTTCTTCATCATCTGGCAGCATCAGCAAAATAGCGTACTTACCTATAAGTACAAAATATTATCAGGAACATAAACATTAAGCACTAACTCTTCTGATATTTTGAGTAGTCTCTGTAAATAAATCTACACTTTGTTTTAACCAGTGAGACTTTTTATATTTAGGTGCTAGTGTACTTCACTTTTTGAATTATGTGAGTTTTCATAAAATGTTTACATAGAATTTTTGGATGATCAAGTCATATTTCAATGCACAGAGGATGTTTACTGTTTTTAGATGTTCTAGAGTGAAATGTTACGCATGACAAAAAGAAAAAACCCACTGATGAAGGCAAATTCCTATCACTTATTGTAAAGCCAAATTTTCATATATCAAGTTTGCTAAAAGTAAGACATATCTTCCTATAATGGATTCTGTGTTTCTGTAGAGGTTTTGTTGACCCATTTTGCATATTTGATGACTTGGAGTTCATCTGCTGTGTTGCCATACCACAGATTCAGTGCATTTCTGCTTGAAAAGAAAAGTGTCTAGTTTCCTTGAACCTTGAGGAATTTCCTAAAGAAAAATCCAAAGTGTTTTATGAAGGTCAACTTCTAAAACATTGCTTAAGTTATGGCTAGGGAAGGGTCTCTAATTCCATTTTTAAGTAGAATATTCAGTGGAAAGACTCCTATGAGGAAAAAATGTCAGGCACCCACTAGTAACAGGCAATTGGCAATACAGGTAAGTCATTTACCCTTTCTGCCTCCTTATTTCTTCATGTAAATGGGGGAGAATGCGGCATGCCAACCAGCCATATTTTAGAGGTAGTGGAAAACAGCCTTGTATGGCAGAGATGGGCTCTGGTTGTAATTACTGTTGTTTTTCAGACAATTGGAAGATTTTTTTTATCATCAAGTTCCTATGTACAAAAGTACCATGAATCCTCATGAACTTGTCATCCAACTTCAATGCCATCAATATTTTTGCTACCCTTGTCTCCTCTTTCTTTTTCCTCTTTCGAGAAAAATGGAAGATTTAAGATGGAGCATTTTAAAGCAAACCACAGACAGACATCATATCATTTCACCACTAGGTACTTCAGTACTTGAGTATTGTTATTGTTGTTAGTTGCCATCAAGCTCCAAGTCATGGCACCCTTATGTATAACAGAACAAAATCTTGCCTGGTCCTGTACCATCTTCATAATCGTTGGTATGTTTGAGTCTATGTTCCTTAGAAGCAAGGATGATGAGATTTCCATTCAGTTTGGACAGCTCATCAGGAAAGACCAATTGCTAAAAAAGGACATCATGTTTGGTAAAGTAGAGGGTTATCGAGAAAGAGGAAAATCCTTGATGAGATGGATTGACACAGTAGTCATAACAGTGGACTCAAACAATGGACTCAAAGTACATGCATAGACCTCAAAAAACATTAAAGGTCATTTTCTGACCTAAAAACAATGCCGTCATCACACATAACACAACTAATACTAATTTCTTGACATCATTTTGGTCAATACATGTTCAAATTTCCCTAATTTATTCTGAAACTGTTAAGCTCTCATTGCCACCAACATTTCCCTTCTGATCTGTCTACACAATTCTGTAAAGGATGCCACATACCAAATGAAGTTTCATACTAGCCTGACCACCTAATATATCTGAAGTGTCTGTGGCCGGTACAGATTCTGGGGCCCTTCCCCTGGAGAGCCCTTTCCGGAGTCTTTGAGGGGAAGGAGGGTTTGTAGTAAGTGTTTTAGAAAAGTTCCCCTGATAATTTTGATAGACAGCCAAGTTTGGAAACCACTGTTGTATACTGCTACCTTTTTCTTAGGAATGCTGGGGTGAAAAGGGACTAGAAAATGCATGTTTGGCACATGGTGAGAATGTTCTGGAATCTGTATTTTAAAAGTCTTTATAAAAGTTATGCCACCACCCAAATAAATGTCATAATTAAGAACATTAATTACTGAGCAAGGTCAGAAAATTACTTTTTGTTTTAATAGGAATGACTTGTGGTTATTGAAATAATGTGGGGGCAGTAAGTAATATCTGATTACAGACTCTAGGCAAAAGAGGCTAAGGATGTTTTTCTGATTGTGGCAAACACAACTTGCTATTTTATAGAAGTCATGGAAAATGAAACTCCTTCAGGGTTTTAACATTGACAACAGAGTACCCTTCTGAAGTGAATTAAATTATAATTAAATTTAATTTTATGCAGGTTTACTCAGGGAGCTCTGACCAAAATTTGCAGCTCTTAGGATGGTGTTTAGACCTGAATGAAATACCAAACTGAATGAACACAAGTTTAAAAGTGAAACATTTGGTTAACCTTTACTTTTGTCTACAGGGCTTCAAACAACTGCTGTAACTATTTTATCTTCTACTTGTCCTTCTCCTTTGCTTTACTAATGGATTTGACTCACTGAATTGGCCGAAGTGCTGCTGTTTTGATGTAATACATCTATATTTGTCAGGCACACAGGGAACATAAAACCTGAGCTCAATGGTTGTGAACACATTATTTTAAATCATCTTGATTGAAATATCCCCTAATAATGCTGCTACTTACAGGTCATTTCTAGAATTTTTACACAGTATTTTTACCATTGTGAAATATGAAATGACTACCAATTATTAAGTCCTTTTGGCCCTTCAGTTTTGAAATTATTTAATTAAGATGCCTGACTAAATCAAAACAACAATAAGCAAACATGTTGATTAGTATCCCATTCCAAAAAATTACTACTAATCACAATTGCTTGCAGATTTATCAACACATAAGTGCACAGTTTGGTGAACAACTGTTGCTAGTCTGTATAGCTTGGTATTTGGTGAGTCTGTATGTAAAGGTTGACACTATAGATAACTTGGTGTCATGGAGTCAACCTGTGTCTTTAATTCTGTGGTGACACTTTGCTTGTACCTCTAATAAAATACTGTACTGATGATATCAGAGTACAATTATTTGCTTACATCTTCCCCCTGCTAGACCTGGCATTTCCTCTACGTCAGGAGCCTGTCTTGTCTGTCTTTTTATTTCTAGTCCTTACAACATCGCTGGCTTGCAATAAGTGCTCAATAAGTGTGTGTAGCAACCAATGAATTAATGATAGCTTTGGGTTTTTTTTTTTTGGTTTGTTTTTGTCTTGGGCTATCAGATTGACAGCTTTGCCTGAACTGACTAATTGAAAAGTTCCATCAAATTGCTGTTTTTTCCCTGAAAAGATTACTTGTGTAATATTGGCAATATTTTACATTGTATAACAGTTTATTCTCAAAGTTCTCTGTCCCAGGATGGAAAAATCATGTGATAATCTCATTTGATTCTCTAAAATCATACAGAATGAGGCCACTAGCCACCTTAGCTTAGATGTGGAAAAACAAATGAAGACAGCTGGTCCAAGATCACAGCCAGGTAGGAGCAGAGCTCTGGAGTAGACCCTGTGCTTTCCCAGTAAACACCCTCAGTCTCGGTATAGCCTACTTTCCTTACCCTGGAGGAAGGGAAATAGGGAATGTGCCAGAGGCTGGCAGAATGCCATTTTACATTCTGAGGGCCTCTGACCATGGCAGTGTTCTACAGGGACCTGCTGAAGGCCAGTCCTACAGGCACATGGTAGTGATGTGGAAGGTTTCCATCACCCTTTTATTCGAGGAGCTGGGGTTTCTGGGCCCCGAATGCCCACCTACCTGTATGTTTCCTTGGCTGCTGCTCAGTAGGCACAGGAGCACCTCCTCTGTGCCATTTGTTAGATCCCTGCTGGGTGGCAGTAATCATTAGGTACCTCCTTTTGAGGATAGACCTCTGGTTACCTCTAACCAAACCCGTTGCCATCGAGTTGATTCTGACTCACTGCGACCCTATAGGACAGAGTAGAACTGCCCCATAGGATTTCCAAGGAGTGTCTGGTGGATTCAAACTGCCAACCTTTTAGTTAGCAGCTAAGCTCTTAACCACTGTGCCACCAGGGCTCCCTCTGTTAAATTGCTGTCTGCTTGGCAAGTGTATTCATAGATTTTTCCTGAGAAATGGAATCAAATCCTCAGAACTATGAGATAAATTCAACTTTTCTTTTCCTGTTAAAGCACCAGGCCCACCTCTCTGCTTTAGAAGATCATGTTGGCCTGCGAGATTGTGTTCTTCCATAGGCTCGGACAATTGTTACTTATTTTCCTCTTTTATTTATAAATTTAAAAAATCTCTGACAATTTGTACATGTATTAAAAAATTTAAACACCACAAAGGGGAGTCAGTGAAGAGTTATCTCCTATCCCTAGTCTCCTAGCTTCTTTTCTCAGGATCGACCACTATTACCAGTTTCTGTTGCATAATTTCAGATATATGTATGAATCATCATACACATGCATACATATATAAGCTTTTAACATTAAAATACAAATTATAACATAATGCACATAGAACTCTGGACTTTTTTTAGTTTAGAGCTGTTGTATTAGAGATTATTAAGTAGCCATACCCCCTGATATTTAAAAAAAAAAAAAGGACTATTTTTTAGAGCAGTTTTAGGTTTACAGAAAAATTATGTAGAAAGTACAGAGCGTTCCCATATATCCCCTCTCCCCCGCACACTCTTTCTTCTATTATTAGCATCTTGTATTTGTGTGGTACATTAGTTACGATTAACTCTGTTGCTGTTGAGTCGATTCTGACTCATAGCCACCCTGTAGGACAGAGTAAGAACTGCCCCATAGGGTTTCCAAGGAGCAGCTGGTGGATTTCAACTGCTGACCTTTTGATTAGCGGCTGTAGCTCTTAACCACTACACCACCAGGGTTCCTTTGTTACAATTATGGACTAATATTGATATGTTATTATTAACTAAAATCCATAGTTTACATTAGGGTTTGCTTTTTTTGTGTCGTATAGCCCTTTAGGTTTTGACAAATCCTTAATGTCATGTGCCCACCATTGCAGTCTCACAAAATAGTTTCACTGCCCTAAAAATGCCCTGTGCTTCACCTATTCCTCCCTCCCCCGCTCCCCCGAATCCCCGGAAACCACTACTCTTTTTACTGTCTTTGTAGTTTTGGCTTTTCCAGAATGTCATATAAAAACCCAAAACCAAACCTGTTGCCGTTGAGTTGATTCAAACTCTTAGCGACCCTATCGAACAGAGTAGAACAGCCCCATAGGGTTTCCAAGGAGCGGCTGGTGGATTTGAACTGCTGACCTTTTGGTTAGTAGCCGTAGCTCCTAACCACTACACCACCAAGGTTTCCAACTGTCACATAGTTCGAATCATATGGTATGTAGCGTTTTAGGACTGGCTTCTTTCACTTAGCAATATGCATTTAAGGTTCCTCTGTGTCTTGTAGTAGCTTGATAGCTCATTTCTTTTTATCGTTGAATAAGACTCCATTGTATAGATGTATCATGATTTGTTTATCCATCCAGCTATTGAAGGACATCTTGGTTGTCTCCTCTCCTTTTTAAGTCACATAGCATTCCATTTTGTGGATCTTTCATAATTTTTTTGAAACCTGTTTTAATGGACCTTTACATTGTATTCACACATTTACTACTATAAATAAAGCTGCCATGATTATCTTTGGGCACTCTTGTGATAATGTTTCTAGAATAAATTCTAGAGGTGGAATTGTGTAGTTCAAGTTACGTGCATTTAAAATTTTTTTTATTGTGCATTTAAAATTTTGTTGGGTATTTCAAATTACCCTCCAAATGGGTGTTCAATTTACACTTCCATCCACAACGCGTGACAGCCTATTTTCCCACCTGCTTGCCAACAGTATATTAGAAAACGTTTTCATCTTTGCCAGCTAATATCCTTGTCTTTGAAAAATATTTGCAAATTGATTTTGTCATAAATTCTCTTCACCTCTCCCCCCTGCTTCCCCGTATTTTCCAGGTATGGACCTTAAGTTTATAAGTCTGTTGGGCAATTCCTTCTTCCCTTTACACAGGCATAGGGTTTTGTTTAATCTCTCAGGCTTCCCTGCTCCTCCATTTATTATCAATCATTACTTTAACTCATTCTTGTAGGATCCTGGGGTACAAGTCATCAGTGCCGGAGGCTTTCAAGGTGTTGAGTATATAAGAAATGGCAGCAAACATTTCTTGTTAGTAAGGGAGAGGATAAAAGGCTTGTCACTCAGGGTTTCTGGGTGCAGCTTTGGTTCAATTATCTTCAGATGTTTAGAATCAAGGCTGTTTCCAGACCATTTCAAAGAACAGCAGGGCAACCTGCTGAGACTTGTGTGAAATGAACACCCTGTTACAACTAATTAGTGTTACTGTTTTCCTTGCAGTTGGGGGGTGAGAGGAAATATATGAAGGGTGTTTATCCCTTCCTGTAGAAGGAAAGAACTGGAACCACTGGAAAAGCCTGGAGTGGAACCCAGAGTATGGCTCCTACATGGCTACTCCCACCTTTCTCCAAAGAATGGCTGGAAAGTGGTATGAGCCATACTTCTTATTAGATTCTAGTGCTTATGCCTTCTTTGACCCATGCACAAGCTCTTCAGGTTGTTTGTACAAGAGGCCTAAGACAAATAGTCCATTCAATTAAATTCAACAACTATTTGCTGAACACCTACAGTATGTAGATGAGTAAGGAATTGTCCCTTCCTAAGGACTTTAAAATCTAGGCACAAAGGATAATTAAGTAGGTATTTGGAACCACTTGAAGTTTTTGAGGAGGGTAGTGGTTATGAGCTGCACCTGGGTTTGACTTGTGGTTCTATCACATACTTGCTCCGAAAACTTGGGTGAGTTTCTTAACTTCTTTCTACCTCAATTTCTTTATCTTTAAAGGTTTATTAGAAGAATTAAATAAAGGCATCCACAGTAAGTGATCAGTTAATGCCAGTATCGTGTAAGAGAACTATCCCTTAGGAAGAGTCATGCGATAATAGGAAATAAGATGCTAAAGCATGGAGTGAGGAAAGACAAGAAACAGGAAGATCAGAGTTTATTTCTTGTTCAGTATTTCAGTTATTTATTTCTGCACTTAGTGGCTTAAAACAGTGGATTAAACAACAACCCTTTTATTTGCTCATGATTCTGTGGGTCAGGTATTTATGGCACAGCAGGGATAATTCTTCTATGTTCCATGATGTCTGGATCCCAGGGCAGATTAACTAGTAAGCACAGTATGCGCTGGCTTACAGTAAGCAAGGTATGCACGGGCTTAACTACGTTGACTTACTAACCTATAGTGCGCTACAGGTTAGTACATAAACACAATTAAGCCCATGTGAAATCCATGTGAAATTGTGCACTACAGATTAGTAAGTAAACACAATTAAGTCCATGCGTACATTACTTATTGGGTAATCTGTGCCTGCTGGATCCTGAGCTGGGGTGGCTCAACTCACTGGCTGAGATGACATGACTAGGGCGATACGTCTGTGGTCTCAGTTTTGGCTTTTAGATGGGTTCCTCTGCTCTCCTCCATGCGGCTCTTCTGTGTTGCTTGCTTAGGCTTCCTCACTGCATGGCAGTAGGGCTCCAAGAGCTTGTGTTCCAAGAGGACAAACCCCAGTGTGGAAGCACTCGTCAAGCCTTGCATATGCTTACAAAAGTCCCATTGGCTCAAGCAAGTACATGGCCAAACCTAGAGTCAGTGTGGGAAGAGACTATACAAGGGTATATAAATAGTGGGAAGAAGGGTTCATTGATTAGGGGTCTTTGCTATCACAGTCTACCACACTAAGAAAAGTTTGAACATCCTCCAACATGGCTCCCTTCCAAGTGGTGACTCAGGGATCCAGTCTGCTTCCATTTTGTAGCCCTACCATCTCAACACATGGCTTCCATGGTTGTCATGGAAAGGGAATAAAGACCAAGAGGGTTGCACTGGAGCCTCAGCTTTAGTTTTAACAGAACTGAGGGGTTGACATGAACTAGTCCTGTTGTGAGATCTCTCCTTCCAACTTGTAATTTAATCGTAAAACAACCATTTCTAAATTTATACCTTGAATTGATGCAGTGGTCAGTGTTTATGATTGATATTTCTCTGAAGATCATCATTGGCATCAGTCTTAGAGATTCCCATTAAAGTAGGAGTGAGTATTCTGTCTGCATTATATAAGTAACTAAACAAATAAGGTGGGAAACTGTTGTGGAGTGGGAGTTACGTGGTATGCCAGAGGTCATCATGGAGCCACATCTGTTTTTATCTTGTCCATCTAAAAGATTTGGAGAGCTTTGGACAAAGCGTCATTGTCATTTAAATGCAAAGTGTTGTTATTATAGCCTTTTAACGCTCATGTTGGGCTGGAGTTGACCACCGGGGGCCAGATTTACCCGTCCTGCTGCCCTTTGCCATACAGTGCTCGTGACAGGGAAGGGTTGGTGTTTGCTCCTGGACAGAGACAAGAGTAGTAGCCTGAGTACCATGGTCCACTTTTGCCGGGGAGCTATGATGATTACCCTTTTCATCATCATTTGAATTGTCATGTGCACTGAGAGTCCTAGGCAGCATTTGAAATAACAAGTTCAAGGACATTTTCAGGCTTTACATTAAAGAAGCTACAGAAAACTCTTATTAACCGGAAATTGATAACAGTCTATAAGCTCAAATAGGCAAAATTTTTAGCAGTACTAGTCAGCAATAATGACCCTTAGAGTGCTGCAAAAAATGAATGTGTGCCTTCTGTATAACTCTGTCCTCAAAGAAGAAAGAAACTCTGTTAACTAGGATTTGAATTTCACGTATTAGAATTTTTTGAAAGTTGGCATAAGTAGTTATTTTTGTTACAACTCATAGCGACCCCATAAGTGTCTGAGTAGAACTGTGCTCCATAGGGTTTTCAATGGCTGATTTTTTGGAAGTAGATTGGCAGGACTTTCTTAGGAGACATCTCTGGGTGAACTTGAACTGCCAGCCTTTTGGCTAGCAGCCCAGCATGTTAACACTTTACATTACTCAGGGAATATAAATGGTAACTGGCTTATTATAGCCCTTATGTAAAAATAGAAGTTTACTGTAACTGGAAAAGTTTTTACTTGATTATTCACATACTGTGTCTTAAGAGTGACAACACAGTTAGCATCTGTATCAGCACACATACTATATATAGTCTGCCTTGATTTCGGAGCAAGTCTTGTCTCTCCGCTTACACTGCACATACCTCGAGGACAGGGTTCATGCCTTTAACATTTTTGTGTCCCCTCAGAGCTCAGCAGAGGGTCTCCCACATGTCAGGTGCTCAGGAGATGTTCGCAGAGGTGACTCAGCTTATGGTGGGAAAGAACTGGACTGGGCTCGAGGCTCTACTTCCAGCTCTGCCAGTAACTGGATAGGAGACAGAGCAAATCAATTTTCATCCTTAGGCCTCAGAATCCTCACATGTAAAATAAGGGAATTTAGTGAGATGAAACTTTAGATCTTTTTTAGGCCCCCGTAGTCAAGTTAGGAGACCTGGTGACGCAGTGGTTAAGCACTTGACTGTTGACCGAAAGGTCAGTGGTTCGAACCCACTAGCCACTCCTCCAGAGAAGGATGTGGTAGTCTGCTTCAATAGAAGATTTGTAGCCTTGGAAACCTTATGGGGCTTTTCTACTCTGTTCTGTAGGGTCACTATGAGTCAGAATCGACTTGATGACAATGGGTTTGGTTTTAGTTATAGTCAAGTTTTTGCTACCCGCTAGTTGGAGGTCTATCGTAAACAGAAATTCAGGCATTCCTCTAATTCTCCCTCTTCACCCTTGCCCCCTATATGCATTTTGAGTTTCTCTCATTTGCCCCACAGAAATTGGCTGCCTTATCCCAACTAGTGCTGTGAGCGTAGACTGATCTGCAGCACAGCAGTCCCCTCAGGTCTCAGTGGAGAGAATGAATCACATTTTCATCAGTGTTATTGTTAGATGCTGTCGAGTCAATTTGACTCATAGTGACCCCATACGACAGAGTAGAACTGCCCCATAGGGTTTTCTTGGCTGTAATCTTTATGAAAGCAGATTGCCAGGTCTTTCTCCCAAGGAGCAGCTGGGTGGCTTCGAACTGCCAACCTTTTGGTTAGCAGCAGAGAGCTTAACCATTGTGCCACCAGAGCTCATTCACTCATTCAACAAACATTAACATAGCAAGACAGGGTACCAGGTGCTGGGAAGCACAAAGATGAATAAACACAGTCCCTGCTCTCAAGAGGGGCCCTGGTGGTGCAGTGGTTAAGAGCTGCAGCTGCTAACCAAAAGGTTGGCAGTTTGAATCCACCACTTGCTCCTTGGAAACTGTATGGGGCAGTTCTACTCTGTCCTGTAGGGCCTCTATGAGTTGGAATCGACTTGATGGCAACGGGTTTTTTTTTGGCTCTCACGCAGACAGTTGCATAGTCAGATAGCTGGAATACAGGTGCTGAGGGCCCCAGCAGGGCATGAGCAGAGCCAGGGGAAGCACAGAGCAGGGACATCTGACCCAGCCTGAGTCTGGAAGGGGGAGCCAGGAAGTCATTTTTGGTCTCCTGATTCCCACCAGGTTTCCCAGCAGCAGGACCTGGGTGAAGGAGGACCTTGTGTGAACTCCCAGTCCCTGTGGACCACTCCTGTCCTGCTGCCCCCACTGCCCAGGACCACACCACCCCCCTTCCTCTGCTCCCCAGCCTCTCCTGTACTGCTGCCTACAGGCCTCTGGCTGTGCCACCTGTGTTGATGACAGCAGCAGTAACAAATTGTTCCATCCCTCACTTCGAGAGGATGGTGGGCCAAGTCCAGGATGATTAAATTGCACTTCGAGCCATTGCTTTGTTGACCAGATCTTGGTTCCTGCCTTCGCCTCTCCTTTCAAAACACTGAGTAGCAAACATTCAGTGTGACTGAGTCAGAGTGGCTACTTGTCTGTATTTCCTCATATCCACTCAGCTTCAGAACATGAAGCCCCGAGCCTCAGGGAAACTGCCGGCAGCTAAATAGCCTGCTTGGGAGGCTGTGTCATCTATAAATTACAACCCCGTGCTTCCTACCATGACATGCACTCCCCAGAGCCCTTTCCCTCATTCTCCAGTTTGGCCTCCTGGTCAAACTGTGCAAACTTTGGTGCTTTGGGGGACTGGATCCCTCTCCTGGGAAGCTGGCAGCTCTGGACAACAAAGCCTGGAGAAGCTTAGTCACCGAGGCTGGCCACCCAAGCCAGTCACCTCCTAGACTAGATGGGGAGCTAATGGCCAGGAGGAAGGTGCAAGCACAGTGAAGAGCTGCAGATGTTCTCCAGGTTGGATTTGCATCCATTGGTTTCCATTCAACTGCAAAAATGCATCACTGCTATTGAAACCAGAGCTTCCTGGTGTGAAGCAGATGAAACCTGAACTGGGAAGAAGGCGGCAAGTTTTCCAGTGCAAGCCCAGCGGGTGCACTTGGGTGGAAAGTCACGTCAGGCCCATAAACACAGCAAGGTGGACAGGTTGCCAAAAGCAGAGCAGAAATAGCTGAGGAGTGCCCCATCACACCCCACTCAAACCCACCAGTTCCTGCCAGACATTCTGCTCCCTTGCCCTACCCCTCCTCCTTTGTTTTTCTCTTCTCCCTCATGTTTTGTTCTTCTCCAGGGACTCTTCAGCTAGCCTGCAGGGCTGACGTTGTCTTGCCAGTCTCCAGGTTGCTGGTCCTTTTCCTGGAGCTCAGGAGAGGTACAGAGAAGCTGGTCTCTATCAAGGGCTTCTCTTCTCTGGGAAGCCACAGGAGACATGCCTCTCTGCTCCACCCTGAGACAATATATTCCAGGTGTCTGTACAAGGAGGAGAAATTGGCTCCTCATTCAAGTTTTAATAAGAGTGTTTTTGGATGTGTTGAATTTATTGCAACTATTCATGCTTATTCTGGTTTTGAAGTCAGATTTCATCTCTTTCTCATTTGGTTTCTATGTAGCTCTTATTGCTCACCGAACTGAGTTCATTCTCTAGTTAATAATGATGCACAAGAGGGCTAGAGGAGGACTGACACTGTTCTGGAGAATAAGGCTCTATATTTTGCTAGTGCTCAGAGTGTTCAGACGATTTTAGGAGATGGGTAACATGCAATAGTAATGAAACAGGTGCTGCAGCAGCAGTAATCCAGGGGGCTCGGCTCAGCTTGGCAGCGATGGCGTGTTTTTTCCAGCTACAGAGGGTGGAGCCCCTGCAGTGCTGACAGAGGTCAGGTACCGGAAATATAGAGGACAATCATCTCTCAGGCACCAGCCTGAGACACCTCGTACATTTTACATCCAGGTACAGACGGCTTGCACACCTGGCAGACATAGCTTTCTGCCTTCCCAAGGAGAGCTGATGGTCTCTAACACAGATGTCTACATAGTCTTATTCGCCTGAAAGCTTCCTGGCATAGGGCAGAGTGTGTCCTCAGCAGCCGAGCACTGAGAGTTGTGGGATTCCGTGAGGTAACGTGGGAAGCACCTAGCACAGATCATGGTGCAGACCCAAACCCATTGCCATAGAGTCCATTCTGACTCATGGTGACCCCATGTGTTACAGAGTGGAACTGCTCCATAGGGTTTTCTTGACATAATCTTTATGGAAACAGATCACCAGGCCTTTCTTCCACAGTGCCACTGGATGGGTTCAAACCACCAATCTTCCAGTTAGTAGCTGAGTGCAAATTGTTTGCGTCATCCAGGAAACTTCCTGGTGCATAGGCGGTACTTAGTAACTGTTGATCTTTCTTCCTGTCTTCTCTCTCTTCTCCTTATTCCTACCTTTTCCCTCAAGAAAAGTCACTAAAACATGTGTTTAATTTCAGATTATTTATATACCTAATGGAAGATGTTAAACTCTTTGATGACAGGTAAGGCATCTTCTCTCTGAATCAGTCTCCTGATTAAGTAATACTTATAATAATAATAATAATAATAAACCATAAAAAAACCAAACCCATTGCCGTTAAGTTGATTCCAACTCATAACGACCCTATAGGACAGAATAGAAGTGCCCCATAGGGTTTCCAAGGAGTGGCTGGTGGATTCGACCTTTTGGTTAGCAACGGTAGCTCTTAACCACTGTGCCACCAGGGCTCCATAATAAAAACAGTTGCTGTCAAATTCACTGTGACTCATGGAGACCCCATGTATGTCAGAGTAGAACTGTGCTCCATAGAATTTTCAATGGTTGATTTTTCGGAAGTAGATCACTAGGCCTTTCTTTCAAGGCACCTGTTGGTGTACTCCAACCTCCAACCTTTGGTTAGCAGCCGTGCGTGTTAACTGTTTGCACCATCCAGGGACTCTAGTATTTATAATACTGGAACAGTAATCATGGTCTACCCACCCTTTGTCAATCTGCCTCCTCATATATTATTCCAACCTCTATCTTTGCCTTTCCCATGGTGAAACACCTGTTTAATGCTTTCCTTCTTCAAAACCAAGCCATTGGAATGCATAGGAGGCCGGAATTATCAGGTGTAGTTGGTAGCACCTCAACATTGCCTAACAAAACAACCAAAAAACAAAACCCATTGCTGTTGAGTCAATTCAGACTCATAGCAACCCTTTAGGACAGAGTAGAACTGACCCATAGGGTTTCCAAGGAGTGGCTAGTGGATTCAAATGGCCGACCTTTTGGTTAGCAGCCAAACACTTAACCATGGTGCCACCAGGACTCCCTAACAAGACAGGACATTGGTAAAACCCAGGCCCAGAACCCACGGGGATATGGCTACTTCACTGTGCGAGGATAGGGTGGGGATAGGGGGATATGCAAGGATGTTGTGTTAGGATCGGTGTTAAGCCGTAGGCTGTATTTCCCTAGGGTAGGGTCAGGACTAGGGTGAAGTGAAACTCACCTCAGTAATGAATATAAATAATATTTTAGTGCAATGTTAAAAAAAATCAAAATTAATGTAAAATTCCATGGTGAACTAAATAGTAAAATATTGAAGTGATAGTGGAGCCTGAGGCAAAAGGAAAAATCAGTAATATTGATCCTGTCTTTAACATTTTGATATTTAGCCCATCGTAAATTTTTGCATTAATTTAGAATTTTAAAAATATTACATTGGAGTATTTATCTTGATTACTGAATTTTTTGGCCTCTCAAGTTTTACACCCCAGGCCAATGCCTTACTCATCTCACCTAGCTCTGGCCCTGCTCTAGGGACACCCGAACTCCCGGATCTGGGGTGGGGCAGTGGGCCAAGGCATCAATCTCCTGAGCCAAAGAGTCAAGTTCCGACCACTCATTGGCTTGATCCAAGGCCGAGCAAACTCTTCATTTCCTTTTTCTTCTTTGATTATTGTCAAGTGCATAATTGCATTGTCAATACTTAATTGATTTCACCGTTTCACAATACTTTGCATTTCATCCAACACTGTGTTAATTAGTTAAACATAATATTTAATAATCAAGTCTCATTTGTTAAATTTCTCATATGCATGGAGGTAAACAGGAGTCAGAGAACTCACTCTGAAATCTTCAGCTTTGTTAGGAAAATCTTGTGACTTCTGTAACTTTGGAGTGTCAGCAGATTTAACCTAATTTTAAAGACTATGAATGTTTCTTCCCCTTTCCTGATGTGGTGACCTTTTGAAAGCCTTTTGGATGTTTTTCCAATATGATTAAACACTTTTTCACTTTTTATTTTGGTATAATTTCAAATTTATATAAAAGTTGCAGAAACTGTACAGGAAACTCCTATCTATATATCCTTTACTCAGCTTCACCAATTGTGTATATTTTGCTCCATTTACTATCTAAGGAGCCCTGGTTAAGCACTCAGCTGCTAACTTAAAGGTTAGTGGTTTGAACCCACCCAGAAGCTCTGTGAGAGAAAGACCTGGCAATCTGCTCGCATGAAGATTACACCTAGAAAACCCTATGGGGCAATTCTACTCTGTCACATGGAGTCACTATGAGTTGAAAATAGATTCCATGGCACCCAACTTTCTATCTGTCTATCTATCATCTGTCTTGCTATCCACATATCCACACACACGTACATACACAATTTTTCTCTCAACTGTTTATTTGTAAATTACAGGCATCATGTATTGATACAATCTGTTATCTAATCCACAGTCTATATTCAAATATTACCCTTTGTCCTAATCAGGGCTATGAACTGGTTCTGCCCAGTTCAGTCATGGTTGATGAAGCAAAACCCGAATGGACTCAAATTTTTAAGATGTGAGTAAAGTGGAAATGTAAGCGGAACAGGAAAAACTACGGGTTGAAGCCCTACTAGAAACTTCGTCTCTCTATTAGATAACAAGGGCAGCGTGCACATTGCATAGCAACCAAATCTCTTGACCAGCGGAATTGGAAACGGTGGTGACCCCCTCAAAGATGGCGGTGGCCAACTGCACAGCTTTGAATATGTGTCACTCTCCATACTCCTGGAAATAATCCAATCTCCTGCATCAGGCTTCTGAAAGGGCTCACAGCGCGTCTTCTGAGTCTCTCATTCCAGGGCTTTTACCCGTGATTTTTCTGCCTTATCGTTCCACCTCACCCAAATTTAAAAAATTTGGGTCTGTTCTGATTTTGTTTCGTTGGCCATGACTGAACGCATTCAAACCTGTTTGAAGCCCTGGTCCTAATGTTCTTTATAGCTTTTCTTTCTTTCCTGATCTAAGATCCAGTCCAAGGTTATATATTGCATTTGGCTGTCAAATCCTTTTAATCCCCTCTAATATGGAAAGTTCTTCAAGCTTTCTTTGTCTTTCTTGACCTTTTCATTTTTTGAAGTGTACAGACAGTGGTTAAGAGCTTGGCTGCTAACCAAAGGTTGGCAGTTTGAATCCACCAGCCTCTCCTTGGAAATCCTATGGGGCAGTTTTACCCAGTCCTATAGGGTTGCTATGAGTCAGAATCAACTCCACGGCAACAGGTTAGGTTTTGTTTGGTTTTTTCATCCCGTAACTTGGGTTTCTCTAATGTCTCTTCATGTTTAGATTCAGGTTATACATCTTTGTCAGGAATACTTTAGAAGTGATTTGTCCTTCTCAGTGTACCATATCAAGAGCACATGATGTTGGTTTATATCAGTTTTGGTGTTATTAACTTTGATTACTTGGTTAAGGTGGTGTCAACCAGTTCTCTCCACTGTGAATTTAGTTTGTTCCACTTTGAAATTAATAAATAATTATGGGGAGATGTTATGAGACTCAAACTTTCACCCACTTATTTTGGCATCCATTGATGATTTAAAAAAAAATCATCTATATTTATTAGTTGACCTTTTATTGTAAAGGAAGAGCTTTTTCTTCTTATTTATTTTAGTATGGACTCATGGGTTCCTATTTTATTCAAATGGATCATCCTTATTTATTCAATACTAAAATTGTCCCTGATTTGGACAGTGATAATCTTTTCAAGCTAGCTCCTCTGTGCTTTTGATATGTCCCCATTATTCTTTGAAGACTTCCTTACCTTCTGGTGCAACAAGATGTTCCAGGCTCATCTTGTACCTTTCCTACCTCAGCCTTAGAGCAATGTGTTTAAATTTTAATTCATTGACTATTTTCTTTTTATGGGGGGTTATTCTAGCTGAAGATCCGCAGGTGGTACAAATGGTTTGTGCTCAGCTACTAACCTAAAGGTTGGAGGTTCGGGCCTACCTAGCAGTGCTATGGGAAGAAAGGGCTGGTGATCTGCTTCTGTAAACATTACAGCCAAGAAAACCCCATGGAGCAGTTCTACTCTGTAACACAGGGGGGTCATCATGAGTTGGAATCGACTTAACAGAACCAGGTTTGGGTTTTTCCTTTTTCTCCCATTTATTCTAGCTGAGGGTGGGGTTTGGATTCTATGTGGCAAGTAGACTGGTTATTTGTTGCATTCACTGTATGTACCTTGCAGTGTATTTTCTATGTGATGTCGTCAGTGTTTCCCCTGAGAAGGTGTCATCAGTTAGCCTTCCCTGAATCCTTTGTTCTGCTTTGCGTGGGGTTGCGAGTCTGGGTGGGACTTGCTAAACTGCACTGATGCATCGTTTTGATTTATGCATTTAGTTTATTTGCGTTAACTCAGAATGCTTCTGTTGAGTGATGATAGGTTCTATGCTTAGCCCGTATTGATCCTGTAAAGCATAAAACATAGTCCCTGCTCCCACGAAGTTTGCATTCCAGTAGAGAAGACAGCAAGGGCATACATAAAGCCACGATTAATATGTGAGAGTACGTAACTCTGCGTTATACGGATGCCAACAATAAGTCTGTACCAATTCTCAGGAGGAGGGTATGGATGAGGATGGAGGAGGCAAGCAAGATCCCACAGCTCATAACCACTAGGACTGGAGGTCTTTGTATAGCTAGGAAGAGCTCTGTGCCCATATTCTTTGATTGGAAGGATTCATTGCTTTGTGTGTGACCTTTTACAACTGGGCTATAAATCTCTGTGGAATGCACAGAGGGTAGTGTAGGCTCCTGCACCTAAGACTTGTGTCTCACTAGATTTCCATAATTAGCATTCCATGGAAGGTCCCTGGGTGGCACAAATGGTTTGCCCTTGGCTACTAACTTAAGGTTGACGGTTCAAACCCACCCAGTGCCACCATGGAAGAAAGGCCTAGTGATCTGCTTCTGTAAAGATTACAACCAAGAAAACCCTATGGAGTACAATTCTACTCTGTCACATGGGGTTGCCATGAGTCAGAATTGACTCACAATGGGTTAGCGTTCCATGGAGCCTAGAACAGGGTCACGGAGTCAAAGAAGGAAAGCATGTGTACCCTTAGGTGATTCTCTGCCTTCTTTCTCTCTCTGATGGTGCCAGGGCAGGGACCTCTTAAACCAAACCAAACCCCTTGCCATTGAGTTGATTCCAACTCATAGTGACCCTATGGGAGAGAGTAGAACTGCCCCATAGGGTTTTCAAGGAGTGGCTGATGGATTCGAACTGTTGACCTTTTGGTTAGCAGCCAAGCTCTAACCACTGCATCACCAGGGCTCCAGGGAGCTCTTAGCCTTAGTAAAATTGTTCTGTCTCTGTGCTCAAGCAGAAAGAGTATACCCTTGCAAAAAAGAGTGCCTGGCAGAAAACTGGTCCAATGGTTTTATATTTCCACACTGTCTACAGGCTAGATTGTAAGTGCCCTGGGGGCAAGTACTTGCATATTACTTATTAACATCCTCCATTGTACATGCTTACTAACTATTCATTGATTGCTCAATTTTCTGGAATAATCCCGTCTGCTTTGGGATGTATGAAATGGGAAACAAAATGAACAGATTTATTGACTCACCTGTTTGCTGTGTTAGCTTAACCTAGTGGCTCTGGAGTGGCTCTAGACTCTCTCTTGTAGAAGCAAAACTGCTATAGAAGTCCCAGACCTCACCTTTCCCAAGCATCTCTCTCTGTGTTTTACACCACACTGTCCCTATTTAAAAAGCAGGTAGCCTTGGGAGACCTGATATCTTGAGCTTCTAAAAGAAGGGGGCTCCTATATGATGAAAAGTCCCTTTTAAAATAAAAACAAAACTATGGCCTAGATGATCTCCAGTGGTGAAGAGTTAGGCAAGCTTCGGGCAAGGAAGGCCTTCCTGGAAACCCTAAGATGATACCATGTAGGTGATTCCTATGCTGTCCATGAAGACGGCCTCTGAAAAGATGGTTTACCTTCTTTACATTCGTTTTCTCCTCTGAAAGACCCACTCTTGGGCCTGATAAAGGCTGAAGCTTGATATCTTGTAGTTCTTCTAGCCGAGGAGGTGCTTAGGACTCTGCCCTCTTTATGGTGGGGTGTGTTCTGGAAGAATTTGAAGGCAGTACTGAACAAGGGCCTACAACTATGTAGTACTCCCAGCTGGGATGCCAGTAGAAACCAGCATTTGGATTAGAGAAATCTCCTAATCTGAAATGAATATCAGCCTGAGTTATTAATCTCAGAAATATTTCCTGTCCTTGAGATTTGCTGGTAGGCCACACTTGCCTTAAGTTAAAGGGTCAGATTTTCCCTTAAGTACTTGACTGCTTGCTTGCTATTTTGGGTAATCACTTTTCCACACACATATGCTTAATCAGGAGCTGGGACACAGTGGGTTTTGTTGACTTTGTCCTGTGCCTGCATTAGGTTCTCTTGCTTGGCAGAGTGAATGCTCTTGATGAGTTTGCCCCTTTCTGTGATCATGTCGTAGGGCTTCTGATTAGACGTTGTTGTATGTAATCCTTCCTCCAAATGAGGACATGATCTGGCTGGTGGTGGATGATGACTCTGCCTCTGGGATCTCCTGGGGACAGGCTGATGCTTTTAGAACTGCCTTGTGCCTTGATCTTAATTTATCTGTTGTATTCAATATCATTGGAAGCCAGGAAAAGGCCAAATACCTGACCTCCGTTCCAGGGCTATGATGTTGCACCCACTCCAAGCTTGCTTTGATCCTTGCTTTGGAAAGCCAAGCAGGGAACTCCTTACCTTTCCTTGGTCCCCAGAGGGTCATCTGATTTTGTCGATTTGTGACCTCTTATCTTCAAATTACAGTTTGATTGCAGCTTGAAGGGAAAGAAGGTTTTGACAGCTCACTAGAAAGTGGCTGATCAGACTGATGTTCTTCCTAGTGTCCACGTGAAGACTAGTGCTCCTTCCAGTCACTGCCTGGCTATCATGTGACAGTTCTTGAGGATTGAGATCTTGGCCTTTATTTTGTCTCCCTGGTTTTGAGAAGTTAGAAGTGCGGGCAAAGGCCACTATATAGATATCTTATGATACTCATGTTAAGGCCACTCCCACTCCTAGTAACAACAACCCTTTGACCCTGTTAATTTTAGGCTGTTTATTTAGAATTAATTCAGATTTGCTGAAATTATGTGTACATTTGTAGGGGGAAAGAATATATTCATCAGTATTCAATAATCAAATTCATGTAGTGATGAGAATTGTTTGACTTTTCTTGAGTGCGGAGGCAAATAACCTTAAACAAAAAAAAAGAAAGAAAGAAAGAAACTTTAAACAACCCTGCGTATATAATGTTAGTGCTGGGTTAAGAAGACATGGGTTTCAGATAATTACCATATGTGTAACATCGTACATATTCTCTAGGCAGGTCTTTGTATACCTTTGTGTAGGCAATGTCTTTCTCATCTTTTCTCCATCTGAACTCTTATAATGTGAGTTTTGAAGTAATGGAACGGCATCTAAAAATGTGTTTTATAATTCAAAGTTTGAGTAAGTCATCTTTTCTTTCCTCCTAGTTAATTGGAGTGAGGGTGTGAGAGTCCCAAGGCCCAGAGTGGGGGTGGAGCAGGAGGTGGGTGCGGAATGAGGAAAGTGCTAGAGACTCTGTGTTTCCATTGAGGAGTATGGAACAATGGTAATTCCCCTGAACACTACTTTCTTATTTTTACAGTGAAGTTTATGTTTATATTGTGTCTTTTAGGAAACCCTGGCGGTGTAGTGGTTACCAGAAGGTCAGCAGTTTAAATCTGCCAGGAGCTCCTTGGAAACTCCATGGAGCAGTTCTACTCTGTCCTATAGGGCTGCTATGAATCAGAATCTACTCGACGGCAACGGGTTTGGGGTTTTGTTTTTTTTTTTTTGTTTTTTTTGGGTATATCTTCTATTTTGTATTTGGTTGGCTGACTGAATTAGATGTTAAAGTGGTTAAGACAAAGGAGACTGTTCAGAATAGATTTAATTCTGATGACTCCTTTGTGAGGATAAGGTTCAAAAATCACTAGTCTGAAAAAATTCAGTGGCGTTAATGAATTCTGTCACAAAATCATGTCTAAGTCTAGAATACTGTCAGCTGGCCACAGGCTTTTCCCAGGTAGCAGTCGTTGGCAATGTGGAAAAATGTCAAAAATATTGGCTCTACATATGTTAAAAAAATTAAACTCCTCCATTTCCTCCAGCCCCCTTTTGTGTCTGCTTTCCATCTCTCTACACTACTTTAAGAGGCCTAATCTGAGGAGTCCCGGTGGCACAATGGTTAAGCGCTTGACTAGGCACCGAAAGGTCAGTTTACCCAGCGCCTCTGCATGAGAAAGATGCTTAGAAAACTCTATGAGGTAGTCCTACTCTGTCACATAGGGTCGCTATGTGTCGGAATGACTTGATGGTACAAAACAACAACAACAATCTGAGGATGGACCTAAATATGAGATGCACTGTTCCTTCAAGTACTAATGGCCCCTGGCTGACAACAGTCTTTCTTGGTGGTTTCCTGCACCTGGTATTCTGAGCCAGTAGAATTTCAAGAAAAAGAAGTACCTGATTGTGGGCTCCAGTATGGCTTCTTTGGCCAAGGAAAAAGTCTTTGTCAGCTTTTCTTGAGCTAACGAATAGTTGTGATTCTATTGGGTGAGCCTTCTATGGCTAACCCATTTGGGAAGTTCAGCTACACTTTCTGTGGGTGCCCAGTGTGGGCATTTGTGGGTGTTCAAGGCTGTGTTAGGGTAGATGCCTACAAGAAAGAGGGATGAAACACCTGGAACTGAATGCTTGACACAAGGATTGGTAGTCTTGTAAAAAGAGGCTAAGGCTGTTGCCCCTTTATCTCTCAGTGATGACCTTGGGTAAGCAGAGAACTAATACTTAATAGAGAATTGAGAGCCTTGCTTTCAGTCTGAAGACATGGTTGAGTTTAAGCACAGAAAGTCATTGTTAAAAATATTGCACTTCCTCGTAGTATACTTGTATTATCTTCCAATCCAACCCTGACATTCCTGTGAGCGGAAGGCACTGGTATTCACAGTCTAGAATTTTAAATACTGGTTGTGAGGGCTCTCTGTCTCACACTAGCAACTGGGATGGCACGAAGGAGAGACAACCTTGTTATGGCTTAGAGAATCTAGGTTGGATGATTGCTGCAACTATGGGGCATATAAAAGAAGCATAAGACAGTTCTTGCCTTGAGGCTTTTCTGAGACTTTATGAGCCACTGAACCAGTGCTGACAGAGAGGCAGGAAAAGTAGCAGCTGCTTCGGTTACCCTCGGACTGGAAGACCTCGGCTAAGGGCCTCCCCACCTGGTCCTTGCCAAGGCCTTTGGCTTTCTTGAATGACTTGATCATATACTGATGTTTCAAGGCTGGGTGCTCCCCAGCTGGAGCCCTGAAAATGCTTGCGTGGCATCCCTAGAGAAGGAAACAAACTTGAAAGAATCTCCCACAAAGTAAATCACCAGGACTGGATGGTTTTCATCCAAGAGTTGGGAAGGAAATGAAGTGTGAAATAGCATAGATACTGATGAAGACATTAGTTCTCTATTAAAACCACAACTGTGTCAGAGCAGAGAAGTTTGCTAACATGATGACCTTATTGCTAGAGGAGAGAGATTAGTGGCCTATCTGCTGCCCCTGGGAAACCTGGACTACTTGGATGGAATAACACAAATTACAAAAAATGACACATTATCCTTTTATTCCCTTAAAGCATGTAAGAAGGACATTGTGACAACTCAGGCATGGCAGCGTTTTAGTAGAAACCTTTGAAAGAACATGATGGCAGATATGTAACACATATGTTGCTATTCCCTACTCCCATGCCCATGGCAGACATCGCTGATCAATCTGATACTCTTTCCTCCAAGCTTGGATTGGGCCTCCCTCATACTCCTCAGTCTTGTTCTCTTGGCAGCCACTCTCAGCTGATCAGAGTTGACATCTATGTTGAAACTCATTTGCCCTCCCTATCTGTCTTCGTTAGCTAGTGCTGCTGTAACACAAATACCACAAGTGGATGGCTTTAAAGAGCAGAAATTTATTTTCTTACAGTTCTGGAGGCTAAAAGTACAAATCAAGGTCTTGACCATGTCGGTTCCTTCCTTGTTGGTAGCCTGGGCATTCCTTGGTTCCTTGGCTTGTGGAGGAATCTCACGTGGGGTCTGTTTTCCCCAGTGTGTGTCTGCATCTGTCTAATCTGCTCTTTTTATAAATCAAAAGTAAGGACTCATTAACATAACAAAGAAAACCCTATTTCTAAACAGACTTACACTCACAGCTTTTACCTATTTTACTTGTTGCCTTGAGTGGATTCCGATGCATAGCAACCCTAGAGGACAGAACAGAACTGCCCCATAAGGTTTCCAAGACTGTAATCTTTTCAGAAGCAGACTGCCACATCTTTCTCTTGTGGACAGCTGATGGGTCCCACCACTGTGCCACCAGGGCTCTTACAGGTATAAAGGTTAGGATTCCAACACATATTTTTTGTGGGGCGGGAGGCACAACTTAATCCATAACACCATCTAAGAGAATGTCTTTTATCATGGACCAATTTGACTCAGAATTAAATTGTAAATAATGATAAGAAGAAAGTCTTATACAGGTAGTTTAGGAGCATGGCAAGAAGCATCACGTTCTTTCTTCTAAGGACTGTGTTAGCAGAACATCTATCTTTAGGGATAAATAGATTTGTGAGAACTGAATCCAGATGTGTAATCTCAACCTAAACCACTGTACCGTCTTTCTTGAGGAAAGGAAAAGTCACTTCCTGTGAGGCAACATGCAGCATGTTTCAGATGGTCCATTGGAGAAGTGAGAATCAAGGGCAACGCCCTTCATTAGGCATTCCCTTGTGCTGCTTAAAGAAAGTTGTAAACATGGTTGACTCTTGCCACAATAGTGACCCTGTGGGGGACAAACAAGAAGTGAAGTGTGCTTTGAGGGAAGAGCTACACTGAGGCCCAGAGGAGAAGAGACAGGAACACTAGACCCTAGATAAGCTGGTTGTTGTTGTTGTGTGCTGTGGAGTTGATTTCGACCTTTGTGGAAAACTTGAGGCTTCCTGGGACTGGCCTTTGCTTTACACTAAGGGAGCAAGAGACCCTTCTGCTATAGTTCCATAATCCCACGGGGGCTATGTACAAAACATTTTGCCATTGGATTGCACAAAGCCTCTTGTTAATGATAATGATGAGAGTAGTTTGGCTATAATAACTATCTTGTGGCCTAAAAACAACAACAACAAAAGACCCAGACTCTGACTCATGGCAACCTCATGTGTGTCAGAGTAGAACTGTGCTTCACAGGGTTTTCAGTGGCCGGTTTTTCAGAAGCAGATCACCAGGGCTTTCTTCTGAGGCATCTCTGGGTAGACTTGAACCTTCAACTCTTTGGTTAGCAGCTGAGTGTGTTCACCGTTTCTGCCACCCAAGGACTCCATCTTGCAGCCTGGTGACCTCCATATAAAGCGGTCTATAATATAGCAGATCTCCTGGAGTGTGTGCTGTAATCTGACTGTTAAACAAGAAAAACCTGTCTACCTCCACTGGCGGATGGGATCTTTTGCTTAATCAGTGGGAAGTTGCTACATATATTATACGTAGATAGGCAGAGAATCAGAATATAGTAAAATACACTTAGCACAGGAGTGAGCCTAATGGTACTGTGATTTTTTTTTGATAATTCAGGATCTTATACTGCAGGGTCATCACCGGGGAGATGGCCATGTGCTATGGTTCGGAGACCGTGGGACAATGATATGATGGGGTACATAGGTCAGCCGGTCTGGCTTCTAGTCCCCACTCGCTCCACCACTAGCTACCCTGTGACCATGGTCACAGCTTGCAGAATCATAGGTCATGGAGCAAGATGCTGGGGAAGTCATTTTGTCTAGACCTTTGCTTCACAGGAGCTAGAGAGTATCATCTCAACTTTAAAGATGAGGCAGTAGCTGCTCAGGAAGCATAAAGTAAGTGCACAACATGGGGGGCTGGGAGACGGGGTGAGTGAGAAGAGAGACGCTGGGCTCTCAGCAGACAGTTCTTTTCACTTCACCACTTTGCTTCTCTCTCAGTTTCCTCATCTTTAACAGGCCTGTAAAGTAAGTAAGGATTTAACATGATGTTTAGAGCACAGTGAGAAATTGCTATGGGTTAAATGATTAAATGTAGTGCTGATAACTTAACTTACATTTCTAAGGCACTTTGTAGTTTACAAAGTGCTTTCATCTGCATTATTTTACCCTGCTGACAAACCATTGAGTTGGGTAAGATAGGATTCCTTATCCACTTTTCACAGTTGTCTCCACTGAGACCAGAGGCATATCTAAGGCATGGCAGGTATGGCACATGCCCTGGGTGACACTTCAAGGGGGCGCCACCGAGTAGTTTCTATTACAGCAACATTAAAAAAAAAAAATGGTATAGCGGTGCTTATAAAAATACCTGGAGGGGGGAGGGCACAGTTGGCAAACGAATGTAGAAGGCGCACATTATTTGTGTAAAAATATAGTAACCCAAGCAGTTTTCATCGCTAGTTGTGAGAGATCATTCAGCAAGTTAAAACTAATACTTTCATATTTGAGAGCCTCCATGGGTTAAGGCAGACTGTGTAATTTTGCTGTGCTGAGTGTAGAAAGAGAAGAAACTGAGAAAAAAATGACTTTGAGCACATCATAGACCAATTTTCATCAGTGAAAGTAAGGAAGGTGCAGTTATAATTTTCATGTAGTGCCATAATGTGTTAAGTAAAAGATTAACGAGCTTGACTTGTATTTTTGAGCTGATAGTATGCTAAAGTTATCTAAAAGATGAGTGTCAGATGTTTGGACAGGGGTGCAATTTCAGCACTTGCCATCGGCACCATTTTCCATAGCTATGCCTCCGAATCTAAGACTGCAGGTTAAGTGGCTTCCTAAAGGTCAAACAGCTACCAAGAATCAGACCCAGGACTCAAACTCCTGCTTTCCGATTCTGAATCCAGGGCTCCTTTCCCCACAGAGTGACAGGTAACACAGAGTTTACTCTATTTATCATTTACTTTAATGACAGCAAAGAGCCTTCGGTGTCATAGTGTGGTAAAAATAGACTAAGATGTGAGGGCAAGGAGGTTCTCGGTAGCAAACAAACAGAGCTCACCAAAATGTTCCCCTCCTGGGCAGGCTCGGTTGCCTTGGCCTTTAGGAAAGCCTTGGCAGGCCTGTCCGGGCAGCATCCCTGCCTCACTGTGTTCAGCATTCCCTGGGGAGCTGCTTCTGGGCAACAGCACTAGACACAGACACTGCCCTGGAGGAGGCTGGGGGTGGGGCACGGTGGTTCTTTTCAGGTATGGGGACCACGGACCAAGAGCACATTCCTGGTGAAGAACAGACGCAGCTGGACTGGACCCCGTGTCCCATGATAGCAAATTCGCTGTGGTTTTGGCACACATAAGAGCAGACCACCTGGCGAGCTTGGGATCCTGTGCCACTGATGTTTTTCTGAGAAGGAAAGCAAATGAGTACCAGATTAAAAGCAGCAAGGCCAAAGGAAAAGCCCCATTTTCATTTACTTTTTTTAAAGTACACTTAAAGATAATGTATAATCCACCTACTTCCTAGAAAGATTTGATGTAGATTATAATAATAAAAAAAAAAAAAAACTGAAAATCAATTCCACTTATATGTACACGTGGCTAAAATAAACAGGAAATAAGGAATCATGCAGAGAACGTGGAGTGATCCCACGTGACCATTTCTCACTCACTACACATAGAAATGGAGTCCTTGGGTGGCGAAAATGGTTAAGTGCTCAGCTACCAACTGAAAGTTTGGCAGTGGCTTCGAAGAAAGCCTTGGAAGAAAGCCCCCGTGATCTACTTCAGAAAAACCAGCCACTGAAAACCCTGTGGAGTACAGTTCTACTCTGACACATGTGGAGTCATCATGAGTTGGAACCGACTTGGTGGCAACTGGTAACTGGTTTTATACATAGAAACAAAACCACTTTCTCTTCAGAAGGGAGACACAATATATTTTCATTAAGATGCACTGCTAGTATTCTGTACCTTATTCTTTTGAATATTTCTGCCAATGGCAATATATGGATGGCTAAGAGGAAATGCTATACATTACACAGAAGAGAGCTTGGAAAAATGAAGTGTGCCTCACTTGAAGAACACCTATTAAGCCAGTGGTCCCTGGTCTTTTGGAATCATAGACTCCTTTGAGAAGTCCGTAAATACCATTTATCCACTCCTTAGATAAACACAAACTCTGATAAATTTTGCTTCTAATTTCAAGTGATTTACAGACTTCCAGGACCCATTCACTGACTTTGGGTTAATAACGTCTTCATTAAAAAAAATTAGAAATTAGAGTTCCGGCAAAATGGTGCTCTAGGCAGAAGCACCACACCGTCCCTCCACAGCAAAGATCCGAAAAACTAAGCCAAACAGAGAATACAACAATCCTGAAACCCTAAAACATCAAATGAAGAGATAAAGAACTCAGGAAAGCACCAATTGGAGTGAGAATACTGATAGAGAATGGAGAGCCAGGAGAGATTCATGCAGAGGTCCCCTACCAGCTAACGCAGCATGGCTCCACCATTTCGGACTCCTATCGGAGACCAGCAAATGGGGGTACGAGAAAGCAGCCTCACGGAGCATCTAGTGGGAGACAAAACAGCCACTTAGCTCCACACATAACCATCTCCCTGCTGCATCCCGCCTACCTGCACTGTGCGCTTGACATCACACCACCAAGCAGTGCAGGCACGGCCTACTGGAACCTGCCCAGCACTGATTACCGACCCGCCCTGCTGGCTGTAGTGAGTGCCACAAACAACCCGTACCAGTGGCTCCTCTTCATCTAGACCTGCCCTGCTGTACCATATCTGAGTGACTGAACCTGCCAGTTGGAGAAGGAGTTGAAAAGTATTGAGCGCACAGACGAGCAAAGAACAAAGAGCACGCAGTCTGCCTGCTCAGACATAGTCAAATTTTTTTTTTAAAAAAAGGGACAAACAAACAAATCTACAATCAATAAATGAGAGAAATAACTACTGAATGTCCCGAAAACAGCAAACAATATCAAAACATTTACAAAAACAGGACAGTATGGTTCCAGTAGGTGTCCAAATTAAAACACCAGATGACTCTCCTGTGGAAGAAAATGCACTAGAACTACCTGATAGGGAATTCAAATCTCTAATACTCAG
>NW_004444009.1:3423104-3438566 GCF_000243295.1 Trichechus manatus latirostris
AATAAATAAAATTGGAAATTAATATTTTATGGAGTATTTTTTCCTTTACAAAAAGATTTACTGCATGCATTTGAAATGATTGTACTTAAAATGTAGCTGTATAGCCAGTGTCACACAAAATATACTGATTTTTATGAAATTCCCTAGCCTATAACGTTTGTATTTTAAATATGTGGTCATTACATATTTAGTTATAACTTTACCTTAGTTTTTTATTGGTCTTTTTAAACATGCTAGATAGTGTGTACTTCATTGTAATTCGTATCTGATAGCACTGGTGTAATACTTGGCATAATGAGGAAAATCTGCCTTTACTGTTAAATCAATTTTGATTGTATGTAGAATATGTTATATAAGGCAGTACTTTAATATATACAACAGCCCATACGCCATCAATAAGATCTCATCCTCCAGACTTGTGAATTCTTGGAAAAAATTACTTCCACATGTTCCTAAAACTGCTTAAGATTTTTGACTGGTTGGTGGTCCATTGATTCTAAATATCTGACCTGTCAAAACGCCATCTTTAAACTCCAGTGATGCATAGAGGCCTGGAATTAGCCAGGGCTGAATTTATTACAGAACAAAGGGAGGTGATGATTAACACACCCATCTGAGCAGTAGGGGGGAAAATAATCCTGGAATGGATTAGATGCCATGATCCTAAAACCGCATTCTCTGAGTGCTGGGTCCTTGCCCAGAAGTGAGGAGAGGCCAAAAACTGATGCCTTTTAAATGACAGTGTGTCTCCAAGGGACTGTAGTCAGGGACATTGGTGCAGAGAGTTGGGGGTCAATTCAGAAAATGCCTGTCTTTCTCCTATGGTCTAGGAGAGTTGGGTACCTAGACCCACATTGCATGCAGTAACCTTCAATACTGGCAGCCCACCCAATTAGTTTTATATAGTTATCAGTCTGCTTATCTGGGTGAAGATTCCATCAAACTTTAAATAAAGGAGTTTTGTTTGTTAATTTATTTATTTTTTACCACTAGCCAGGATTGATTTATAATTTTTGGACTCAAGTAGGCTATTTTCAAGACTGGCATGAAGGCTGCCAAGAAAGTGAAGTCCGCTAGAAGTCAAGAGTCATAGGCAGGCTCTCTCTATTCATCAGCAATTTCTGGTAGATTCTGAGCACTCCCCGGGTTTATTTCCAGGGAAATTTATCGTTATAAGAAGAGTCCATGCACAGAGTACTAAACTCATTTCCTGATCACATTTTTTTTCTGTTATTCTCTCCATTGCAATGTACTGCAAGCTTTATAAAAAGCATGGATTAAAAAAAAAGTTATATAGTAGCACTAATGCAGAGTGACTCTCTGGTAAGAGACATCCAACAGAAGAATATCCTCCTGAGAAGGAAACAGACCATTAGAGGAAAGTCAGTTTGACCCTCATTCCCTGGGAGGAGGAGCGCTTGAATCACAAGCCCAGGTGCTCAGGAAATCTCCTGTCACTCTAAGACGGGCCGGGACAGAGTGCCATGTCTGAAGCTTCTAAATACAGTTCAGGCTGGGTCATCATGACAGATGCTGAACTGGCACCACCACGGGGACCAAAATGGGAACTCTGTCAGTGCTTAAATGCCACGGTCCCAGGGCTCAAAGTCTTCCTAGGCCAGGACGGGAGAGGCAGTGCAGGGCCTTATGGGGAGGAGAGCAGGAGCAGCATTGGCAAGGAAATCCTGCTGCCTCGGCAACACCACCACTCCCTCAGAGGGCAACAGATACCCACCACCACACCAGCTATTTTAGAAGCTGTCAGTTTCTGAATTGCTGACACACTTGGAGGACACTGTCTCTTTAAGGGTCATTCTGCCCCTTCAAGGTAGGTAGGCCTGGGGAGAAACGGAGACAGGCTATAGCCAAGGTGTTTGCTGAAGAATGAGTGGAATTAAGTGACGTGGTCAAGATGATTCTAGGAGTCAGGAGTGGAGTTAGGAACAACATGCTGACTTTGGGATTCCCAAATCACCCTTCTACACAGAAGACAGTGTTAGGCAATTCCTTGCCTCATCTCACCCTCGTCTTCTTGACTGTCATCAAAAATCCATGCTAGAGTTAGCCTACTTTGACTCATTCCTCTCTGGTGGGGGCATCAGGGAAAAAAACGAAGACAGGAGAGACTTGGGAAGTGGGTGATCCTGGAGGGATCTGGGAACAGGGGATGTGAGAGTGAGGCTCTAAGTTCTGAAAGCATCTTAAGCTGGTGTTGTTGTTGTTTGCCGTTGAGTTGATTCCGACTCATAGTGACCCTATAGGACAGAGATGAACTGCCCGGTAGGGTTTCCAAGGAGCAGCTGGTGGATTCCAACTACCGACCTTTTGGTTAGTAGCCTGAGCTCTTAACCACTGTACCACCAGGGCTCCAAGCTGGAGTTAGTGAGTTTTAAATAGAAAAACACTAATTTTAATCCAGTGGATTTGTTTCATTCTCAGTGCTTTCCCTGTGCCCGCAAAGTGGGCTCCTGTGTGTTGTCATGGCGTTTGATTTTAGGGTTTCTGAAGGTAGTGTGGATGGTAGAATGAGTTCAAGCTTTGGAGTAAGACAGACCGGAGTCCTTTTCTTCTGGGTGAGTGGTGTTGGACACTTTACCTTGTCTAAGTCTCAGTTACCTTAGATGTATAATTATAACGCCCAACTCTCATGCTCCTTGGGACTATCACTTAGGCATTGGATTGTTTTTGACTCCTCAGCATGTATTCTCCTTATCCTGAGCCAGAGGGTGAGTGATCCTGACAAGGTTGTCAATCTGCAGTCAGGGGTCCTTGCAGCCTCCCGGCTTTTTCTGTCTCTCTTACCTCTCATGGGGCTGTGCTGTTGGGCTGCTTCTTCAGCTCTGATTGGTCTCTCTGCTTCTCTGTTCAAGGCTAGAGTTTGCTTCCCTGGCCCCTTTTACTTAATGAAAACCCAACATACATCTTTCCTCGGTGAGTTGCCCTGTTCCCTCTCCTTTCAGATTCTAGCTTTTTCCTTCTCAAATAGTGTGGCAGCTGTCCTGGACCAGGAGAATGTCACTTAAGTAGACCCACACAAAAACAGGCTTTCTTATTCGGCATTTTCTCTATTTCTTTGTTTTCTCTTCCTCTGCCCTTCCACCCTTCCACCTTCTAACCTCATTTGATTTTAGCAGTTTTTCCTCCAGGCCCTGAATTATTTTCTTCATCATGTGATCTTTTCCTGTTCTACATTTAAAATTTTCTTTATTGGGATTTGCTTTCCTCTGTCTCAAAGGACACAAGGTTTCTGTCCCCCTCTCAGATATAGATAGGGAAGTGATGAAGAAAAGATCTAACTTTTCCTCCCTTTCCAAGTGATGGAAGGAACTAACATCTAATTTAACAGTGCCATGCGTATCTCTTTATTAGCCTTGTTTTGATGAAGATATTGGCTCAGAGGGGCTGAGTCATTTGCCCAAAGTCATACATCTGGGTTGGTGTGATTCCAAGGAAAGACTCTTTCCCCTACCTCACACTGTCTCTGGAAATCCCACATACAGGAATGGATTCCACAATAAGCAAGGTATGCACGGGCTTACTTGTGCTTACTTACTAATCTGTACTGCACAGTTTCATATCTGATGTGGTGAAACCCATGCGAAATTGTGCCCTACAGATTAGTAAGTACACACAAGTAAACCTGTGTGTACCTTGCTTAATGTGAGCCCTTGCGTACCTTGTTTACTGGTTAATCTGCCCCTGCCCACATAGAATAATTCACCCCAGACAGCAGGGACAGGAGATGCGTGGGGGACGTGGTGAGTGCAACAGCTGTCTGTGCAGGAGTTCTTCTGTTCCTGAAGGAGGACGTATCACTGTCTCTCAGTCTTTCCCTCAGCATCACTAGCACTAGCATTTGTAGAAGGGCTTGATGCTTTCCCCATTTTATCCTCATGACGGGCCAGCTGACACCTTCCCTTCTTAGGTTCATGTGGAGGAGAGTTAGGAGAGTTAGTATCTGAGTATTTTCTAGATGCTTGACTGTGACTATTACTCACCAAACTAACAGGCATGAGCAGCTTGAAGCCCCTGAAAGATTTCAGGTCAGGCTCTGCCAGTCAGTTTCACGTGACTCACAGTCATGGAAGCTGAAGCTGGTAGGATTCTGGTAGTTGAGTTGGTAACCATGTTAGGATTTCATTAGAAACATGGCATTCAGTTAAGACACCTCATTACTAGGGAGAAGATCAGAAAAAGAATAGCAATGAAGGTTCTTTATCTGGCTCCAGCCTACTCTTTCAGCTCTTCTCTGGCTGTTTCCTTTCTCATACTTTGCTAATCATACACAGCATTTAATTCATTCATTAATTCCCTCATTTATTCATTCATTCAACAAAATTTTATTGAGTGCATAGTAGGTACAAGACACTGCTACAGATGCAAGGGATGCAACAGGAATAACACAGATGTGGTCTGGATTACTTGCTATTCTTTTAACATGTCTGGTAGATTTTGCTGCCATGCCCCTGCCACAAAATTCCTTTACTTTGAAGATCCTTCTCCTCTCCCATCTCTGCCTTTGAATCTCACCGATACCTCTTCATTTGACTTCGAAAGACTCCTGGGCTGGAAGACATTCCGCTTTCCTCTATACACTATAATGTTTTGTTGATACTTCACCTAGATAATAGTACATGAAAATTAGCATTTGTGTATCTCTTTTGCTGTTGATAAGGTAAAAGCAAATACATACACACTTCATATGTTGTTTGTTGTTGTTGTTAGGTGCCATTGAGTTGATTCCAACCCATAGCAACTCTATAGGAGAGAGTAGAACTGTTCCATAGGGTTTCCAAGGAGTTTCTGGTGGATTTGAGCTGTTGATCTTTTGGTTAGCAGCTGTAGCTCTTAACCACTGTGCCACCAGGGCTCCACACTTCATACAGTGTTCGTAAAAATTAAGCAGAGTAGTTGCTAATGCAAGTCCCTGGGTGGTGCAGATGGTTAAGTGCTCGACTACTAGCTGAAAAGTTGGTGGTTCGAACCTACCCAAAGGCATCTCAGAAGACAGTTTTGGCAATCTGCTTCTGAAAGGTCACAGCTATGAAAACCCTATGGAGCACAGTTCTACTCTGCACACACAGGGTCGCCATGAGTCGGAATCGAATTGACAGCAACTAACAACAGTTGCTAATGGTATCCTCATTTTACAAATGATAAAAATAAGGCTCACAGAGGTTGACCTGTTCAAGGTTAGACAGTTGGAAAGGCAAGAGGTGAGCGATAGAACTAGTCTTTGGATCCCAGTCTCCAGTGAGAACTGTGCCATAGTGGGTCTCGACTCTCCTACTTTTATCAGATTTATTTATGGAGCTGTCCTGTCCCCCTAAGAGATTTTGTACCATCCCAAGACGTGGATCATAGGTAATTTTTTTGTGTGCCCCTCATAACACCTATCACATCCCCAGGCCTGGGCTAGCTAATCAATAATTCTTTGCTGAATAGATAAATAAATGATTGATTGAATGAATGAATTCATAAGATTACTGGAGAGGTTGTTATATAGTTGCCAGCCAAGTAGCCTTTGTATTTATCAAACAAGGTGGTTCTCCATATTTGGCATGAATGTGTTGGGTGGGTCTTAAATTTAGTATAGCTGGCGGTCTCCTGAGTAATTTGAAAGGTATTGCATGTTCCTGGCTATACTCAGATATCTACCTGACTTACACGTTTGAAATTGCCACCTCCAGGGGCACTGTCTCCGGAAGTCATAGTTAAATTATACTTGTTGCTTGGAAATTGGCTGATTAGTTCTTCCCCTTTAGCACATTATCATGAACTTATTTATTCGTGCTCGGTGGGAATATTCTAGTAAAGTATAGGGCAAGTGCTTCTAGGGCCTTTGGGGAGGGGCACCTTTTCACTTTACTGAAACTAAAAGACCATTACGCCAGATCTATAATGGTGCTATGGCAGTGGCTGGAATGGGGAAGGTGGGGAAGGTGGTGGGAGGTTAGCAGCAGTTAATGATTGCAAAGACCAAACAAGCACTGGCTTGATGATGAGCTAATGTGTCACTTCACCCAGAAAAAAATGCCATGAGCCTCGGGGAGGGGACTGTGTTGACAGCTGCTGGCTTAAAATTGACTGGTAAACCTTGAAGACCACCCAGTCCATCAGGATCAGCTTTTGGAGGACCTCTTTACATTGGCTGTGGCTTGTGACCAACTTTTGATTATTTGATTATTTTTGATTATTTCATCTATGCAATATCTGTACTTTCATCAGGAATATTTTCTGAATCAAAAATTGATCTCGCAAATATTAATTTTATGGGGAGCCTGAGATAGAATATTTGAAATTAGGGCTGTTCTAGAAAATTCTGAACTCATGTATTTGTCCCTTATTTTTCTTGGTCTTCCTGATTAATTCAATCATTGGCATATAATCTTATAGATTTATTTGACTCCTTACTGTTTATAAAGTGCTTTCACATATATTACAAATAGATGAATTCTCCTCAAGCATAGACACCTGTTTAAGACTACTGAAAACTTTTGGTCTCTGAACACTGACCCATGTTAAAACTAAATAAAACAAATTTTGAGTAAGTAAGAACCACTTCAGCTACCTTTTCCTGTCTTTCAGTACTGTCATTACATATTTCTTAAAGCCTAAACATCTTGCATGTACCCTTTAATGTTGTTTTGCTTATTGGTCTAGGTTAAAACAAGAGGTTGATTTGACATTGATAGTAATCTTCAGTGATCTGCCACATTTGGATATTTTACACAGACAGAACTAGGGATGGGAAATAAGACACAACAAAAGAAGATCCCTTACACTTGTTCTTACTTAGTAAATCATTTTAATTTGGTGAAGAGACCTAAAATATTCCTGAACACAACTGCACTGGTACTAAGAAAGGGAAACTCCTGTCTGACCTTGCTTTGAGTTTTCTTCTCTCCCAAAAGAACTGACTGCCAAAGGCTCAATAGAGCTGTCTGACTGAGCTGGCTGAGTATTAGCCCCACATTTTGGCATTTGAAGACAGAAGCACACAGATCTGCAGCTCTCGTTTCTAACTGGACAGCAGCATATAGTGGAAAGAGCATTACCTCTGGAGTCAAACCAGCTCCAATCCTGCCCTGACACCTTCTAGTTATCTGATGTGAGAAAAGCCGTTTAATCTTGCCAAGCCTCAGTTTTGTCATTTGTAAAATGGCAGTGACAATGCCTACTTCATAGGGTTTCTGTGAAAATGACATAAAATATACACAATGCCTAGTACTGTGCCTGTTACTTCTCTTTCTTTTTTGCCTCCACCTTCAAAGTATACCGGAGCACTGGAAGTTGAAACTGTAATGACATTGAGCCTTTGTCTGCTAAACAAAAAATAAATATAAAAATTACCACACTTACTTCTTTACAAAGCCTCTTTAAAAGACTTCGATCTCAGGGAATGACTTTGAGTCCTTGACTATGATTCTGTGTATCACGGAGAGAGGTGCTGGCTGTCAGGTGGAGAGTGCTCTAGGCAGCTGGAGAGAGATATGTGCTCTTAGTCTCCTTAATTGGCTTATTGGCAAGGGAATTGCAGGCTTCAGGTTACCTCCCCCTTTCTCCCAAATAGAACTTGGAGGGCATGGAGAGCCCAAAGACTCCATTCCAGTTTTAAAGTCATCTACCAGGCTTGTTTGAGTGTTTGCTATCATTATAAGTTTAGTTTAATCCCACCTGGGTTATAGTTCGTTCCCTTGAAGCTCTGGACTGGGTATCAAATTTGGGCTCAGTCCGTACTCAGGTTAGTGCCAAATGCTCATCTTCTGCCATATTTAGAATTATTCTATGAAAAGTTTCATCGCCAACTTTCTTTAAGCTACCTGATAAAAGCTGACAGCCCAGAACCAATTTCTACTGCAGAGGTCCTCTGGAAATCGGAGTTTACCTGAGCTTGGTAGAGAGAGCACTGCCTGGGTCATAAGCTTCTGACGCCTGCCTTAGTGTGAATGGGAGCCCTGATATGGCTGTGAGAGTCTCAGGTTCTAGAGACTTTGGGATCCAGGAAGTAGACCAAAGAGTGAGTGGCTGCCCTACTAACACCAGGTAGGAAATACCATGTTATGTAGTTGTGCACATCTTTGTCAGAAAACAAGAATGATGAAGTGTTTGATTATCATACGGGTTGGAGCTTTTTTCTTTATTGTTTCAAACTGTTTTATTTTGGGGGGAGTCAAACTATGGCAACCGAGGTCCAGTTTTATGGAAGTGGCACTGGGCATCTAATCTCAGAAAATTCTACGCTGCTTACCTGTTTTTGTAGTAGTCTTCTATCACCCATCATCGACATTGAAACCAGGTTATAGTTTATCATTGAAACTAGATTAAAGTTCATCATATAGTTCATCATTTAATGGCAAAGCATTAAATTCAACTTATGGAATTCATAGTCTGGAAGGGAAGACAGAATTATCATTACCTTGCTTTAAAAGAAAACTTTGATATATAGAGAACATAGCCTAAACTTCGTATTATGACATCAAAGATTCTTCTAAAATGTAAGCTCCATGTGGGCAGAGATTTTTGTTTGTTTCCTGGTGTATCGCAAGAGTCTAGACGAGTGACTGTCACATAGTAAGTGTTCAATAAATAGTCTTTCAGTTCAAGTGAACATGCCTTTCTTCCCTCGTTTCTCTTCTCTTTCCTCATGTACCCCAAGCTCTGCCACAGCAGTTTGCTTGTAATTTCCTGTAAGGTCGAAGTGCTTACTCATGCTGTTCCCACTACCTGAAATTCTTTCCCCATAATTTCTTATTGGTATTGAACTTATTTTTCAAGTCCATACTCAAATGTCATCTTGTGAAGTCTTTAATTCTCTCATTATTGTTCTAAGCTCCTTAACACTTTGCTTCTGCATCTGCTGGAGCAGCTATCACAGTCAGTCTTCTCTAACAGTTTGTCTGTCGTTCCTACCAGATTGTGAGCTTCTTCAGAGGAAGAACCTGTTTTAATAATCTTCACCATTAGCATATAACCTGGTTTATAGAAAGCAGAAATTTTTGGTGAAATAAAAATGGAATTAAATATAATCCCATATGCCTGCAAAATCCTTAAGAGGCAGAATTGATGTAATCTGGACTATAACATCAATAATATATAAAATGAATATAATAATAGTAACTCTTAGGTTTGTTGTATTAAATGATGTTATGCATATAAGTCTTAGCATAGTGCCTGACACCATTAACTCTTTGGAGCCCTGGTGGTGCAGTGGTTAAGAGTTCAGCTGCTAATCAAAAGGTTGGCAGTTTGAATCCACCAGCCACTACTTGAAACCCTATGGGGCAGTTCTACTCTGTCTATAGGATCGCTATGAGTTGGAATCGACTCGACGGCAACAAGTTATTTTTTTGTTTGTTTTTTTAATTAACTCTTTGGTTGGGATAGATCTTGTGGGCTAATATTCTTCTCACTGTCCAAAGTCAATACTATGTTATAAGCAGAATAATTTGATTCTGTTTTACCATAAAAATATAAATATAATTTTTTGTGCTGGAAGCTATCTTAGCCCCTCCCCCCCCCACCCCTAATGTAAAGATAAGGAAACTGAGGCCCAGTGAACCTTCAGTCTCTTCAAGACTTTCCAAGATTTCACTGTTCGTGAGTAGCAGATCCCCAGGAGTAAGTGTGCTTTGTTTGCTATAATAATGACTGACTCCTCAAAAAACATCTTTTAAGTGGAGATGCAAATCACCTGGAAGATTGTTTGGTAATGTCTAATTTTGGTATTAAGTGTTCATTAAAATCAAAGTACATTGTAATTTAAGGCATTTTCTACATATAACAACCAAATCAATTTATTGTGATTGGCTTGCTATTGTTAGTCTCGGTGGTCTCTAAGCTGCACAACTAATCCAGCCATTAAATGTTGGAGTTAAAAGGAACTTTATAGCACCTCTAATTAAATGTGCATGTGCTGTGCTATAAATATTAATGAAATTGGGTACCAGAATAGTGACTTGGGCAAGATCAAACGTGTTTAAGATGTTTCGGTTGTGAGAATGGTCAAAATATTTGAGAGGTGCTACAGAATTACTGGAGTCCCTGGGTGGTGCAAACAGTTAATGTGCTGGGCTGCTAAGTGAAAAGTTGGTGGTTAGAGTTCACCCAGAGGTACCTTGGAAGAAAGGCCTGGTGACCTACTTCTGAAAAATTAGTCTTAGGGAAGTGACGCTGTGTATCTGATTTCAGAAAATTGAAACCCCAAAATTGAAAACCTACGGAGCTCAGTTCTACTCTGACACACATCGGGTTGTCATTTGTCAGAATTGACTCAATGGCAACTGGTTTTACAGAATTATTGGCTCTTTTGGCCGGGGTTGAACCTAGTGTGATCGTGGGGAGATCAGGAGGCAGGAGACCTACCTTCTAGTCCATGTTAACTTTCAATTTCTCTTAGTCTCAATTTCCTTATCCACAAAATGGACATAAAAATAAATGCTATGTTTACTTGATCAATTGGAAGGATAGATTAGATAAAATCTAAAATATAAATTAAGAATCTATTTTATTATTGCTACCATTGTACATGAAATGAGAATGGAACTCACTCTAAGCTAAACTCAACTTTCTGTGTGAACTTAGTATAATAGCATCCATTTTTATCAAAGCACCAGTAGGTCAGAGATAGCGGGTGACACGATGAACTCATAGTTAGTATCTCCCTTTTAGGAATTTGTGGGTTTTTTTTTTTAATGGGAATAGATATGTTGGTTTGACCCTATGATTCACACAGTGTTCTCCAGTGAGTTGTAACTGGCTCAATGCAAGTTTTTAAGTGTTCATGTTTAACTTCCTTGGTTATGTGTAACTTTATCATTTATGTTCCTGATTTACTGAAACGTACCTTGTTAAAATACTATACATAAAGTCATCTGATAGGCGAAGAGTCTTTCTGGGTCATCCAAATGAGCTCCTAATGATTATTTTTTTGAAGACAGGGAGTCACAAATTGCTAAGAATAGAAGAACTTGAAAACAAAAAGGTGTTTTCTGACCTTCAAGGGAATGATTATATTTCTGAATGAATGATCTGATTTGATTGAAAAAACCAGCTATGTATTTCTCATCTTCTTGACTTAGGTAACTAGATTATACATTCTGATTAATAGCTTATTGTTCAACTTGAAATTATTGGTCTGGTTATCCTGTATATGTTATATAACTATGATTTAGAAATGCATTTTACAAAGGGTTAAAATGTATTTTTATTTAGATCGTTGTTCTTGACTCGGAGATTGTTATTTTAAGGGTATTGTACTGTAGCTTACATCTCACATGGAGCAAATGCCTCTGGAGGTTTAAAAATACCCTATAAAATATAACATTAATTTTATTTCCCAATGATTATATCTAAGAAACAATTGAGAATGGAAAATTACAATGTATTCATGTTTTCGAAAGTGTGGGCGGGTGCCTTCATTCTGTATGTAAATATCGCTGGGCTCTATTTTGTGAACGAATGAGAGTCAAGAACCTCAGAGTGTTTCTAGGAAACAAATAACTGTCTCTGAAAAGTCTCTTCAAATAGGCAAATACTTCCTATGCCTCCATAGACTTGTCCAACTACCCAAAGTAGACTTTCTACTAATCATGGGTTCCCAGGACTGTTCCAGCCCTCTTAGAGCCCTCGCTTTTCTGAGATCCTATGAGACATACAACACAATATGTAATGGTGTGGAAAACTGTGTGGTAGTATTCATATTAGTCTTTGATTATTTGTGAATGCTCTCAGTCTCCGCTTGTACAGTACGTGCCTTGAAGAAGGGCCCCATTGGGTGCTTTGATTTTTTTCAGAATCTAGCACAATGCTGGGCACATAGTAAGCACTCCATAAGCACATAATTAATCAATACTAACTGGGAAACTTCTGTTTCAAATTATCTACCTGGAACCTCATATGGAGCCACATGTTGATAGGTGGTTTTTGATTGATTTGATTTAAACTGCAAACCCATTTAGAACACCCACTCAATTCTTTAACTTCTATAATAATAGGAATCTGGGCCCTCAGTCTTTCTTTTTCTTCCTTTAACTTGTCTCGCCCAAACAGTTTTAAATTCGATGCTTCTAATTGAGGTTGTCTGCGTTATTACCAAGACTTGCATCAGAGAATGTTCTTACATCCTTTTCATTAGAGGCTGGAAGAGATGCTGAATGTTTTTAGTTCAGTCCCTCTAGTTGCACAGTGAGAAAATAGGCTGATGTGGTTAAGTGACTTGTCTAAAGTTACTCATTTATCCATTTAACAGTTAAATTTTGAGGAGCCATTTTATTCCAGATAACATAGTGAGTTCATAGTAGAGTCTTTTATTTCCTAATTCACCACCTTAGTCCGTATTCCAATCCCAGCCTCGACTTGGCTTCCATTAAATATTTATCACTTAGTGCAGTGATATGTTTCCCTTCCCTCTTCTTTCTTAAACACACACTGGGGAAATCGTATGTCCAAAATTTCTGGTGGATCTTACTTACAGTGTCTCTTTCCAATTTTTTCATAATTGTAATGCTGTCTGGTGAGATTTTGTAACACTTTGCTCCAAAGGTAGGACAAGGCTTTTTTTTTTTAAATCTTGTTTTGAGAAATTTTTGAAAAATTCGCAATGCTCATGATAAGTAAGGAACTCCTGGGATATCACAGAAAGAAAATGAGATTTGGGAATCCAAGTCTGAGGAAGCTGAGCTACTCTGTTTGACTGAGCGTGTGATGAGGTAATGCTCTGCTACTGAAAGGCACATAGAATCATCCTAGGATGGAGGTTTGTCCTTCAACAGCAGTTCTCATCTTAGAAAAGTAGATCCATTTTTCTGTGCTTGAAGGAGACCAAAATTAGCTCCTATCTTAGACCTGTTTAGTCCAAGGTATAAAGTTTTATGCGTAGACATCCAAAACCTAGTTATAAAACATTTGTTCATGTTCTTTGGTGAAAATGGTGATTGGGGCCAGTGGCTGTGGATAAACTAAAGTTTTTGGTCAGAAACTTCCCCTTTATTTAAGAGTTTGGGGGCAGTTCTTCAGTGACCTGAATGCCCTTCAGAAGGGAAGAGGGAGGAGCTGGGGAGGATGGAGAGCTATGACATTTTGCTGCTTAGGGGCACTTGGCTCCCGGTGGGCTTTTGGCAACGCTGTGGGAGACTCTTGCCAGAGATGCTGCCTGGGGTTTAGAGAAAAACCTGTCAGGGCTAGAAGGAAAGGAAAATAAAGGAATCATAGGATGGGCTGTTCACAGACCTAGAAATCTGCTACAGGTAAGTGGGGATGGCAACAAGATGGTCTGGCATTCTGTTCCATTCTTCTTTCATCCCACTACTGCCAAGGACTGATGTCCCAGAACCTCTGACCCTTGAGAACATTGAAAAGTCAGTTGTCAGAGTAAGACACTGCTATTTCCAACCTTTATTTATGTATGTGTTTATTTACAAGGGAAGCAATCAGAATCCTGCATGTTAAGGGTGGGCCAGAGAAACAGGTTTTTAGACTTGGCTTGCACCACATTGGATTTAACAAAATTATACTAGCTAATCTGGACTTGGAAAATCTTAGGACATTTAATTATTGGCATCATGTACCTAAAAGTAAATTTAAAACATTACAGAAAATTCTTCTCTGGTAAATCTGACCCCAGTCTTCTTCATCAGTTTATGCCCATCCCTTCCCCCCCGCCCCCCGCCCGCTGCCTTGCTCCTTGAGCTCAGAAGACACAGGAAAGGACCATCTGGCTCAGCATGCCAGCTTTTTATTTGGTTGCTCTCGATCCCACCTTCCTGTTTGAATCACCCCTCCCCTCTGCCCATACTTCAGAAACCAATCAAGGTGTCTCCTGAACTCATTTATTCCCTTTGTTTCAGCCACCTTCTCGGGTAACTTTTTCCATATGCTTACATCCTTGCCTCACAACAGACTTTTTTTTTTTTTCACTCAAAATGCCTAATTGGACTCTTAGGAAAAGCCATTTACTCAAATATACAACAAAGTATTTCTAAAGATCCCAAACAACTTTTTACTACTTTTGATGACCAGGACAAGTAAGTGGAGGAAAATGGCTGTGTTTAAAAATGACTGCCTGATGGGCAGTGATGGTGGGTAGTATGGAATTAAAGAAAACATTATTAGCATTGAATCCCTTCTTCTCCCCCCCACCCCCGAGTGAAATTGTCTAATAGAGATTTGGAGTTATAGGCTGTAATTATTATTATATTTTTTAATTTGGCATTTATTTATGTTGTTGTCACCTGTTTGGCCTCATTCTCATCAATGTGGTGACATTAGTACTCTTCACATTGCCGGTTGTGGACCAATTTTCTTCAGCTGTTGCTAAAACTTACTAAAATGCCAGATGCCATGTTGGAAACACGAAACCTGAAAGAAGGTCATAAATCACAAAAAACAAACCATAAAAAAATAATAAAATACCCCGAGTGCTGTGCTCCAGAGCGTCCCAGCTTTGCTTCTCCTTTTGTTCACCCCATCCCCACTCCACACGCACATTTTTTTAGGGCGGGTGCTCAGCAGTTGCTCACCTAAGGCTTGATTGTTCCTTTTGCAGATTCTGAGCAGAGCACTGGTTCGGACTCTGAGGTGCTCACTGAGCGGACTTCCTGCTCCTTCGACACTCACCGGGACCTGACCTCTGGTGCCGCAGGCCCTGTGCCTGCCACCATGTCCTCCATGGAGGAGATTCAGGTGGAGCTGCAATGTGCTGACCTTTGGAAGAGGTTCCATGATATTGGAACTGAAATGATCATCACCAAAGCAGGCAGGTAAGAACATGTTCCATAGCCACATTCAAAGAATGGAGAACAAAAGTAGGAGCTGTGATGTATTTTTATTTATTTGTAGTAGCATAAGTGGAGTCAAAGCAACTTGCCATCAATTTCCTGCATCTAGACATCTTGGTAAAGTAGTCCTGTTGTGGTTTCTATGATTTTACTGTTATCCTCCTAAGGCCACTCAAACCTAAATCACCTCTATCCTCACAAACATTTCTCACCTACAAATGCAGTTTAGCTAACACTGGAGGCCTTTGGTATCTTAACAGCTGAAAGGTATATTTCCAGAGTAAGTGCTTACTTCACTATCCAACTTTTCAAAAGAAATAGCTTGCTCCCCAAACAACAGCTTGCATCTTATAAGCATTTAAAGCAGTCAGACATTTTTGTAAGGATTTTGTAAGGATTGGGCTTGGTGCATCTTTTGAGCCCTGCTCGTGGATTCCTTGTGTTTTATTGTTGGTTTGAAATTATTACAAAGTGTTATTGGTGGTATGGAGGCAATTTTTGCAAAATATTTAAATAGCATGACAAAAATTTTAAAAACACAGTTTCTATACACTCCTAGGAATATATCCTAGAGAAATAAGAGTCGTCCCTCGAATAGACATATGCACACCTATGTTCATGGAAGCATTGTTCACAATAGCAAAATGATGGAAACAACCTAGATGCCCATCAACAGATGAATGGA
>NW_004444009.1:3439431-3475690 GCF_000243295.1 Trichechus manatus latirostris
TTGTCAATGTCACTGAACTGTGCATGTAGAAATTTTTGAAACAGTGTATCTTTGGCTATGTGTATTTTCACCAAAAAAATGGTTGAGAAGTTAGAGGGTTGACATGTTGTGGGGTGGTTAACCAATGTCATAAAAGAACATGTGTACTACTGTTTCATGAGAAACTATTTGTTCTGTAAGTCTTCACCTGAAGTACAATAAAAAAAAAAAAATTGGAAAAAAAAATACAGTTTCTCTAGAAATAAATACTTTTAGTTAGGTTACTTCTTTTTTCGGTATCTTTTAATTTTCCATAGTTAAGTATCTGTTTGGAGCTGGGCACTCAACATAAATCACTTCATTTAAACTTCACAGCAATCTTATGAAGTAGGATATTGTCATCCCATTTATGGATGAGAGGGCAGAGGCTGAAAGAAGTTAATTAACTTGACTAAGGCCACATTGGTAGTAAGGGGAAAGCTCCAAAATTCTAGACAAATATATCTGACTCTAAAATAATAGTCTTAACTATAATTCTACGCTAAGAAATGGTTGTAGTTCTTGCGCCTTGTGTAACCAGACAGGTCCAGGTCTGCTTGGTGCAGCTACAAAGACACAAAGCTGTTGAAAGTGAAAGAAGAAGCTTTGTTTAGTTGGCTAAGTAAAGGAGCACACCAGGACTTGGGTCGTCAAGGTGGCTCCCTGCGCAATGGCTCAGGGGGTTTATATGGGTAAAGTAAGTTAGGGTTGGGGTCTTCAGAAATGCCTTAAGGCGAAGTCAGCTTGCTGATTGGCTTGGCCCGAAAAGACATTCCTGCAGTGGTCCAGTCTTCTGCGCCTGCTCAGTCTGTAAGGGGGGCCACAAAGATGGCATTTTGCCCAGGTCCGGGGCATAGACGGGGTGTGTGTTTTTCAGCCTCTGATGTCAGTAGGTCATCTAAAGGACACGATTGCTGGTACTGCACATGCCAAATGGACCAGATCTGGTTCTTGCCAGTTTTAGCTGGTCCTTCAACCCCAGTCTCTTGTTTTTCTCAACTGAACCAGAAACAGGGGACATATCTAATAAAGAGATAGCTTAAAGACAGGGAGTTAGTTCCTATATCACTTAAGATGGAGGGCACAACCCCTTGCCTATCCAAGATGGCAGGTGTGTTGCCAGTGTCACTTGGACTAAAAATGAAAATGATTAGATCAAACTAAATTTGGACTAAGCTTTTGAGTATGTAGGAATAGTTAATTGAAATTAAACAAAAATATTATGCAACCTTAATATTTTCAAAGTCAATTTATGTGGTCTCATGGAGACCCAGAAAGATCTGATTCATTGCTCGTAAGCTATCTGCATGAACATGGATATTTAAAGTAAAAAAACAAAAATTTTAATGGAGTCCAGTTTACCTGTATTCATATAGAAAAACCTCCCCAAAACATATAGTACCAGAAAAACAACAGGTTAAAATGAATGTGAAATAGTGTTCATGTTCTTTCTCTTCTGGAACCCTCTTCCTTCTCTAATTTTTAGTAGTGAATAAAACCATTAAAAGGCTTCTTAGGAGGAGCAACTCTGAAAGAGTTGCTTTCAGTATTGTCACTTTTTCATTTGCTTAGGCTTCAGTCTACTCCAGTTCTACATTTTGAGGTGTTAAAGCTTGGAAGAAAACAACAAATTCAAGGATAAAGTTTTTATTTCTATTTTTTAGTGTTTGATAGGGGATTGGTTTGGTGAGAGGGGAAATACTGCAATTTCTTTTTTTCTATAAGATTTTCCAATTTTCATTTTGGTCATTCACGTTAGTACAATTCAGTATGTATAGTCCAGTAACTCTTGTTCCTGGTATCACGCTTCTCACTCAGTAAATTACACTTTGGTAAATTCAGCTCATTTCAGCACCTTCTTGATGATTCTCCTGTGACCTTATTTCATGATTTCTTCTGTAGCATTTTCTTTTCCGTATCTCTGTCTTCACAAATTTACTTTTATACGTGAATACATCTAGATATTCACCAACACAGTCATACAGTTTGTTCTTAGTCATATTGGAGTCCTTTGTTTAGGTTTAGAAACTATATTCATTGCTTCTGTATTGGATTGCCACAGCTGTTGCTGTTGCTACATGTGACTCTGCTCAGATAATTCTGGATCACCTCAGAAACATACAAAGAAGGATTTTTCTTCTGTGAATTTCCTCCATCTCTCTCCACTCTCCCAGTAGATTTCTTTCTTTGAATTTCATTGTCCTTCCTATGCAGAGTCCTTTTCAGTTTTCATTCGAACTCCCATTTTCTTTGGACCTTAGTTATGCATGATTTCCTGTCCTTCCTCTCCAGAAAATCTTAGTTACCATATACCTGTTCCCACACCCTAAACTGTAGCTGTGTTGATTCAGAACTATTGCAGTCTGTAGAATCTTCAATCTTTGCATATACCAACATAATCCCTATAATCAGCACCATGGACAGAGGTGCTTGAAGAGATTAATGGGTTTAGAAGACAAAAGAACTGGCCTAAATTTAGTCATAATGTTAAAACCAAACATACATCTCATTTTGTGAAATATGAAAAACTAGTTTTTCTCTGGAGTTATGACTTCACTTCGTATACTGTGTTAAAGTACTGACAAAGAAAAAAGGCAACTTTTGGTTAAGTCTTTAAGAAGAGAATTGAAACACAATCATGGAATTTTAAAGCAGAGGGGACCTTAGGGATTATCTAGTCCTATTCCCTTGTTTTATAGGTGATGGAGTTAAATGACTTATCCAAAGCCACCCAACTCATTCATTTTAGAACTTGGGTACTGGTAAGAGACGGGTAGCTTCTCCACTAAAGGTCACAGAGTAAGTGTTTCAAACAAAACAGTTAATTTAAGAACATCTACCTCCTTTTCTTGAAGTCATCAAGAAAAGAAATCCATCTCTCTCAGTGAAACACAGTCTTTGTAGGTGGTTGAGAGGAACCTCATTTCTTTATCTCAGGTAGCAAGTGAGAGGACTTTCTCCCCATCCCTGGTAAGATGCTCTCTAACCATTTATATATACATGACAATCATAAATCATTGCTATTAAGAAGGGAATTACACAATCTGTGCTTAATGTATAGACCAACGTTCCCAAGTTCTTGGAAAGAATTAGTGGCTCCAAGTGCCTAACCCACACTGAATGTTAGACTTAGTCATTATGAGTAGCCCACCACCAAATTTCATTTTGGAAAACTAAAACATAAGGCTTTATAATTAATCTTGCAGCAGTAGGGGGAGAAAGTCCAAAATAATATATCAATATGAGCTTCTGAAAAGTACTAAAGTGGGAATGAATAATGGTTATATATTACTCTTTATGAATTTTTAAAGACTTAGCCATCAGCAGTATTAAAGACCTATGCTCCCCCCGTCCCTTCCCTCAAATAAGGTTATGATGTCACTGACATACTGCCAGAAGACATTAGAGTTTTAAGTTGCTTTTCCAGGAGGAGTAGTGAAGTGTATGACTAGCACAGAGAACCCCACTTGTAACCAACCAGTGCATACTTGCAAGATGGCTGTCTGAGGTCAGGGTATGGTCTATGGCCGTGAAATGGAGCAAAGCCAATTAAGCCATATGTGGATCAAGCCTGTGACCTTGACCTCATTAGCACTGTGCTCTGCTCAGCTCAACTAACTGGCCCCAGATGGTTAAGCTTAATGCAGCATTTTGTATACAAGTACCCTAAGAGCACAATCAGGCCAATCCAAATTTTTGAACTAAGCACTTTTTATGTCTGGCCCCTAAATGAATGACATACAAAAGAGCTTGATGTTTTTCTTCTTTCTGATGGTTACGGAAGAATGGTTGAATTTTCCTCTAGACTTCTTGAAACTCAATACCTCTTTTGGGCTGTTCCCTCTCTCCTCTCTTTAATTATGAGAGTAGTTGTAAAGTGCGATATCCTGACCTTGCTTGCTTTGGCAAGTTTAATAAGCCATTGTGGTAGAAACAAGGTATTGCCAGAGGCCACTAGAATTCATTTGTTATTTTCTCTGTATTCTGCAGGGTTCTTCCTCTAACACACATGTTGACAGCCTGAGAACTCTCAGAAAATTTTTTATGCATTCAAAAAAAAAAAAAAACCCAACTTTGATGACCCCTTGCTTGGGAAGAGATAGCACCTTCCGTTTTATTCTTCTCTTCTTAGAGATTATTTTTAGAGTAATCATTTTCAAATTGACTCACTCCATTAAAAATATTTCATGATCACCAACAATAAGACACTCTGTGGGTAATAAGAAGACTGTAAGTTATGTTATACTTAATGGTATATTTAAAAATATTATAGTCTAGTTGGCAATGTATGTGTGGATACACACACATATCTACACACACATATATACCACATTAAAGATTAACTGATAATGTAGTTAATATATACTGGGAAATTATTGTTATTAAAAAGGGAATTACACCATCTGTATATTCATTTATAGACCAAGGTAGGGTATACTATGAGCCTTATGAGTGTATGAATCATTAAATTGGTCAATTTAAGTTAAGAAGAGGTTCATTTCAGCAATATAAGTCTTTTTTATATTTTACAGTGATAATTTTCAACATAAAAAACAAAAAAATTTGGCCAACTTTGAGGATTAGAGGACACTGGGCTCTGGTGTGCTTAAGTTCCTAATAAGAAGAGACTTTTCAAGCTTTTACTTCTGCTACTCCTCCATCTCTTATTACTGAGCTTACTGCCTTCTTCCCTTTAAAAGGAGAATGTTTCCTGCCATGAGAGTGAAAATCACCGGCCTGGATCCACACCAGCAGTACTACATAGCGATGGACATTGTGCCAGTGGACAATAAAAGATACAGGTAATGATGACCATGGGATGTGGAATTGTGGGCATCATCAGCATTCCAAGAGGGTTCTTTAAATTTATTAGATTAAGCATTTTCACAGTGCACTGTAAATGGAACAAAGAATGGTGGATATGCCAATGGCCTGTGGCAGAGTACCAGGCAGGAAGCAGTAGTCAGAGGTAGGAAATTAGGGCTCAGTAATGGTTTGGTCTGGAATCCTCCCTATGTCTTCAGAGAGAGTAGTCTTTTATAGTGTCTCCCAGAAAAGTAAAAACTGAGTGGATCTTAAGTCTGAAATGAATTCAGTTAACTTTAAAAGGGATTAAGAAATTAAATTACTGAGTTTATGAATGCTAAATGAGTTGGAATGATTTATTTTGGAGACAGAAAGGACAAGGGAAGAAGTGTAGTAGATTTAGTCATATATTTGATGGATTACCTTGTGGAGGATGTAGAGGAAGAATAGAGTTGGGTAGGGCCTCAAGATGATCATCTAATTAGAGAGAATTATCGTTCATTAATATGAGTTGTGAGTGAGTTTGTTAAATAACTTTCCCTCAAAGTCATTGAAAGACTACAAAGTCTCCATGTCTCTTGGGTGGCTTATTCATAGCTCCTTTCAGAAACAAGTAGTAGCTTAATGGATCTTTGAGATCTCAGTTAAATCAGTGACTCATGGCTCATTTTTGAAAGATCTAAAGTTTGAGACCTCAGCCAAAAACCCATACATTTAGAGGTGAGAGATGAATGAGGAAGGCCAGGACTTGTACGGTAGCTAGGAGAGCTGGCCAAGAAAAAAGTAGTCTGGATTGTAAGACTTAGGAGAAGGGATATTCAGATCTGTTTTAGAGGATCTTGGGAGTTGTAATTTGGACTGAGTGCTTCTGTTTGCCAGGGTCAAGGTCCCACATGGTCCTTTAGAATGGAGAAACAGGGAAGTGACAGATCCATGGAGAAAGCTATCTGGAACTATATGGCAATTGGCAGAGTCTGGTAAACTGACTGCTTTGCTACCAAGAATATCTCATTTCCAGTACCTTGTGGGAAAATAATGTGGCAGATGATGAAGTTCATCAAAGAGAACACTAACTGGGAAGATTTGTTGGTCTTTCTGGGAATGACTGCACTAAAGCAAAGGCCCTTCATTCTCATAGAAATGCCTCAGAATTCAGATTCTTACAGCAAATAGTTAACAAGTGAGAGACTTGGAGGGTCTCTGCACATGGCTGTGTTTTACAAGACAATATGGGAGAAGTTTTTAATAAGGAACAAAGTCTTGAACAAGTGACCAAGGGATTATATGGTTTGAAAGGTGAAAGGCTGCAGTAAAATGCCTTTTCCATTGCTAGACACGTGGGTTCAGATGCCTGCATGCACACAGCGGTGTGTGGCAAGGAGAGGAAAAAGAAAGAAAGGGGCTGTGAGAAAGTCTTCCTCATGAGAGCTGTATCTTTGATCATTAACCACAACACTTCTCTGCTCTCCCCCAACCCACCTGTTCCTTCATTTCCATCTCTATCTCATTTTCCCTGGTTATCTCCCATTCTCTTTTGCTCCTTTGCATTCTCTGTTTCACCCTATTACTTCTGTTCTTGGTATCTGTTCTTGTCCTTCCTTTCTCTTATCTCTACTTGTTCCCTGGGCTTCTAACCCCTCTTTGAATCTGTCTCTGAATTCTCCTCTCTACCTCTCTATCTCAGATATGTGTATCACAGCTCCAAGTGGATGGTGGCAGGCAATGCTGATTCCCCTGTGCCCCCAAGAGTTTATATCCACCCTGATTCTCTAGCTTCTGGAGACACCTGGATGAGACAGGTGGTCAGTTTTGACAAACTCAAGCTGACCAACAATGAATTGGATGATCAAGGACACGTGAGTCAAAGAATCTTATCTCTCCTTTCTTACCTCTTTCCCTTTTTTACTCTAGAAATGACTAGTCCAAGGATTTTTCAGACACACAATATACGACTCTCAATGCCATTTTAAGTCTTAAGACTGGGCATAAAAGTTTTTTTTTTTGTCCTCTTCTGAAATTTAATTTATTGCAAATCCAACATTTAGCAAACATCTACTATACATCAGACAAATGTTGTATCAGACAAAGTCCTTATGCTACAGAGACTTACAGTTCAGTTGGGGAGGCAAGAGAGAAAGATGTGACAAATTAAACAACAGTAAAAGAAATTACAGCATTCGGTAGAATAACTTAAAAGACAATAACCTAAGGGAAGCATCTGAGGTGACAATTTTGGCTGATTGGTCAAGGAATTTATGAATTTATGAGAAACAACTAGGTCTTAAGGCTTCCCAGGTATAATTGGAACAGTGAATGTTACTAGTTTATTTTTGACAGGAAAATATGTAGAGTTTTCACTGAATGCCAGGATCCATACTGAGTGCTATGAGAAGACTGAAAAGTAGCTAAAACTATGGTTTCTATCTTCAAGGAAATGACAATTTTCTGAGGGAGAGGACACACGTATACATTCATTCTCATATGACTTAAAAGAACTTCCAGAAACACAAGCAGTGCCAAACAATAACATGTAGTATTTAAAGACAGCATGAGCCCATGCTGAAAATTTGAAGTCGGAGCAAACGACTTGTCACATGTACGAGGTTCTGAGACCTTTTAGTGGAGTGTTGTCCACGGAAAACAGAATAGCCATTTAGCATTTGTCCAATCAAAGCAAACATATTACGTCCACCACCCATGGTTAAGATGCCTGCTCTATGGTTCCATCCAACGCTATCCAGTTACTAATCCTTTCTGCCATGGGCGTGTACAAGTGGTCCTTGGGTGGTGCAAACAGTTAAGTACCTGACTACTAGCAGAAAGCCTGGCAGTTTGAGCCCAACCAGAGGAGCCTCAGAAGACAAGCCTGGAGATCTGCTTCCAAAAGATCACAGCCTTAAAAACCCTATGGAGCGCATTTCTATTCTGACACATGTGGGGTCACCATGAGTCAGAATTGACTCGCTGGCAAACAACAACAACAAATGGGCATGTACACTGATTTCAAGTTTCCTGTGCATCCCATTTCCAACCTGTGCTCTTCCCATAGTGCTTCTATCTTCTGATTTATTTTGCACATGGGCTTGAAGAGACTTAAGGACCTTCAGGCCAGCCTTGGTATAATATTTCCCCCTCTCATTTCAGATAATTCTGCACTCTATGCACAAATACCAGCCTCGAGTTCACGTGATTCGCAAGGACTTCAGCAGCGACCTTTCGCCCACCAAGCCTGTCCCCGCTGGGGACGGGGTGAAAACTTTCAACTTTCCTGAGACTGTGTTCACCACAGTCACGGCCTATCAGAATCAGCAGGTAAGAGACTGCCGTGGGAGTCTTCTGCTTTGCATCTGCTTTTGAAAGAGTCTACACTTGCTTTCGGTAAGAAATTCTTAGTCCTTCTGCATGGCACTGAGGAGCTGGAATGTGAGACACCAGGCTTGCAGTGCACATAGGGTATTGGTGATGACAACCCTGTAATGCCTAGTAGCAGCTGGGATAGTCTAGATTTAGCTCAGAGACAAGATCTTTGACCAAGAGGACCAAACCTCCTAAGTTATTTTCATGTTTCTCTCTACTTGTACCTGTGTTAACAATCTCTACTATATCCAGGCAAACTTCTCTTTATTTGGGGTTCCTTTGTAAGTACTGAGGATTAATTCATACTTCTCCTTTTTCTGTAGTTTTCTGTGACTCCTTCCACCATGCCACATGAAACTCATCAAGAGTCTCAAACTCCATTTAAGACTCACCATTTCCATTTACACTTTCAGATTAAATTTACCTCACCTGATCACCAGCCACACCTAAAATCTGTGCGTTTTTACGTCTGTGATATTTTCATTCATTCATTCATCCCACAAATATTTATTAAGGATTTACTATGTTCAGGCTTAGTAGAGAAATGGAACTGATTAAAACTCATTTCTTCCTTAACAAAAAGGAGTCTTAGCAGAGCAAAAGACACATAAATATGTAATGATAATACAGTGGAATAATTCAATGACACAGATGTGGACAGGGTGTTTCTTGGTTTGCGGAATGAAGGAAGTTTTCCTGGAAGAGTTGAAGCTTTACTTGACATTGAGACACACATATGAATTAGCCAGTGGGGGAGGTGTATGGGTGGGGAGAGGTGGAGGGAAAGGCCAGGTCTGGAATTATTGTGGGTATTCTAAACAATGGTGTTTAGAATGGAGTTTTGCAAAGAGTGACTGGATGGATTTACTACTGGTCTCATTCTATGCAATTCCCTAAAAGTTGCCTGTGAATCCCAATTTTGCAAATTATATTGTATTTCATCTTTCCATAAACTGCCTAATTAATAGGGTTCTGCTGTGAATTCTTTTCAGGAAAAAATTAAGAGTGTTTGTTTTCTGCTTATTCTGCTTGAAAACTGCATACTTTTATTTGGGGGTTGCTTTAGGCAAAATGAACGTACAGTATTATATACAATACCTTTTGCGTTGGCTGCTCTACTTTTCAACCAGTGCTCTGACAATGAAAGCAATAGAAGAAAAACGTTCATTTACTAAATATTTATCAGCTGCTTACTGTGTGCCAGAGGGAGAAGGTGAGTTATATAATCTTTGGTTCATATGTGAAGGGTATTTCTGTCTTTTATGGTGCATCTGGACAAGATTCCTTAGTTGCTCTTTACCTTCAGAGGCATATGATATACAAAAACCCGTTAGTCCAATAAATGTTAGACACTATCTGATAGTCAGAGCCCTGGTGGTACAGTGGTTAACAGCTTGGCCGCTAACCAAAAGGTCAGTAGTTTGAATCCACCAGCCACTCCTTGGAAACCCTATGGTGCAGTTCTACTCTGTCCTATAGGGTTGCTATAAGTCAGAATTGACTCAACGGCAAAGGGTTTATCTGGTTGTCAGACTTTCTCAGCAGCTGTAAAGTTTCTCAACTCTAGGTTTCTGAGTAGATTCCATATTTGATCTAAAGTAGAGGAAGAGCTTTAGTTTGTTTTGGGCACTGTTTAAAAACTCCTGAACCCTCCAAGACTCCTTGGATAATAAAATTGCAGAAGCCATGGAGGGTCCCTATAGAAAACTTGAGTAGTCAAGATTTTTCAAGCTCTGATCATGTATAGCAGCAACATAGATACAGTCTTTGGAGCTACACCTTGGTATTAGCTCTGATTCAGAAGAGGGGGAGTAAGCCCTTTGGATAATGGATAACTGATTAGACTTTCCCAAGACTACTTAAGTCACTGTTTTTAATCATAGATTTCCCATGAAGGCAGAGACATGGTGATAAGTATTCCAACTTTAGAATTTAGTTTGTAGAACAAACTAGAACACAACCCTATGTGTACTAGAACACTGAGCATTCTACTGCCTCATTAAGATCAGTTCTAGAGGCCAGGAGAGCAAATATTGTAACCAAAGCTTCGAACTAGTTCTTTATGGTTCGACCCCCTGCTGAGAATTTGCATTTCCATTGCAGATATACTGAATCAGAATCTACATATTAACACCATACCCATTGTTGATGAGTTGATTCTGACTCCTAGCGACCGTAAAGGACAGAATAAAACTGCCTCATAGGGTTTCCAAGGCTGTAAATCTTTACAGAGGACTGCCACATCTTTCCTGGGTTTGACTCCCTGCTGAGAATTTGCATTTCCACCCCCAGATATACTGAATCAGAATCTATATTCTGGGGATTAGTTTCTAATTCATATATCTGGGGGGTAGAAATGCAAATTCTCAGCAGGGGGTTGACCCGGAAAATTTGAAGCCTTGATTGTAACCCAAGTTGTAACTAGAAAGCCTTGATTGTAAACCCAAGTTGTGACTAGAAAGACTTGATTGTGTAACCCAAGTTGTAACTAGAAAGCTGCAACTTACATTCACAATAAAAGAGGACCAAATATGGGTATCTGAAATCCCTTTTACCTCCTCTGCCTCCCCTCATATTCAGTGTTCCTGCTTCTGAGTACATTCTACCCAAGTAAACGTTTTGTCTACGTCTGGGCTGGAGTGGGGGCAGTGGTGGTTTGGTGGGGGCGGGATACCATGGCTAAGACCATGGAATTTGGCAGCAGACATACCTGGCTTTATTTCTGACCTTTCCACTGACAAGCTGTGTGACTTTGAGCAAGTTTCTGAACCCCTTTCAACTTGTGTTTCCTGATCTGAAAATGTACCTCATAGAGTTGCGAGGATTCAATGAGGGGGCATGTATAAATCCACTGACACAATAAAATCAAGAGCATTGCCGTCGAGTGGATTCCAACTCATAGTGACCCTACAGGACAGAGTAGAACTGCCCCATAGTGTTTCCAAGGAGTTGCTGGTGGATGCGAACTGCCAGCCTTTTGGTTAGCAGCCGTAGCTCTTAACCACTGCGCCACCAGGGCTCCCCACTGACACAATACTGGCATGCAGTTTATAGTAGTCAGCCTACATTGTTCCAAGGCTGGGTCTGAACAGGCATGCAGGAGAGTGGGGAGTAGAGGCTATTTCACAGAATAAATTGCTCATTAAGGAAAAAGTAGAATGTCGGGACCTGGAGGAGCTGCATTGGCTCTTGAAGGGATTAGAATCAATAGGTAACTGCTTTGATCTCTCTGTCCTCATGTCCTGTTGGTGAATTCATGATGTGCTGACATTCAAAATAAGTAAGTCATACTCATTTCCTCCCATTTTGAGATCAAGATAACAGCTTTCGCCTATTTAACAAGCCTCCAATCCCTATATAAATCAACAAGCATAATAGTTTAACATTCCCTTTGACTGTGTAGATATGACCTAATATAATACAGTGCCTTTTAATAATGGAAAATAACCTCAGGTCTTTCCCTCTGGGAATCTTGAAGGCTGCATTCTGCAGGTCAGAATCAGTACCTGACAATTTTCAGACTTGTCATGAAGATTCCAGATACTATAAATTTTTCTCTTTTGTGAACTGTAGTCATCTATTATTGTGTTTTTATTTCCCTAGACATTCTACAATTAGAACAATCAATATTTTATAACAAAATTCTTTACACATCTTTTTTATTTTAAGGGAAATTTAGGAGACCTATGAGAAAGTAAAGAGGAAAATAGTCAATGGTTGTTCCTCAGTGTTCTCAGGAACTTGTTTGGAGGAACACATGTGGGAAGGACAAGAGAGGGAATGGAATTGAGCTGAAATGTTACCCAGTCTTCCTAAGGAAAGTCAGTGTTTTTTCCACAGTCACCAATGGACTAGACATTTGGAGACCTGTGTTTTAGTCTTAAATTTTCCACTACCTACCTCTGTCATTGTTGTTTTTGTGAGGTGCCATCGAGTCAGTTCCAACTCATAGCGAACCTATATACAACAGAACAAAATACTGCCCGGTCCTATGCCATCTTCACAATCATTGCTATGTTTGAGCCCATTGTTGTAGCCACTGTGTGAGTCCATCTCATTGAAGGTCTTCCTCTCTTTCGCTGATCCTCTACTTTACCAAGCATGATGTCCTTCTCCAGGGTCTAGTCCTTCCTGATAACACGTCCTAAGTGCATGAGACAGTCTCGCCATCCTCACTTCTAAGGAGCATTCTTGCTGTACTTCTTCCGAGACAGATTTGTTTGTTCTTCTGGCAGTCTATGGTATAGTCACTATTCTTCACCAACACCATAATTCACAGGCATCAATTCCTCTTTGGTCTTCTTTATTCATTGTGTAGCTTTTGCATGCATATGAGGCAATTGAAAACACCATGGCATGGCTCAGACGCACCTTAGTCCTCCAAGTGACATTGTTGCTTTTTAATACTTTAAATGAGTCTTTTGCAGCAGATTTACCCAGTGCAATATGTCATTTAATTTCTTGACTGCTGCTGCCGTGGGCATTGATTGTGGATGAAATTAAAACGAAATCCTTGACAATATTTTCTCTGTTTATCATGATGTTGCTGATTGGTCCAGTTGTGAGAATTTTTGTTTTCTTCGTGTTGAGGTATAATCCATATGCAAGGCTGTAGTCTTTGATCTTCATCGATAAGAGCTTCAAGTCCTCTTCGCTTTCTGCAAGCTTGTGTCATCTGCATATCGCCAGTTGTTATTGAATCTTCCTCTAATCCTGATGTCATGTTCTTCATATAGCCCAGCTTCTCAGTTTATTTGCTCAGCATACAGAATGAATAAGTATGGTGAAAGGATACAGCCCTGATGCACACCTTTCCTAATTTTAAACCACACAGTATTCCCTTGTTCTGTTTGAATGACTGCCTCTTGGTCTAGGTACAGGTTCCTCATGAGCACAATTAAGTGTTCTGGAACTCCCATTCTTTGCAATGTTATCCATAATTTATTATGATCCACACAGTCGAATGTCTTTGCATAGTCAGTAAAACACAAGTAAACATCTTTCTGATATTCTCTTTTTTCAGCCAAGATCCATCTGACGTCAGCAATGATATCCCTCATTCCATGTCCTCTTCTGAATCCAGCTTGAATTTCTGGCAGTTCCCTGTCGATGTACGGCTGCAACCATTTTTTGAATGATCTTCAGCAAAATTTTACTTGCATGTAATATTAATAATATTGTTGGATAATTTCCATGTTTTGTTGGATCACCTTTCTTTGTAATGGGCACAAATATGGATCTCGTCCAGTCAGTTGGCCAGGTAGCTATCTTCCAAATTTTTTGTCAGAGATGAGTGAGCACCTACAGTGCTGCATCTGTTTGTTGGAACATCTGAATTGGTATTCCGTCAGTTCCTGGAACCTTGCTTTTCACCAATGCCTTCAGTGCAACTTGGACTTTTTCCTTCAAAATCATTGGTTCTTGATCATATGCTCCCTCCTGAAATGGTTGAACGTTGACCAATTCTTTTTGGTACAGTGACTCTATGTATTCCTTCCATCTTCTTTTGATGCCTCCTGCGCCGTTAAATATTGCCCATAGAATCCTTCAAAATTACAACTTGAGGCTTGAAATTTTTCTTCAGTTCTTTCAACTTGAGAAATGCTGAGCATATTCTTTCCTCTTCATTTTCTAACTCCAGGTCTTTGCACATTTCATTATAATATTTTATTTTGTCTTCTCTAGCTGCCTTTTGCAATCTCCTGTTTAGCTCTTTTACTTCATTTCTTCCATTCAATTTAGCTGCTCTACCTCCAAGAGCAAGTTTCAGAGTCTCTTCTGACATCCATTTTGACCTTTTCTTTCTTTCCTTTCTTTTTAATGAGCTTTTTCTTTCTTCATATATGATGTCCTTGATGTCATCCCACAACTTGTCATTAGTGTTCAATGTGTCAAATCTATTTTTGAGATTGTCTCTAAATTCAGGTGGGATACACTCGATGTTGTATTTTGGCTCTCGTTTTAATTTTCTTTAGTTTCATCTTGAACTTGCATATGAGCAATTGATGGTCTGTTCTTCTGTCATCCCCTGGCCTTGTTCTGATTGATGATACTGAGGTTTTCCATCATCTCTTTCCACAGATGTAGCCAATTTGATTCCTGTATATTCCATCCGGTGAGGTCCATGTGTGTAGTGGCTGTTCATGTTGTTGAAAACAAGTATTTGCAATGAAGAAGTCTCTGGTCTTGCAATATTCTGTCATGTGATCTCCAGCATTGTTTCTATCACCAAGGCCATATTTTCCAACTACTGTACGTTCTTCTTCATTTCCAACTTTCTTATTCCAATCACAAGTAATTATCAATGCATCTTGATTGCATGTTTGATCAATTTCAGATCAGTCTGCAGAAGTTGGTAAAAATCTTCAGTTTCTTCAACTTTGGCATTAGTGGTTGGCGAGTAAATTTGAATAACAGTCATATTAACTGGTTTTCCTTGTAGGTGTATGAATATTATCCTATCAATGACAGCGTTGTATTTCAGGATAGATCTTGAGATGTTCTTTTTGACGATGAATGCAATGCCATTCCTCTTTAATTTGTCATTTGCAATATAGTAGACTATATGATTGTCTGATTCAAATGGCCAGTACCAGTCCATTTCAGCTCATTAATGCCTTGGATATTGATCTTTATGTGTTCCATTTCATTTTTGACAACTTCCAGTTTTCTTAGTTCATACTTTGTACATTCCATGTTCCAGTTATTTATGGATGTTTGCAGCTGTTTCTTCTCATTTTGAGTCATGCCATGTCAGCAAATGTAGGTCCAGAAAGCTTGACTGCATCCGAGTCATTAAGGTCAACTCTGCTTAAGGAGACAGCACTTCCCCAGTAGTATTTTGAGTGCCTTCCAACCTGAGGGACTCATCTTCTGGCACTATACTAGACAATGTTCTACTGCTATTTATAAGGTTTTCATTGACCAGTTTTTTTCAGAAGTAGACCGCCAGGTTTTTCTTCCTAGTCTTAGTCTGAAATCTCGCTGAAAACTGTCCACAATGGGTGATCCTGCTGGTATTTGAAATACTGGTGGCATAGCTTCTAGCATCGGAGCAACATGCAAGCTACCACAGTATGACAAACTGATAAGTGAGTGGTGGTACTTGTGTTACTCTGAGCAAATTACTATGTTTTCCTGGGTTTCAATTTCTTCTTCTAGAAAATGAGGAGTTGGCCTGTGCTTTACCACATCTTTTCTAGCTTGGGAATTTTGATTTCTCCTTTTTTATTTTTCTGCATCTGTTTCATGAGGATTGGGGCAATTTATTGTCATGAAACGGGCAATTGACACAAAACTTTTCAGTATGAAAATTATTAAAGTGTTCATCTTTGTACTTTTTTTATACCCACAATATTGAAGACCAGTACATTTTTAGTAAGTCCACACTTGAAAAGTGGGAGCCTGGTGTTTTGTTGCTGACAAGTAAAATATTCCCAAATTTACTATTCATTTAGGACTGCTTCTATTCCTCCCCATTGTTAAAGCCTGTGCTTCCTACTAAATCCCATTTTGTCACCCAGGCAGGCGCCTTCAGCATATCACTCCACCTCTGTATTCTCATTTGCAAACTAATGGTTTGGCCTGGATCAGTGCTTCCCAGTCACCAGTCCATGGGAAAGTTTTTTTATGGTACAGTGAAAAATGAAAAAAAAAAAAAAAGGATACTGTAGGGATTTTTTATAGATCTAAACATATTGAATTTAATAAACTGTACATACATAGATGGATAGCTACCTTCAAGTCAACTCTGACTCATGGTGACCTTGCGTGCAACAGAACAAAATGTTACCTGGTCCTGCATCATCCCGAGGATGATTGCTGGCATGTTCAAGTCCATCATTGTGGCTATTGTGCCAATCTATTTAACTGAGGGTCTCGCTTGCCCTCTCTTTCACCAAACATGATGTCCTCTTCCAGTGATTGATACCTCCTCATGATTTGTCCAAAACAAATGAGTCAGATAATGTTCTGTTGTTATCCATAAAGTTTTAATTGGCTAATTTTTGGATGTAGATTGGCAGGCTTTTCTTCCTAGTCTGTCTTAGTCTGGATACTCCACTGAAACCTGTCCACCATGGGTAACCCAGCTGGTATTGAAATATCAGTGGCATAGCTTCTGGCATCACAGCAACACACAAGCCACCACAGTATGATAAACTGACAGATGAGTAGTGGTTAATAGGCTGTACATTATTCTATTTTGTTCTTCTTACTGTTTTGATACCAAAATATAATTTATTTTATGAACTGATGATTTTATGAACTGATGATAGATAACTCTCTTCACTTGGTAGAATAAAAATTGGGATATCAGTGTTGATCCTTCACATGTTGTGGGAAGATTAGAATTGACCCATGAAATCCTGAAGCCCAGAAACCACTAACTAAGATGGACTTTTCCATCTTTATAATTCTAAGATATCTGTGTTTGTCTCACAATGCATAGCACTGAAAATATGCCAGGTGAATGAGTGACTGATTGAATGAATGACTAGCCAACACATCTCTACTACCAGTTTCCTTATATATCTGTGGTTTTGCTTCTTTGAATATAAGTAGTAGTGAAGTGTGAAGAAAGCATTTCTATTTTAGTGGGATATTTTATGCTTTTCTTTCCTCTTCCCCATTCCTCCTCCTACCCTTCCTGACTTACCCATAGACTCCCAGGGCTGATTGCATAGTGAAGTTATTATTACTATTATTTGCTCTTGCAGTGCCAACTTGGCAGGTCTATGGCAGAGAGAAACTTATGCCATGCCCAGAATCTCATTGTGGAGAATAAGGTGGTAGTGGGAACAAAGGTGACTTTACACTCTATGTTTTTTCTTGGAAGAAGCCGATGTGCACATATCCTTATGCAATTAGCAGGAAATTTCCACTGCAAAGTCTTTGTTATCTTTAAGGCAAAAAGACTGCTTCCAAATTGGAGACTAAATTTCAAAAGACAAAACTCTGTTCTCCCTGGGTAACATACTCCCATTTCTTGATGAGAATTTGCTATGTGGACCAGATAGGAAGTCTGAAACCTCAGCCTGGTTTTTATAAGCAAATCCAACAGGATTTCTGAGCCACTCATTATACTCTAAACTATCGAGCCAGTTTTGCTGTAACTTTACAATCAAATCAGTGTGCAGAATATTTCTTTTCATACAGGCTAGGTCTTTTTTTAAAAAAAATCTCAGTGGAAAACCTTCCAAGAAATGTGGTAAAAAATAAAAACAACCAAGAGTACATTAATAAGGGAAGGCCCTTTCAGCCTTGGTATTGTGAAGTCATACTCGGAATATTCAAGTTTCATTTCCTTTGTAGGTTGTCCTATTTATGTCTTCACTGTGCATTGTGAGGTATACTTCATTTATTAACTGCCTGTTTATTATTTGGCTAAAAAGTCAGTGAAAATGATTAAAATTAATTGTGGCAAGTCAGCAACCACCCCCTCGTGTGCCCCAGTCTTCAATAACTCAGGCTACGTACATCAGTATAAGGTCATGGAAATAAAGTCATTGTAGAAAAATGCTTCCACAACCTCCGAATTTTCCACGTCTCCTCGTTATCACCGGACCAAGTTGAAGCATGACTGCTGTAAAATAGCTTTAGCTGCACAGAAAGTTACTAATAGACCTTCTTCTGACTGGAAGGGCATTTAAAACTTTAGTCTGTAATGTCTGCAGGGAAAGCAAATAGGATGAAGAGAGTTGTTTGGTCTGGTTTCTCTAAGGCTTGTCATGGCTTTGGGACTGGTGATCCCTGGTTCCTACATTATATATCATTCATTTTACATTTAAAATGTACTGACAGTGGCTGCCATGATGGGCTCAAAGACAGGAACGATTTTGAGGATGGCACAGGACCCGGTAATGTTCCTTTCTGTTAAATGTAAGCTGGCTATGAATTGGAGCCTATTCGATGGCACCTAACATCAACAACATAGACACGGTTCCTGCCAGTAATCCAGGGGGAGAGAGAGATAGTAAACTAGTAAACAAAGAAATAAATGTGTAATTACCAGTTGGGTTAAGAGCAAAGATGGAAGTAAATAGGGCGCAGTTAAAGAGAGTCACAGAGGTTGTGGAAGCATTTTTCTACACTGATTTTATTTCCATGGCCTTATACTGATTTATGTAGTCTGACATAAATGTAGGAGAGATGATCAGGGAAGACCTGTCTCAAGGAGTCAGCTGTGTGAAGAGCATTCTTGTCTGGGGTGCAGAGCAAGTGTGAAGGGCTTGAGCAGGGAAGGAGCTTGGCATATTCCAGAATTGGAAGCAGCTCAATTTGGGTGGAACCTGTGGATCAGGGGTAGAGGAGTGTGGGTAGGTTGGAGAGCTAGACAGGAGCCAGGATATGCTGATTCTCTAAGGTCTCATAAGAAGTTTGGGTTGAATTTTGAATGCAGTGGTAGCCATGGAAGAGAATGACATGATTCAATTATGTGTTAACAAAGATCACTTTGTAAAGAAGAGACTGGACAGAGACAAAAGTGGAAACAGGTAGTGGCATCACTAGGGTTGGTGTCACCGAGTGCGGTAACTCATGGTGTCACCCCCCCCACCAATAGACCTCCTCCCTTACTAGACCATATAGAATCCTTAGTAATGAAACATAGCATTTTTCCTACTTCATGTTTTAAACTGTCAGTTTCTCTATTTAGTTATCAAAGAGTTACAGAATCAATAATTGTTATACATGTAAGTTTATTATCAATTTTAATCATAGGATAATATGTGTTAAATACAGTTGTAAATTGCTTAAATGTAATATTTCTTAGATATATGAATACTAAAACAAAATGTTTTGTAAATTCTTTCTACATTGAATTACAACATTGTTAGTTACAACATTGTTAGTTACAATGTTGTTAGTAACTGTGAGGAAGCCTTTTTTGATTTTTGTCCTTTTCCTTTAATTACTACTGCATTCTCAAAACAGTTATTGATATAGGTTCACAAATGCTAATCAGCACAACATTGTAGCTAAAATAGCAGAAATTTTGACAAAGTCAGCAACTATAAAAACACCGGCGGTAACTAAAACGACAGCCCATGCTTGTAGCGTATGCAGACGAAACCCCGTGATTTGAAGCATCATTGTAATTGGGTAATAATGACAGCTCTGACCTGAGCGCACTAGAAGGTTCAAAAAGTAAATTAGCATAGAGTTTTATTTTTTTATTTTAATTTTTTATTTTTTCCCATACAAAAATTTATACATACATTGTTTTGTGACTCTGATTGCTCTTCCCATACTGTGACAGCACATTCCCCCTTTCCATCCCTGATTCCCCATGTCCATTCAACCAGCTCTTAACCCTCTCTGCCTTCCCATCTCACTTCCGGACAGAAGCTGCCCCTTTAGTCTCTCGTATCTACTTGAGCTAAGAGGCACACTCCTCATGAGTATCACTTTATGTCCCACAGTCCAGTCCAATCCCTGTCTGAAGAGTTGGCCTCAGAAATTGTTTTAGTGCTGGGCTGATAGGGAATCCAGAGGCCATGCTTTCCAGGGTTCCTCCAGTCTCAATCAGACCATTAAGTCTGGTCTTCTTACTAGAATTTGAGTTCTGCACCCCACCTTTTTGCTGCTCCATCGGGGACTCTGTTGTGTTCTCTGTCAGGGCGGTCATTGGTGGTAGCCGGGCACCATCTAGTTCTTCTGGTTAGCATAGAGTTTTAGCCTTGTAGGTAGGTATATTAACATATGTAAGCTGGGCTTATGAAAAATATTTTTGTTGTTATAACTAATTATAGGAATATTTTTATAAAAAATAATAAATTTCTGCTGAAACACTGCACAAAAGTTTTATAGGCAGTCATTTTAGTGTCACCTCCTTTGACATTGTCACCCAGTGTGGTCTGCACCCCTTGTGCCCCCTAGTGATACCATTGGAAGGAGGGAGATCAGTTTGGAGGCCGTTTAGAGTAGTTTAGTCAAGAGATAATGGTGGGGAAGAAAAGAAAAAGAAAAAAAGAGATAATGGTGGTCTGGACTGAGGAGGGGTGGTGGAGATAGACAGCCATATTTGAGTGTAACTGATAGACACAATTATCGAATAGGGTTGAACATTAACTCTGCAAGTGTGCTCTGTTTGTGTGTATACATATATATACCAGTTGCCGTTGAATCGATTCTAACTCATGGCGACTCCATGTGTGTCAGAGTAGAACTGTGCTCTGTAGGGTTTTCAATGGCTGATTTTTTGGAAGTAGATCACCAAGCCTTTTTTCTGAGGCACCTCTGGGTGAACTTGAACTGCCAACCTTTTGGTTAGCAGTCAAGTGTGTTAACCATTTTACACCACCCAGGGTCTCTTTCTTTCTCTATGTATATGTATATATTCTCCACCCACTTATATCTGAGCTAATTTTTCTAAAAAGTCCTGGCCCCTGTCTTGGGGTAAGGTAGGAGGAAATGTAAACTTTCCAGTTCTATTTGAGGTTAGCTGTTCCTCCATGTAGCTCAATGTATTTTGGGGAAATGTTTAATTTTTGTTTCTTTCCCCTGAAATTCTCCCCCTCCCCCTGCTCCATACCAGACGGTCTCTAGATGTAGGGTGCATGTGCACAGCAGGGGTGACAGGGTTTATAAGTCCTCACTATGGCCGGATATGGAGCCTCAGGTCTGCCTGTGAGTCCCTGTGCTGTTGTCTGAGTCCTCGTGGGCCTCTGCTGTGGGGCATCTGGTCTGTTCTGATCTTTGGGTCCCTTGTGTGAATGCTGGAGCCTGCTGATTTGTGCTTTGTTTTCTTACCTCACTCAAGGCCTTGTGGGTCTCCCTTCCTGGTTCAGCCTCACCTCCAGTCTCATCCACATCCTCTGACTCCGCATTAGGCTGTAGAACCTCTGTGTCAGGGACACCCTGCTGTCCCTGTCATGACATGGGAGGACTTCTGAGTCCCCTACCTCCCACAGAAGAGCCACAAGAGGTCTGGAGATGCTAACACAGCTCTCTTTTTGCTTAATAATCAGACCAGGTGGCATGTTTACTTTGATGCAGCCACCCCATATATATGGAGGTCACCCTGCCAGTTTTCTCTGCCCTCTGCTGCCCACCTCCAGCCCTGCCAGCATTTTGGTCTGAACAGGGTTGCTAAGGCATATGTAAGTCTAACTATTTGCTTCCCCATTGTCTCCTCTTTTCTTATACTCCATTGGGGTGGAAGGGAAGGGTTCTCTACTTCTATCTTTTTAACCTTATATTTTATCCTCATATCGTCGTCTTCCATAGGGCTGCAAGACTTATGGCCCAGCTGTCCATTGCATTCCTTTCTATATATACTACCAGGCTGGCTCCTGGTATGGAAGCCATGGGACTATTAGAAACTAAAGATTACTGGGGTTGAAAACACAGTGGTTTACCCTGCCAAAATATTGTACCCATTACTCTTGGCTTTTGTAGACATAGCCAAAGCTGTCACCACAAGCATTGACTAGGATCATAATTTGGTTTCTATAGCTAAAATTGCTCTCTCTGCCTATATTGTTGTTGTTGTATGCCACTGAGTCAATTCTGACTCATAGTCAACTCATAGTGATCCTATATGACAGAGCAGAACTGCCCCATAGAGTTTCCTAGGCTGTAATCTTTCTGGTTGCAGACTGCTAGGTCTTTTCTCCCGCGGAACCACTGGTGGGTTGCAACTGCTGACCTTTCGGTTAGTGTCCACTGTGACACTAGGGCTCTTTTCTCTTCCTATAGGGTAATCTAAATGCCTTGATGTGGTCTCAGGCCAGCCTCTCTAGCCTTGCCTCTCACTGTACCTGTTCTCCTGCCCTATGCTGTAGTCAAATTGGACTACTCAGTGTTTCTTGAATTATGCTTCATTTTTCCTCACTTTGATGCTCTGGCTTACATAGGTCTTTCTTGTGAAATGCTTCCCTTGTTCCTTTCTTCCCTTCTTGCATTTTTTATGTATTAAAATCCTACACATCCTTGAAGACCTTACTCTCATGCTACATCCAACGTAAACCTCAGATTCCTTTAATGTGGAGTAATTGCTGTTTCTTCTACACTCTCACGGAATTTTGTCTTTAATGTGACCCTTATCACTTTCTGTTTTATATTGTAATTATTAGTGGATATGTCTGCTTTTTATCTTCTAGATTATAAGCTCCTTGAGGGAAAAAACTGACTATATACACCTGTATACTGACTATTCTCAGTTCTGTGTCACCTGTGTTGCCTGTCACATTGCTTTGCGCACAAAAAGCACTTGATAATAAATAGAGTGGCACAACCACACTTTTCATAAAACTCTCTAAATCTCACATTGAACACTTTGAAACAAGTGTGGAGGTGTATTTTTTTTTTTTACATTAGATGGCATTTGTCCATTAAATTTCTATGCAAGGCCCCTTGGCCTGGGATCCAGTGAGCTGTGAGAAACAGGTTTTCAACCACTTCTCCTAGGCCCATGAAATAGAAAGTCATTATATTTACAGAGGTCTGTGGAGGCCCCCCAAACATGGCAGCACAATTATATATCAGAAACCCCTATCATAAATGAGTCAGACAGGATAAGCCAACTTGAAAGAGAAAATAAAATATTATAACCCCGACTTGAAAAGAAAATATGGCGTGTGGTTTATTGCTGTGGATTATGGAGGAAGAAAGACTTGAATTTAAGTAAAACAGGAAAGCAGTGACACTTTTTAAACTCAATACAGTATTCACGTGGCAGACACTGGACTTTAAAAAGCCAAACCTTCAGGCTCCTGCTCTGGTCTATAAAATGTATGTAAAGTCGCTTTTGCTACATTATTAGTGTGCCATTCTGGAGGCGAGGAATGTTTTGGGAGAAAAATAACCTTGAAGCCAGAGTCTTTCTTTCAAGTCAGAGTCTGTTTGTCAGAATCTCACATTGCATTTTAAAGACTTTTAAAGACTGTGGCTTTGGGAAATTCCACTGTGAGGAAGTGAGATGGAAGAGGGACTTGGAAAGATTTGCAGTATAGGGAACAACTTTAGCTGTCCTCATGCTAAGTTCTGCAATTATCAGAAATATGAAGATAGTCTTAAGTAACGAGATTCCTTTATTTCTAGAATTGCATTCCATCAAGAGTGCCTTCTCTTCTTTCCTGAGCTTCCCAGTGCTCACTGTCTCAATTGCTTGAATATAGTGAGTCATTAACATCTGGTTCAGACACAAAGGTATCAAAATGCTTCCAATGACCCAGGCTGAAAGCAGAAACACTAGAGTGCATATGGAATCTATTGGTCAGGCTTGTTCTAGTCTAGAGGCACGAGGGTAATATATACAACCATGGTGGAGTTTGACAGGACTAAGATAGGATGCCATAGAGGGAGATTTGTGCATTGAGTGAAGGTTAAACCAGATGGCCCCTGAGGACCTGTCCAGCCTAGATGACACAGTTGGGTGGCCAGGTTTGCTCAGTCTTAAGAACTGCCTATTTGTTTCTTCTGAGTTGCTTGTGAGCCATGCAGCCTGGATGAGATGGCAAAATCCTGTCCCATCCACACACACATTTGTAGATATTCCTTTAGGCAAAACCCTGGGAAAGTCAAGCTACTTTTTGTGTCTTTTACATGAGCATTTCAGGTTATTAAATGAACAATTCCTGGTGGCAGGGAAGGCACAACCAAGTGAAATGGAAAATACTTGAATCTTTTAGGCTGAGACAGATTGACTGGTGGTCTGATTCAGCCTGGAGGTTTACACTGATTGAATTGACTGAATTCATGCATTCCTTTATTCACGTACTTACTTATCCATTCATTTATTCTACAAGCATGAATTTATTTATCAAGTATTTTTTTTCAGCTGCTTTATGAAGCTTTTTTAAAGTTTATTTTTTTAGGGTGGTAAATATATAGGTAACAAAACATTTGTCATTCAACAATCTTCACAGTACAGCTCAGCAATGTTCTGTTCATCGTGTTAAGTGCCTCTGGTGTGTCATGTACCATGGACCCCACCATTTCCCAGTTTTCCTTTTCCGTGTTTGTCTAGGCAAGTGATTTATCACCACCTTGAGGCAAGGGAGGTGAACAGAGGAGAGTTTATGGGCCAACCTTGGTGTTTAGAGAGAAGTGAGTCAGGTGTATCAGATATCTATATGCTATTAAAATATCAAACTAAACGAAACAAAATGAAAACAACAGCTATTATTAACAGAGTGGTTTTTGTTAATTTTTTTAGGAGTAACTGAGAAAGAAATCAGTAATGTAAATATGCAAAAAAAAAAAAAAAAAAACCAAACAAGCAAAGAAATCAGTTACCGTGGAATCTATTCTACCTTATGGTGACCCTGTGTGTTACAGAGCACACACAACTGCTCGATAGAGTGTTTTTGGTTGTAAACTTTAGGGAAGCAGATCACCAGGCCTTTCTTTGATGGTGCCATTGCGTAGGTTCAAACCACTAACCTTTAGGTTAGTAATTGAGCATAAATGATTTGCATCACCTAGGGACCTTAATATGAATACAATTCATGCTTTTTTGTTTGTTTCCAGATCACCAGATTAAAAATTGACCGAAACCCTTTTGCTAAAGGATTCAGAGATTCTGGGAGGAACAGGTAAGAATAAATGGGAAAGACATTCACTGACATTTTTGTCTCTGTAGCATTATTGTCCCAATCCCCATTGGTGGCCCCTGGCTCCTTCTTTTTGGAAAAACACCTGCATGCTGGGCCACTGTGTTGACTCAGGCAGAGAGAAAAGGACAGGTGACCGAAGAATCAAAAAGCAACCTCCAAAAGGCTAAATTACCTAAATTCTTTGTTAACACTCTCTGAATCACCAAATCAAAACCATCATGGTGTTTTTTCTCTACTACATGGTACTTGGTAAACGTCCCTTAAAACAAATTTTATAGATTTATTATCACCAAAAGATGTCTTTTTTTTTTTTTTTTCTGAGTAGCATCGACAGCACCTGCAGCGATATCTCATTTATCTTGCATTATCAGGAAACAAGGAATTGTGGACAGATAACATTTTTCAGGAAATTATTACCTTTAAGAGTAAAAACTTTATTTAAAAAATTTAATCATTTTTCCTCTAGGAAATATTTCCAAAATATATTAGATGGTTCCTGCTTTAGTAAAGAAAGTTTGTAGAACACATCATGGAACCCTTTCTTGGGGACCTAAGCTTGTCATTATGATTAGGTTGTTACTGTATATAGTGAAGTTCTTAGGAATTGCTGAAACTTATAAGACTCTTAGCCCTTACTGTAAATGGCCTTAGAGATTGTGGTGTTTTTCTGGCTGACAAGTCTTCTTTCTGAATCCCTCCAAACAGTTCCCTTCCTATATAAAATTAAAATCTGTTATCTATAAAACTTAGAGTACCAAAATTGTCAGGGAACCAGCTATATTTAAAGTTATTCAGTCAGAAACTTTCATTTTATATAATCGATACTAAATCAGCAAATGCGACATTTGTGTCTTATATTGTGCATAAGCTTTGTGGTAACCACTTAAAGTTCAGACATTTTTAATGATTTGGGGGCATTTCCTTATAGTTGAATGACTCAGATTGTCAGAAGTTACACTGCTACACAAGAGAGATGTAATTTGAATATCTTTGGTATCCTTTCTGCTAATGTTTTCAGTTAAACCATCTAGTATTATATTTAAAATTACTTCATGAAATATGTAGTGCATTATATTAGAATTCAGATTTAGGCTAAAAATCATTGTGATCATTTCCTGTACAAAAAGATCTATGAAAGGACTTCTTTATAAAACTCTTTCACCAAAAAAACCAAACCCGTTGCCGTCAGAGTAGATTCTGACTCATACCAACCCTGTAGGACAGAGTAGAACTGCCCCACAGGGTTTCAAAGGAGTGGCTGGTAGATTCGAACTGCTGACTTTTGGTTAGCAGCTGAGCTCTTAACCACTGTGCTACCAGGGCTCCAAAACTCTTATAGTATATTTAAAATACATTTATATTTCTGCCAATTTTATTTACCACAAATTTTTTTAAGGTCACATCTATTGAATACATTAAAATTCACTTACACCCCCAGGTTGTAGATGACAAAACTGAGTAATACATTCTAGGTCAAACATCTAGTTAGTGGTATAGTCACACTATAACCCAGGCATACGGTTTCCAGGCCAAATGCTTTCTTAGAAGATTCTTTGTTTAAAATACGATAAAGGTGTTTATTTCCAAAATTTAACCAGTGAAAAATGTATACTTCTTCTTCCATTGGAGCCCGGTAGCACAGTACTTAAACTCTCGGCTGCTAGCCAAAAGGTCGGCAGTTCAAATCCACCAGTCGCTCCTGGGAAACCCTATGGGGAGGTTCTACTCTGTCCTATAGGGTCACTATGAATTGGAATTGATTCGAAGGCAATGTTTTTTTTTTTTTATTCTTCCATTTGAAATGGACCACCCTCTTCCTCCCCATTAGCTTATCCCAGGTCTAGGAGCCACAGCGTGCCTGTGAGCTGTTTCCTGTTGCCTCCTTTTCAGGAGTCTGCACTCTGGGTTGATTGAGGACTTGTTGTGGTAAGGAGGTCAGAGATAGAAGTTGGTCTTTTATCAAGAAGCCTCTAGATCTGCCCTGATGGTGATTCTTTGGGATAGGGCATTCACGATAGGCTCTTTCTACAAGTAGACCACATGTAGCAAGGGCATTTAAGATTTTTGGGTTGAAGCCCATGGATGGATTTAAGAGGTTCTGTGAGCACCTAGATATTGTAAGCAAAATTGTATGTGGATGAATAGGTATACATTTTTCTGGGGAGAGTTCTAGAGCTTTCTTCAGATTTTCAAAGAGGCCCACAGCCAAAAGTTAACAGTTTATGCTTTAGGCACAACTATCTCTCTCCAGGGGCCAACACCACTGACTTTAGTTCTTCAATGATTTCTTTTTCTTTCCTTCTATAACCCTAGTACCATCTAGTATTTGCTTATTTTCTTCTTGGCAGTACAAAGATTGTTTTCTTTTTCTTTTAATTTTTCCCCCATTGGAGTCTTGTTCTTCAGATTTCTGGTCATTTTTGTAAGGTTGAATTTGAGTTCTCAGTAAGTGCTTCCCTACTGGTAGGTACCTATCTGTCTTAGGCGAGGTTCTCTAGAGAAGCAAAACCAGTGATGCATCTATCTATCCATCCATCCATCCCTCCCTCCCTCCCCCATCATGTATCCATCTGTCATCTCTCTCTCTCTCTATATATATACACATACATATCTATATCTGTATATATAGATAGAAGGAGAGAAAGAGAGATTTATATCAAGGAAATGGCTCATGTGGTTATAGAGGCTGGAAAGGCCCAAGTCTGTGGGTCAGATTGGAGGCTTCTTCTGACCCTCATAGCTACAGGGGCTGGTGAACCCAAGATTGGCAGGTCAGACAGCAGATCTCTTGCTCCAAGACTGTGGAGGCTGATGAATCCTAAGATGGGCAGGTAAACTGGTAGCTCAAGTCTCAAGAACCAGAGGTCAGATGAATAGGAGGCAGATGCAGGATCCAGAGTGAGCAAGAGTCAATGAGCTTTGCCAGAAAGTCCACCTGTATTGGATGCAGGCCACAACCACAAGGAAACCCCCTTTCAACCAATTGGCTGCTCATAACAGATTTCATCATAGAGATGATTACATTATTACATAGCTACCAAACTACATCATAACTGCCAAACCATTGAGAATCATGGCCCAGCCAGGTTGACACACAACCTGAACCATCACACTGTCCTTGGAAATAGCCATCTGGATGTACTTTGACCATTTGTAACATGTATTGCATAGTTATTAAGAAATATATATGTCAGTTATTGATAAGTGCTGAGAAGAAAACTAAATCAGGTTAGGAGATAAAGTGAGAGTGGGCGCCACTTCTGTAGAGTGGCCAGGGATGGTCTCCCTGATAAGATGTCCTGAACGTTGTGAAGGAAGCTGCCAGGCTGGTACCTGATTCTAGGTAGACAGGAGCCAGCAAGTGAAAAGAGAGAAGTGTGCTGGATGTGTTTGTAGAACTTTGAGGAGGTTCTGGTGGCTACAGATAATGGTGCCTGCCCAGGAACATGGCTCAGCAGCTTGAGATGGGAGATGAAGAGGCATGGCATAGGATAGACAGCTGGAACCTAGAGGCGGTGTTGACCAGCATTAGAGTTATGATCTGGGAATTGAACCCTCCCCTTTAGCCTTAAGAATAAGAGCAATGTATCTTGAAGTCTTTGCTGCTGGTCAGGAAGTTGTGATTACATCTCAGTTCAAGTGCTGAGGTCGTACTCTCTCCTCAGTTGTTTAGAAGGCCTTTGCCTGCCTGAAGGCTAGTGAATGTCTTACTGCCCAGTTATTTGTCTGTCCTGCCCCAGTGGGCTGCTCCTTCTCGTAAGGATGCCAGGAAAGCAGAACTATGGATCCTCCCTAGCCCATTTCAATGCTTTGTTATTATTTTTTTCTGATAGCGTGGAAGTTCTTCGTTATGTCCCATCAAAACCTACAGGAGACTTTGAGTACTATTAGTAATTATGACAGCTATCTGTACTTGAATAGTTATATAAACTAGACCCTTTACTTATGTTTTCCCAAATTCTCAAAATTTGTATTTTACAAATAAGGAAACTGAGGCTCATAGAGGTTAAGCAACTTTCTTAGTGATACATAGTAAATGCTGGAGCAGGGATTAAAACCTGCACCTGCCTGACTTCAAAAATCAGTGCTCTTTCCATTCTATCGAGATAACAGCTTAAGCTTGACTTACTTTACCTTCAACAGATATGGAGAACAGAATTCTTCCTCTAAAAATTCTTCATCTTCTTAAAGACACTACTCAAGTCACCTAGCACCTTGTCTTTTCCAAATAAAACAATCTGTATATTCTCAGGCTGTCTTTATAGACTATGCCTCATGACTTTGTCATCTACCCTGTAACCCCCTATGAACAAGGGGGTTAGTAGAGGACAGGAAGCCAGGCTGAACTTTGCTAGCAGGTTAAACTGTGGTGTAATGACAATGAATTATTAAAGGTAGAAGCCACTTTGTCCTCCAGTACTCTGGGAAGCTAGATTAAAATAAGCTTGTTCTAAACCCGTTTTGCCGTTGAGTCTATTTCTACTCACAGCGACCCTGTAGGACAGCGTAACTCTGCCCTATAAGGTTTCCAGGAAGTGCCTGGTGGATTCGAACTGTCGACCTCTTGGTTAGCAGTCAAGCTGTTAACCACTGCTCCACCAGGGCTCCTGGCATAAGTACAGATATCTTATATTTCTCTTTTTTAAAAGCTCAAAAAACCCAAACCAAACCCATTGCCATTGAGTCTATTCTGACTCATAAGCAACCCTATAAGACAGAGTAGAAGTGCCCCTTGGGGTTTTCAAGGCTGTTATCTTTATGGAAGCAGACTGCCACATCTTTCTCCCAAAGAGCAGCTGGTGGGTTCGAACCACCAACCGCTCGGTTAGCAGCCAAGCACTTAAACCACTGCACTAGCAGGGCTCCTTAAAAGCTCAAAATTACCTGCTAATTACACATTACTTCTCACTAGTTGCCTGCAGGATATGTTGAGGACAGGAATAATTGATACCATTTTGCAAATGGGGAAAATTGATGGGTGAGGATATATACATATATATATTTGTTTTTTTACAAATCTTCAGGGAACTGGTGGCTGTGTGCCAGCATTAGAATCCAGTTTACCACTTTCCAACCAGTGCCTAATCTATTGCCCTTATTGTGCTAACAGAGTTCTTACAAATCTAAGATCTTCCCAATACATTTCAGACATCAAGTGACTCATACAGAGGGCATGGTTTGATGAGTTGCATATAAATGTACCCAATACATACGGATTACATTTCCTTTAAAAACACATGGGCTTAAAAATTAGTGGGGAAAGTGCTTGGCCAATGTTTTTTGGTTTTGCAGAACACAAAACATTTGTGGAATACTTTGGAGTTACAGAATTTGCCAAACCTCAAACCAAAACACGTTCAGGTTTGTCGATCTCAATCTAACCCAGCACGCCTGGAGGCTCCGGAAGGGAGGTGTGAGAGGAAAGATGGAGAGGACACAGCCACCCAGCGCACTCCCTTAAAATGTTCGCGTGCGTCTTTCTTAGTCTGAAAGCCTCTCACAGCAGTGCCATCTGAATGTGGTGCCGAGTTTCAGCAGTGTCCCCTTAAGTGTAGAGAAGAATGCTTGAGGGAGCTGTGGTTGAGGAGACTTCTTTCCCATTCTGCATATTTTCATGTAAAGAGATATCCATGGAGAAGTCTTCCTGGCTTAGCCCCATGCCCTTCTCATTCCTCTCACTGGGAACTGTAGTGACTGGTCTGGTTGCTGAGTCTGGGAGAAGGGGCTCTTAAGGACCTGTTTGCACACAGAGAGCATACCTTCCAGGCTCTCTTGCCATTGAGTGGTAAGCTTAGCAGAGAGGGCCAGCAGTTTTGGGGAGTCAGCTTATTTCAGGGAAGTTCTAGCCAGCTCATTCAGACTTCACACCTATGCCATTGTCTCCAGACAACTTTGTCAGCAGTAAAGTGGGCATTTTGGTCTTCATTGTGTCAGGTCCCTATGTGTTCCTCAGAATTGATTCTGAGCTCAGATGAGGGATAAGAGGAGATAGTCATTGTGTCTTCCAGAACCCCAGCAGGAGCCCCAGTGAGTACCCTGGTGTCAGGCCTGTGTCACCACCCTGCCTGACATAGTACTCCCTGCTTCTTTAGGAAGTGTCATTCACAAGCTTCAGTGTGAGAACTTCTCTTGACTGCTAGAGCTGCTGCTTTCCATTCCCATGTGATTAAGTCCTGGTTAGAAGTCTTTTCTGGGAGTGTGTGTGTGAGTGGGTGTGTGTGTTTGTGTACATGTGAATGTGTATGTGTGTCTGACTGTGTGTACATGTGTATATGTACATGTGAGTGTATATGTGTGTGTGTCTTTGTACGTGTGTATCTTTGAATGTGTGAGTGTCTTTGTGTGTGTGTATGTGTAAATGTGTGTGTGTGAGTGTGTGTACATGTGTGTATGTGTGTGTGTGTATTCATATTGTGGGGAAGAGTAGTAGGTGGCAGGACATTTCAGAGTGGAGACACTGACAGATTTTGCTTCCAGGTGTTGTCTCTGCAACGAGAGAGAAATTGTGTTTATTTCTAAGTTGTCCCAACTTCTAAATCTCTCAGAAATTGTGTGGCGCAAATATGGTTTTGAGTGAGGTCACTATATGTTCATCTTTAGTCAGGCCTAGCCCAAGAGCTTGTTACCTAGAGTTACCTGGAAAAATTCTCCTACTAGGAGAGACAGTAACATCGTTCTGTTCCTGGATGAATAAAATAGATCTCCTCAGTATGAGATTATGTTTGCCTCATGGTGTGTGCTCCTGGGCTCTGGCTCCTGCTAGACTGTAGGCTCCTTGAGGACTGGGACTGTACCTTTTCATGTTTCTATTCTTAGGTTTTCTCCATAGTGAAATGTATACAGAATAAAATAATTGTGTGTTTAGATACAAAACAGAAAACAAAATTGATTAATGGTAGAGAAATTAAAAGCCAGAAACTCTACAGTGAGAAAGTCTTAACCTCAACCAAGGATGGAGAGACAGAGCAACAGTGGAGAGCTAGTTTTGGACACCAAATAAGAAGGAAATAAAGAGTGAATCTGCAAATAGGCTTAGTTTGAAAGATTAAGGGCAAATTTGATTCAGTTCTGAGACTGAGTACTGCTGTAAGAAAGTAAGATTTAGCCTAAGAGGAGATTAGGCACACACCCACTTCAGACCATCTTAGCTGGCTCTGGATAGTGGGGACAAGTCCGTGTTTCTTGGCTTCCTGGAGAAGGGAGACACCTATCATTTTTCAGATTCTGTGAGCCTCAGTAAAGAAGGGGTTCCCAGAAGCTGAGTTAAAGCAGAATGAGGTTTGGTTGAGAAAGGTCTCCTAGTAGTGAAGCAAGAGGTAAAATCATGTCTTTGGAGTGGCTACCCCAATGGGGAGCCCATTCCAGGCAAAAGAGAAGGGTCATGAAGATGAAGAGAGAAGTAAGAGTCTTTGCACTGAGTCTCACTGTCGAGGAGGGACTTCGGAGGTACATCAGCTCACTGTGCTTAGCTAGAGGGGGGATGGCAACTGCAAAGGGCTTACACATTAAGGGGTTTAAGGGTTTGCCAAAGGAAGGAAAGAGGACTCTACGTGTCTCTCCTCCTACAGCTCATGTGCAAGCCTTGTTTCTGTTCGAGGTGGCTGCCAAGATTTTATCAAAAGCCCAAGTCAGTTTTGGGAATTCATATAATTTCCAGGGACCTCCTCCAAAGCAAACACATACATAAAAAGGAGAGGATTAAAATTATGATCTGTCTGGGGAGTGAGGAGTTCTTTGAACTTATCTTAAAAATGCCATAGAATGCAGGATTTTGGGTTCCTCTGTGTCAGCTCCCTTCATCCTGTCTTTAACCTTGGCCCTTACACTTACTACCAGCCTCCATTGCATCTGAGCCACCTGAAGGGGGACTGTCTCTTGTGGCGTGGTTTCCTTCAGATGTTCCCAGCTGGCATGGCATCCCAGAAGCCATTGCTACTGATCCCATGATCGGTACCAGGTAGTATGGTGTCTGTAGCCCAGAGGATTGGTACAGCTGAGAGGTTGCAAAGACCCTGTCTTAGGAACTTTTCTTAGGAGGGTATGTTTTTCTCAGTGGAGTCCACCATTGGAGGCCTGAACCAGGACAGTCAAATTGCACAGCTCAAGACCCCTGGGTTGGAAGTAGGATCCGTCACACGCATGGAGCCATTCTCCCTGCCTTGGAGAGTGAACAAATTGACAAACAGGGGAAAAAATAAACTGCCAGCTCCTCTAAGCCAGGAAGCCAGGGGAGGCACATCTCCTTTGCCTAGGCACAGGCATAAGAGATCCACGGACTTTGAGTGACTTTCCCGCTGCATAGACTTGTGTGGGCCCATTTCAACAGCATAGGCCCTCATTACTGCAGTACAACAGGGTATATACTGGAACTCTAAATTCAACTGTTTCAGCTGTGAAGTGGTAGGTTCTTGACATTTGACACTGCTCTGCCCATTAAGCAAGGTCCTCACCTAAACCCACATCAGGGGCCTGAAGACTAGTGGCTCAATCCACACCACCTAGCCACCTGCAATAGGGGCCCATGAATAAGATGTGCCCACCAGTCCTTACAGCCAACAGCATTAAGTCCGCATAGTCCAGCTACAAAACATACCCAGCTACGTGCTCTAGGGAACAGGGACACGCCTTCCTCCTGGACACTTGGGGGCAGCCGTCCACCCGCTGCCTTGCTCAGAGTGTGTTCCCCTGCTGCAGCCAGATACCTGTGCCTATACCAGTGCCTGTCTAGGGCTGTAACTGAGAGCCTACACCACACACTTGGTGGCCATCTACCTAGGCACCTGAGCTGAAACCATACAGGAGGAGTGGGCAGACTCCTGAGCTCACATAACTAGTAACAGATCTAACCACCTGGCAACAGCACATTAGAGCTTCAAAGGTGCCAATAATCAAACTAGCTCATATAAGCAGCCTATTTGGGCATATCAAAACAAAACAAGAAGCTAGGACACGGTAAGCAAACATAAAATAAATAAATATAATAAGTTATTGTTGGCTCAGAGACAACAGTCAATATCAAATCACATAAAGAGGCAATCCATGATGGCTTCAACAAGCTCCCAAAATAAAGAATCTCAGAATTTCCTAGAGGAGGAAAATTTCTTGGAATTACCAGAGGCAGAATACAAAAGATTAATATACAGAACTCTTCAAGAAATTAGGAAGGAAATTAATAAAAATGCAGAACACACAATAGAGGAAATTAAAAAGATTAGAGAAGAGCATAATGACAAATTTAACAGGCTGCAAGAATCCACAGAGAGACAACAATCAAATCCAGAAGATTAACAATAAAATTTCAGAATTAGACAACTCAGTAGAAAGTCATAGGAGCAGAATTGAGGCAATGGACGTCAGAATTAGTGAGATTGAAGATAAAGCCCTTGACGCCAATTTATCTGAGGAAAAATAAGATAAAAGAATTACAAAGAATGAAGAAACTCTAAGAGTCATGTGGGACTCCATCAAGAGGAATAACCTACAAGTGATTGGAGTACCGGAACAGAGGGGGATAACAGAAAACACAGAGAGAATTGTTGAAGATTTGTTGGCAGAAAACTTCCCTGATATCATGAAAGATGACAAGATATCTATCCAAGATGCTCATCAAACCCCACATAAGGTAGATCCCGAAAGAAAACCACCAAGACATATTATAATCAAACTTGCCAAAACCAAAGATAAAGAGAGAATTTTAAGAGTGGCTAGGGATAAATGAAGAGTCATCTACAAAGGAGAGCCAATAAGAATAAGCTCAGACTACTCAGCAGAAACCATGCAGGCAAGAAGACAATGGGATGACATATATAAAGCCTTGAAGGAAAAAAACCTACCAGCCAAGAATTATACATCCAGCAAAACTGTCTCTCAAATATGATCGTGAAATTAGGGCATTTCCAGATAAACAGAAGTTTAGGGAATTTGCAAAAACCAAACCAAAATTACAAGAAATACTAAAGGGAGTCCTCTGGTTAGAAAATCAGTAACATCAGATAACAACCCAAGACTAGAACACAGGACAGAACAACCAGATATCAACCCAGATAGGAAAGTCACAAAACTAAATCAAAGCTAAAACACTGAAAATAGTGAAACAAATGTCAATATGTAAAAGATGACAACACTAAAACAAAAAAGCAGGACTAAAAATAATGTAGACATAGATTTTGCATATGGAGAGGAAGTCAAGGCAATATAAAGAAATAAAAGACTGGTATAAACTTAGAAAAATAGGGGTAAATATTACGGTAACCACAAAGGAAACTAACAATGCTAGAAGTCAAAATAAAAAACTAGAAAAAATATAAAGACTCAGCAAACACAAAATCAACAACAGTGAAAAAGATAAACAGAAAATACATAAAGAAAAATGACTCAGCACAGAAAATTAAGTGGAACAAAGAAACTGTGAACAACACAAAAAAAAAAGACATCAAAATGACAGCACTAAACTCATACCTATCAATAATTGTGCTGAATGGAAACGGACTAAATGCACCAATAAAGAGACAGAGAGTGGCAGATTGGATAAAAAAACATGATCCGTCTATATGCTGCCTATAAGAGACACACCTTACACTTAAGGACACAAACAGGCTAAAACTCAAAGGATGGAAAAAAATATATCAAGCAAACAACAATCAAAAAAGAGCAGGAGTGGCAATATTAATCTCTGACAAAATAGAGTTTAAAGTAAAATCCACCACAAAGGATAAGAAAGGACACTATATAATGATTAAAGGGTCAATACACCAGGAGGACATAACTATAATAAATATTTACGCACTCAATGACAGGGCTCCAAAATGCATAGAACAAACTCTAACAGCACTGAAAAGAGAGAGAGACAGCTCCGCAATAGTAGTAGGAGTCTTCAGTACACCACTTTCAGTGAAGGACGGAACATCCAGAGAGAAGCTCAACAAAGACACGGAAGAGCTAAATGCTACAATCAACCAACTTGATCTCATAGACATATACCAAACACTCTACCCAACGGCAGCCAAGTATACTTTCTTTTCCAACGCACATGGAACATTCTCCAGAACAGACCACATATTAGGCCAGAAAGCAAGCCTTAACAAAATCCAAAGCATTGAAATATTACAAAACATCTTTTGTGACCATAAAGCCATAAAAGTAGAAATCAACAACAGAAAAAGCAAGGAAAAAAAATCAAACACATGGAAACTGAACAACACCATGCTCAAAAACTACTGGGTTAAAGAAGAAGTTAAGTCTGGAATAAAGAAATTCATAGAATCAAAAGAGAATGAAAACACATCCTGCCAGAACCTTTGAGACACAGCAAAACCAGTGCTCAGAGGTCAGTTTATAGTAATAAATGCATACATCCAAAAAGAAGAAAGGACCAAAATGAAAACGTTAACCCTACAACTAGAACAAGTAGAAAGAGAGCAGCAAAAGAAGCCCTTAGGCACCAGAAGAAAGGAAATAATAAAATTAGAGCAAAATTAAATGAAATAGAGAATAGAAAAACAATTGAAAGAGTTAACAAG
>NW_004444009.1:3476167-3492075 GCF_000243295.1 Trichechus manatus latirostris
ATTACAGACCAATATCCCTCATGAACATTGACACAAAAATCCTCAACAAAATTCTAGCCAATAGAATTCAGCAGCATATCAAAAAAATAATTCACCATGCTCAAGTAGGATTTTTACCAGGTATGCAGGGATAGTTCAACATTAGAAAAACAATCAATGTAATCCATTACATTAATAAAACAAAAGACAAGAACTACGTGATCATATCAACCGATGCAGAAAAGGCATTTGACAAAGTCCAACACCCATTCATGATAAAAACTCTCAACAAATAGGAATAGAAGGGAAATTCCTCAGTATTATTAGGGCATTTATACAAAGCCAACAGTCAACATAGTCCTAAATGGAGAGACTTTCAAAGCACTCCCCTTGAGAACAGGAACCAGACAAGGAGGCTCTTTATTACCACTCTTATTCAGCCATCGTGCTGGAGGTCCTAACCAGAGCAATTAGGCTAGAAAAAGAAAGAAAGGGCATCCAAATTGGTAGGGAAGAACTCAAAGTATCCCTATTTGCAGATGATATGATCTTATACACAGAAAACCCCAAAGAATCCACAAAAGAACTACTGGAACTAATGGAAGATTTCAGCAAAGTTTCAGGATGTAAGATAAACATACAAAAATTAATTGTGTTCCTTTACACTAACAAAGAGAACATTGAAGAAGAAATCACCAAATCAATACCATTTACAGTAGCCCCCAAGAAGATAAAACACTTAGGAATAAATCTAACCAGAAACATAGAAGATCTACACTATGAAATCTACAAGACACTACTGCAAGAAACCAAAAGAGACCTGCAAAAGTGCAAAAACGTACCTTGCTCATGGATAGGTAGACTCAACATTGTGAAAATGTCAATTCTACCCAAAGTGATCTACAGATACAAGATACAATGCAATAGTGATCCAAATTCCACAGGCATTTTTTAATGAGATGGAGAAACAAATCACCAACTTCATATAGAAAGGGAAGAGGCCCCAAATAAGTAAAGCATTACTCAAGAAGAAGAACAAGGTGGGAGGCCTCATACTACCTGATTTTAGAACCTATTATACGTCACTGTAGTCAAAACAGCCTGATACTGATACAACAACAGATACATAGACCAATGGAACAGAACCGAGAATCCAGACATAAATTCATCCACCTACGAGCAGCTGATATTTGACAAAGGCTCAAGTTCTGTTAATTGGGGAAAAGACAATCTCTTTAACAAATGGTGCTGGCATAACTGGATATCCATCTGCAAAAAACTGAAAAAAAGACTCATACCTCACACCATGCACAGAAACTAACTCAAAATGGATCAAAGACCTAAATATAAAATCTAAAACGATAAAGACCATGGAAGAAAAAATAGGGACAATGCTAGGAGCCCTAATACATGGCATAAACACAATACGAACCTTAAGTAACCATGTACAAGCACTAGAAGAGAGACTAGATAAATGGGAGCTCCTAAAAATCAAACACTTATGCTCATCAAAAGACTTCACCAAAAGAGTATAAAGACAACCTACAGACTGGAAAAAAATTTTTGGCTACGACAAATCTCTAAAATCTACAAGATACTGCAAAACCTCAACAACAAAAACACAAATAACCCAATCAAAAAATGAGAAAAGGATATAAACGGGAACTTTGCCAAAGAAGATATTCAGGCTGCTAACAGACACATGAAGAAATGCTCACGATCATTAGCCATTAGAGACATGCAGATCAAAACTACAATGAGATATCATCTCACCCCAACAAGGCTAGCATTAATCCGAAAAACACAAAATAAGAAATGCTGGAGAGATTGTGGAGAGACTGGAACACTTATACACTGTTGTTGGGAATGTAAAATGGTACAACCACTTTGGAAATCGATTTGGCACTTAAAAACCTAGAAATAGAAGTACCATACGATCCAGCTATCCTGCTCCTTGGAATATATCCTAGAGAAATAAGAGCCATCACACAAATAGATATATGCACACCCATGTTCATTGTAGCACTGTTCATATAGCAAAATGATGGATACAATCTAGGTGCCCATCAGCGGAGGAATGGATAAAGAATTTACGGTATATCCACACAATGGAATACTACTCAACGATAAAGAACAACAATGAAGCTGTGAAACATCTTGTATCATGGAGGAAGCTGGAGGTCATTATGCTGAGTGAATTTAGTCTGTCACAGAAGGACAAATACTGTGTAAGACCACTATTATAAGAACTCAAGAAAAGGTTTAAACAGAGAAGAAAACATTCTTCTATGATTGTGAGGGTGGGGAGGGAAGGTAAGGGTTATTTACTAACTAGATAGTAGATAAAAATTATCTTAGGTGAAAGGAAGGACAGCACACACTACCGGGGAAGTCAGCACAACTGGACTAAACCAAAGCTGAGAAATTTCCCGAATACAGTCAAACACTTTGAGGGACAGAGTAGCAGGGGTAGGGGTTGGGGACCATGATTTCAGGGAACATGTAAGTCAATTGGCATAACAAAGATTATTAAGAAAATGCTCTGCATCCTACTTTGGTGAGTGGCTTCTGAGATCTTAAGTGTTTGCAAGTGGCCATCTAAGATGCATCAGTTGGTCCCAACACCTGGAGTAAAGGAGAATGAAGAACACCAAAGACACAAGTAAAGTATTAGCCCAAGAGACAGAAAAGGCCACAGAAACCAGAGACTTCATCAGCCTGAGACCAGAAGAACTAGATGGTGCCTGGCTACCATCAATGACCACCCTGACAAGGAACACAACAGAGAGTCCCTGATGGATTAGGAGAAAGGTGGGGTGCAGAACTCAAATTCCAGACTTAATGGTCTGACTGAAACTGGAGGAACCCCGGGAAAGCATAGCCCCTGGATTCTCTATCAGCCCAGAACTAAAAAAATTTCTGAGGCCAACTCTTTAGACAGGGGCTGGACTGGACTGTGGGACATAAAGTGATATTTGTGAGGAGTGTGCATCTTAGCTCAAGCAGATACAAAAGACTAAATGGGCAGCTTCTGTCCGTAGATGAGATGGGAAGGCAGAGAGGGTTAGGAGCTGGTTGAATGGACACGGGGAAGCAGGGGTGGAAAGGAGTAGTGTGCTGTCACAGTGTGGGGGAAGCAATCAGAGTCACATAACAATGTATGAATAAATTTTTGTATGGGGAAAAATAAGAAAAAAAACCAAAAAACAAATTGCACAGCTCAGGAGCTGCCAGAAAGGAGCCAGTTGCAATCCTGGCATCATGGGGAGAGAGGTTTATATGGTTTATATGAATAGTGTTAATGGATTAATCCCTCACTAAAGACACAACAGGGCTAGCAGGAAGAGGTGCAAGAGGAAGTTTGAGTCTGAGCTCATTCTGAGAGTGTTTGCAGGCAGTACGGCTGTTTTCTGGGAATGTGGTGGTGGTAGTCCTTGTTGGTGCCCAGTTCTCGCTGACGTAGTGTTTTAGGGGACAGTGATCTAAAAACAGAGCCATTAACTGTGTTATGGGAATGGATTTGCTTGCTCAACGAGGATGTTTAGAGAGGTTAATATTTAATCCAATGGAAGGGATTAATCTCTGATGATAATGAGGAAGATATCTGGGAGAAAAGGGTTTTCCTGTGACCCTGTTAAGTAGCTGCTGTCCCAAGGCTAAGTTCATAGAGTGAACACTCACCTCTCTGGGGCACAGACAGGAATGCTCTGTCAGAGGCCCAGCACCCCCTGAGAATACCCAGTAGAAAGAGGAGTGTGCATCCAGAAAGAGGACTATGAGATGAGGCATAAGAGTGCCTAAGTAATGTCAGGGAGACGCTGGGTGGTGAAGTTAACGCAGTTGGCTGCTGATTGAAAGGTTGGAGGTTTGAGTCCACCCAGTGGTGCCTCAGAAAAATACCTTGGGATCTACTTTTGAAAAATTAGCCATTAAAAACCTGATAGAGTACAGTTCTACTCTAACACATATGAGGTTGCCATGAGTCAGAACCGACTCAACAGCAACTGGTTTTTTAAGTAATATTAACAGAAAGAAGAGGAGGGAGAAGGAAAAGTCAGCTATAAATTAGCCCTAGGGCCAGTTTGTCTTTGCTTAGATCCGAAAGAAACAACACCTCTTTGAGAGGGGTGAAAGAAGGGTGCAGGGTGTATTTCAGTTAAAATCTGTTAGTATAGTTCTCTACTGTAACCAGGTAACTCAAATCTTGTCTACAGCCTTATCTACCTATTAAGTTGAGCATATGAAATTACTATATTTGCAGGTTAAAAAATGTTAGAATGCTAACATTTCATACAGTTCAACCTGATAATTTATTTCTAGCAATTCAAGTGATAAGTGTACAAATAATAGCAATAATTATTTCTGTCATCCAGGTTGTTCATTTTTACCTCCTAGTTGATTGGTATAATGCAGTTTACACCATTTTACTGATAGTAAAACTGAATATGGGGTCCATGGGTGGTGTAAATGCTTAACATTCTTGGCTGTTAACAGAAAGGTTGGAGGCTTCAGTGCACCCAGTGGTGCCTCAGAAGAAAGGCCTTGTGATCTGTTTCTGAAAAATCAGCCATTGAAAAGCCTGTGGGCAAAGTTCTACTCTGACACACATGGGGTTGACATGAGTTGTAACTGACGACAGTAACTGGCTTTCCCTCCCCACCCCTCAAACTGAATACAGTGAACTACTAGCTTTTAGAATTGGCAAATGTAGCCAATGACAGCATCCAGAGGACGATTTCACTCTCCTCTGTTAGGCATAGTTTACTAGTCAGCGGACAACTTGCCCTCATCTGCCTCTGGCTCCCTGTCAGTCCTGAGGCTCATGGAGCAAGCTTAGAGCCAATGAGCCGACCACTTGCCTTCCTTCAACCAACATGCCTTGCCAAGTGCCTCCCTCACTTTCAATTTCAGTATTTTCATTTGTTCTCCCTAGAGCCATTGGCCATGTTTTTACAGCCAATCTCATCCTGCTCTTTCCTGGCAATATCACTAGCCCCCATAGATTTTGCATACTCTTTTGTTATCCCTGGCAGGGTGGCTTCTGCCATTTAGCAGATCTATGGATGTAATCAGCATTGGCCTCTCCTCTCATGTACCACTGCATCCAGAATTCAAGGTAACTGAGCCCATACTGGATTCTGGCAGCACCATCCAGCTGGACCCACCTCTTTATCCAGGCCATAGCTGTTTATCATGTCCCCTTGGCTGACAGTCTTCTAGTGGTATTTAACATATTTCTCTGCTTTGTTATTTGTTCTCCCTCCCCTGTCATGAACTTTTTCCACCATTGTCTTCTAGGCCATATGAATTTGCCAGGGAAAGTTGGCAGTTGTTTTATTATCTATGGCTTTTGCCCAGGGATGGTGTCATCAAACAGGGTGACGTCTTTTTAATGGCTAACATATTGGAGTCTGAAATATCTGCAAGATAATGAGGCCTACAGGGACTTGAAGGACACATTTTTGGTTCTTTGAGGAGAGAATGAGGAATGGGATTAGGTAAGATACATCTCCTTCCACGTTTATCCCAGAGCCAGAGGACTGACAAAGATCTGAATTCCAGTGAAGTAAGAATATTTTCTTCTATTACAGGTCACAACCTCAGCTGAGTAGTTGGGTTTCTTTTACTTGAGTTAGATCAATGGTTCCCAGCCCTTCCTTATGATTTCTCTCTTGTTTTGATAGGTCTTGTCTTTAATCAATCTGCATTTATTAAGTAACAATTAGGAGGAAGTATTTCATTGTCTCCATCTTAGGCATGAATAGGTTATATAACTCGGCCAAAGTTTCACTACTAAGCAGCAGGGCTGCAATTTGAACCCAGGCAGTCTGGCCCCAGAGCCTGTGATCTTTAGCACTAGTCTAATCTGTCCCTTGTGTGATTTTAGTATTACCCAATTAAAGCTAGGCCATTCTAGTCAAATGTAAAGAAACTTAATATTTTAGCCTGCTTTGTGTTATCATGGGTTTTTATTATACTTCTTGAGGCAATGAAAACTCCTTGTAGACTGCTATTACTACCTATTCAGGTTCCAAGGTGGGATGTAAGATACATCAATGACAGCCTCCTCATCATGTAAATATACTTATAACACCATCTAAAGCCAAGTTTTTTGGTTTTTTTTAAAAAAATTTTTGTAAAAATAGAGATAACACAATATTTGTCAATCCAACATTTTTGACGTGTGAGACCAATTTAATGATGGCTTTTAGCCAATTTGCAGACCCTGGTGATATAGTGGTTAAGAGTTCGGCTGCTAACCAAAAGGTCGGCAGTGGAAATCCACCAGGCGCTCCTTGGAAACCCTATGGGGCAGTTCTACTCTGTCCTATAGGGTCGCTGTAAGTCAGAATCGACTCGATGGCAATGGGATAATGGGTTGGGAAGTATTTTGGAATATCCCCAGACAATACATATCCTGAGTAATCTGAATGTAGGAGCCAATTCCAGATTCATTGAAGGAGAAGGAAGTGTTGAAGGTTTGACCTTACTTTAATGGAGCAAGAATAGGCTAAGAAAGAGGATTATGAAGTTGAGAGACGGTATCTCAGCATATATTGTGCATTCTAGATGGGCACCTTTTCAAATATTTCACAAAGAAGGGGAAGGAAAGGAGACAGGGACACAACACCACTCATGGGATAAAATGCAAGCACTTAACACGGAATAAAGGCCCTTGGTGTCCACCCTCCCATCTTGAAACCTGAGCTCTAGTCACCCTGAAATATTTTCAGCTCCCAAAACATGCTTTGTCTTCCATATCTGCAAGTCCTTGCACATACTGTTAACTACACTAGGAAAGCCCTTTCTGCCTCTTGTCTGTGTGAAAAATTGCTGAGTACCCTTTACTATTAAGCTTAAACAATTCACTTTTTAAGTCTTCTTCCTTAAGTTTTCCTGGTATGTTAAGTACTCCTTGTTCAGTGCTCCATGGCATCTTCTTCGTGTCTCCAGTGTAGCATTTATCACACAGCTCAGAAATTAGTCATTTACATGTTGTTCTCTTTTTTCCAAGGAGTGGCTGGTAGATTTGAACTGCTGACCCTTTGGTTAGCAGCCCAGCTCTTAACCACTGTACCACCAGGGCTCCATACTTATATGTTGTTCTCTTTTTATTGATTAGGAATCCCCTGAAGGATAGAGATCCTATCTTTTTCTTTTTTTGGTTGTCTTATCTCCTGAACCTAGCACATAGTTGTTAAATAAATGAATAATTGTTTTACTAATTGGTTATTTCCTATATTCTTCAAGACCCTTGTCTCAGTAGGCTTCCCTTAGCCCTTGACTGTCTTCTATTGAGAAATGACCACTGACCTTATGAACCCATAGCATATGCTACTTGTGTTACCCATGTCAGCAGCAAATAGTATGGGGAAGAGTTAAAACTGAGTAAGAACTTCAGAACTAAAGAGAAAATAAATGAAAGAAACATATAAAGTAACTCCCTATTACAAGACAAATTAAAAGCAGAAACTATACATTGGTGTGCTACCCAGGATCATAAACGTTGTTATAATTATTTGTTGTAATTATCAAATATTTTTTGAACTCCAAATGGATAATCCCACCACTTTTTTGGGGGGGAGGGGGGATAAGAAGGCTGGAAGGATATTTTCTTACAGTCTGGCTAGTCTTCCAAAACAGTTGATCTTGAGGCATCATCAATTTGCAATAGAGCTCTTTGGCTCACTTCCTCTCCTTCCCTCCCCTTCATTCTGTTGGTCTGGCCGGTGAGTAGGCTGAAAAGTTTAAAGAGAAGAGGCCTGGAAATCAGAGAGGTGATTACAGCTAAAGGACTGAACAAAGGGGGTTTAGATAAGGCCTGTATTGTCACTGGAGCAAACAGGGAAAAGTAAGCAAAGGGGTACTCTTGTCAATTTGATCATCTCTGATTGTAAACCTCAGAGATGACATCAGGTCTCTGGTGCATAGCAGACCCAGAGAAGCCCTCCATGTGGAACACATTAATGACATATAAATACCTAAGACCACTTTTTTCATCTATTCGCTTAGACAATGAATTCGCTTTGTAAGAACCTTGTGATAAAATTTTACAAAACTAGGATAACATGATGGTGAATAAGTAAATAATGTGTAGCACAAGATAAAGTTTGAATAGACATTCAAGTGGTTGAAGATGTTCGTGTGTAGTTGGCAAGGACGCTTGTAAGAGAAAATGAGGGGTAGAAATGCTTGGCCTCTGCTATGGGACTCATATTCTGCTGAAGGTGAGAAATTCCATTGCCAGAATGGAAGAAATAAAAGGAAAACTGAAACCTCTCTGAGACCTGAGTCAAGAAAGGCACAGTGCTCTATAGAAACAATTCACGAATATCTAATACTGGAGGACTCTGTCTTCAGAGTCTTGAATCTACACGAAATTGTCTTCTTAAAGTCTTTGGCTTAGAAATAGGAATGCTGGTTACAGTTTATGAAATAATGACTCAGTAATAAAAGATAGAATAAACATTCATTCCTCTACTTTGTTATTCTGCCATGTGCCAGGTACTGTGCTAGGCACTGGGACTGGGGCATAGAAAAATAAAGGATGCAAAGGCCTTGAGGTGCATACATGCTAGTGGTAGAGAGAGGTGTGTTATCTACTGCTTACTATGCCGTGACACTTCACCAACTCCTGATACATAGACTTAGTACTTTCTAACAATTAGATCTGTCTAAAGAAGCTTAATAGAGTTTGAGGGCAAAAGAAAATGTGACATATAGTAAACAAATAGGGTTAGTTTTTTTTTAATTTAAATAAATTATTATGTAAATTTATTTAAAAAATTTATTTTGGTGAAAGTATACACAGCCAAAGGTACACCATTTCAACAACTTCTACATGTACAATTCAATGACATTAATTACATTCTTCAAGTTGTGCTACTATTCTTGCTATCCTTTTCCACATTATTCCACCACAGTCATCTTAAATTGTCCCCTTAAGCTTCCTATCCAAACTTCCGAGTTGCAACCAACAGCTCATGGGATTTGTTTTCTTGGAGGTTCAGGGTCATGGTTTCAAGGGACACCCCAATCAATTTAGTCTAATTTGTTTCTCAGTACCTCTGTACTACCTCCTAGTTTGTGCATAGTGACTGGGGTTAAAAGCTAGCAAACAGCCATCCAAGGTACAACAGTTGGTCTCCATTCACCAGAAGCAACAGAGGAAGGAGGGTCAGGAATTGAAGGAGGAAATCAAATATGTGTCTGGTTGCCTCCATGAACAACTGCTTCCTTTGCCATGAGACCAGAACTAGATGGTGCCCAGCTACTATTACTGAACGTTTTAATCAAAGATTCTATAGAAGAATCCTGATCAAAAAGGGGAAAAACATGGAACAGAATTCCAAATTCTCAATGGACTCCAGACTTTCTGGAGCCATTGAGGCTGGATGAGCCCTCAGAACTGGTGTCCGGAGATAATATTTAAACTTTAAACCAAAACTAATCCCTGAAGACTTCTTTGAACCAAAAAAATAGCTTATTTTAATTAGTAAAGTACGTCTGCTTTGAGCATTGTACTCCTTCAAAGAATGTGGTTAGTTTTTCTAAAAAGAGATACATTCTGAATATATAAATAGATTCAGTAAAGGGTCTAGGATAAATCTCTGTGAGATGAATCCACAGTGGATTAGAAAGGTGAAGTGAAGAATGTGTGGTCTTAGCCATTATTTTTTGGTAGTCATGCCCCCAAACCCTGCCCAACAAAAATGACCCTTGTTATGATAGACTACTGGACTGGATGGACCATGAGTGTGCTCATATGTGGCATGTCATACATTATGTTCTTAACAGCTAAGGGAGGTCACCCTGGTGATGATATGACAAGTGGACTTCTTGTGGGAAATGTCTGGCACTCTCACCATTCACCCATTTGTAATGGCACCAGAGGGTGAAAGTTACATCAGAAACTTCAGCCTAATGTCAGAAAGAACTTTCTAACACATCTGTCAAAAAACACCAACAGAGGCTGGGTATCTATTCAGTAGTCTATCATAGGAGGTAGAAGTAGAAGGCACCCAAGATCTTCCCCTACTTTTAAATTTATAATCCTATAATTCAGTCTTTTAGTTGCATTTTAGATTTGGGTTAAATGATTACTGTCTGTTTGCTGCTTAAGAATTGGCTGATTAAATAAAATTGTTAACATCTTTGCTACAGCCGTTTTGCCTGTTATAAGAATGAAACCAAATAACAGTTTATATTTTTCCAATAAATGTAATACTGGCATGCATATCACTGTATTACTTCTACTTTAGTCTTCCAGAACTTTATTATGAAATGAGAAGGGACTGTTCTTTGTCCTTGAGCTAATATTTTGTCCTCATCATTGGTACATGTTTCTGGGAAAAATGGAAGAGGATGTTGAACATTAAAGATCCTGCCGTTTGCAGTGAGCCTCTTGTGCCATTAAAGGGAATCTTAAGATAGTCTGGTGGGCAGCCAACATTCCAAAACAAAGCAGCCAGATCTAAGCCTGGCATATCTATTTCTTATATCCACCAAGGCTCAGCATGGCTTTATCTGCCTATCCCCTTATTATTCTGAACTCTCTAATTGCCTGGGCCCATTCTCTCCGCAAATAGTTTCAGTTACTGTATTCACAATTAATGTAGGGTGACTATGTGGAGATGTCTTCTATTCCTACTTCTAACAGATTAACAGCTAATAAACACCATGCAACACCCTCTCCTCTGAACCTCTTCTTGAAATACAGAGTTTGGTTTGCCAGCATTGGTGTATTTAAAGCCTCCAAGATTCCAGGGAAGACTTTAGAAAGTTAACTGTGCAAGTAAGGCATGTTCAGAGGGACTTTTTCCAATACAAAGAGCCAATCAGTGTATCCGCAGCTTGTTGGAGAAGAACCTCAGGGAATCCTATTGTTGTTTATAAGGAAGGGATACTTGTTCTCACTTAAAATGAAATAACTTCTCACTTTATTCTTGGTATGCAGGACTGAAGAGAACTCTGGAAATGTATTACCTAGGGAGAAGGATAAGCAGCATAAGTTTCATCTCAAAAGGAAAAGCTTGTTTTTTCCAGGAAAGGATACCATGGTACCTTCCAGTGACTTTGCACTGAAAGGATTTATGCCACCTGCTCTTCTCTCCTCTCCTTCTCCTACTTGCCCTATAGTCTCTGCACCTTCCCTCCCTACACTTATACAGAAGTTAAGCAGTTAGTTTTAAAGAAAAGTCAATAATCAGAAGCTGTGTTCAAAGCTTGAAACAAAACCCAACCAATACTTGGTTTTAAGGATATGAAATAGCAGCAAGAATATATCTGAAATAACCCCGAGAGTATGGCCCCCAGACACCCTTTTAGCTCAGTGGTGAAGTCATTTCCGAGGTTCACCGTTCAGCCGGGGAGTGGACAGCCCCATAAAACCAAATGGGACTAATGAGGCACAGCAGTCCAGGGACAAGGGCCAGAAGGCAGAAGGGGACAGGAAAGCTGGTGATAGGGAACCCAAGGTTGAGTAAGGATAGTGTTGATGTGTTGTGAGGTTGTTAACCATTGTCATAGGGCAACATGTGTACTAACTGTTAAATGAGAAACTATTTTGTTCTGTAATCCTTCATCTAAAATGAGAATAGCAGCACAATTGGAAGAGCGTAGTCGATGTCACTGACTGTGCCTGTAGAAATTTGTGAAATTGTGTATCTTTGGCTATGTATGTTTTCACCAAAAAAAAAAAAAAAAAAAAAAAAGGTCAAGAAGGGAGAGGGTTAACATGTTGTGGGGTCGTTAACCAATGCCATAAAACAATATGTGTACTACTGTTTCATGAGAAACTATTTGTTCTGTAAGCCTTCACCTGAAGTACAATTAAAAAATATATATATATATATCTGAAATACCTGAATAATTAGGTTAAGATGATGTCTATCAGCATTTTATATATATGGAAGAGAGAGAATTAATTGAAGGGTAAAGTAGACACTGGGCATATAGTCTGATTAGTGGAATTTCCAACATCCAGGAACCAGAAACCTGATAGGAATTTACTTGTAAAATATTTAACATTTCTTGAAATCTGATAGTCCTAAGAATAGGACCCTCAAAGACCACCTTGATTCCTAGATTACAAAAATGCAGATAAATATTTGGAGAAATATATTAGTCTTTTAGCCTGAGGCAAAATTTCTAGGACTGAGCACTTTCTTTGCCTTTGGTAGATGTTTCTTATTGTAGCAGAAACTCAAATGTGTTTCATAACTTGCCTCTCCTTTTATTTATGTTGCCCTGCTTGTCTCTGTTGATTTAAGAAGCCTTTAAAGTCACAGCAGCTTGACAGTTTCATTGACTCTTTACATAGTTGAGGCGTGGGGCTGACTCTGGGACCAGCTGTGTCAGTGTATTGTAGTAATGATGATGACATTTTCCTGCATCAGAGAAACAGTCAATGCTATTCTCTGATAACTGTACTTATTATATTAATGGTTGTGACCTTTGACACTTAGCATGCTTTTTCATGTCAACCATACCTCCTTTGAAGAAAGATCAGAGTGAAATTCCATCATAGTTATAGATTTGCTTGAATATAATCCGAATTGGGTTAATTTGTTTTTCCTCCTGCAATCCAGTATCACCTGATCATTGTGCTTTTCTGGACTTATTCACCCTGGTGGTGGTATCTCTTGATGTCAATTCATGTACCACTTGTCAGACAATTCAGCTCAGTATCTTTAAAAGTCAGGGCATTTCTTGGGATGATTTACAACTTCCTTCTCTGGCTTTTCTCTCTACAGAACTGGACTGGAAGCCATCATGGAGACTTATGCGTTTTGGAGACCCCCTGTGCGCACACTCACCTTTGAGGATTTCACCACCATGCAAAAGCAGCAAGGTAAACCCCTGGAATAACGTCTCTGCTTAGTGACAGGGCTAGGGAGGGAGTGGGAGTGGAACTGAACATAGCTTATCTGGCCCCAAGCCAAGTCATGAGTTACATGGACTCTCCTAAAACAAGAGAACTTGGTACCTCCATAAATAACTAAAGCATCACCACTTGGGCAAACAGACCAGTTCCGGAGGCAGCATTTCACGTGGCAATATTTTCCTTCCTAAAAGCAAGGATATATGTTTATGATTATGATAGGGATGAAACAATTATTACTATCACTAAGAATTTATATAGCCCTTACTCTTGAAGTAATCTTCGTAATAATAACTTCATTTATTCCTCATGGCAGCCTTATCAGTTTGGTATCTTTGTTTTGTAGATGAGAAAAAACTTAGCTCCAGACAGTGGGAATAAATTGCTCCAGGTCTCCCAGTGAGGAGGGAGTCATTGCAGACCCATCTGAATCCTGCAACTTGTGCTCTCTCCTTTTTTTGCTTTATCTGAAACAACACTCCTCTCAGCTTGGTGGGCTAGGTGGACTTCCTCCCCAACCCCCAGTTCTTCATGCTATTCATCCAATTTATAATCTCCCTTCTATTGTAGTTCAGATTAGGAAACAGGTGGCCATGAGTATGAGATAATTTGTGGGCTGATTTCAACTCCTTTCAATTCATTCAGTAGCTCTTCCAGGTACAGCATCTGTCTACCTGGGTACTTGGGTGATAGCTTCCCAAAGTGTCAGACTCTTCATAAGTCTCTGTCTCCAAGATCCTTGTTCCCCAAAAAGGACATTGATCAAAATTATAGACTGAGCTGTTCTGTTCCATCAAATGGCCACCAGTAAGAGAAAACTAACTTTTGATTTTTTGGCTCTCCCTTTTGGGAGGCTGTTCTAGGACTTAATAATTTATGATATTGTATTCGCTTCTTTGGGAGCTTTTAGTACTTTGAACACTAAATTAAGGTTGAAACCTAAATTAGTGAACTCTCTTAGGTTTTAAGGTGAGTATAGTGATTAAGAGCATAGGATCTGGGGTCAGACAACCTTGGTTACACTCTTAGCACTGTCCCTTCCTAACTTTGTGAATTTGGTCAACTCCCTCAACCTTTCCAACATTCAGTTTTTTAATCTGTGAAATGGGAGAATATAATAGAGTTATTGTGAGGATTAAGTGAGATAATGCACGTAGAAACAGTAAGCACTCAGCACACACTAGTTGTCCTCCTCCTCATCTTTATCTCCAGTATACCCCTGTACATGGAAGCCTAAGAGGAAGATGTAGTGGTAATGGTGGTGATGGGGAGACAGAAGATATTGCCTTTCTGATAATTAAATATCAAACCATAATTAGATAATTAATCTTCATCTAGTGAGGTAAGTGACCCAGAATTTCCATCTCTGTTTTATTGCTGGAGGAGAAATGGAAGCCCTTTATATAAAATGACTTGACTCTCATAAAGCCGTGATAGAAGCAGGATCAGGAAATATTCAGGTGTCAACTACTGCTTTGAGGCTCTCATGGCTCTGAAGAGGCAGAGGTATTGAAGAGAGCTGAAGGCTGGGGGTTGAGAAATCTGGGCCCCATGTTTGATGGCTGCTAATTCTCTGTGTGACCTTGGGCAAGTTACTTCCACTCTGAGCCCCAGTTTCCTCACCTACAATAGAGGGATAATCTTTTTGTAAGGCAATTCATATAAACATGCTTTATAAATGAAAACATGTCATGTGAAGGTGTGCTTACTTGATTCTATTTATTTGGGAGGCAGGTTCTTTGCTTATCTGTGCTGTTTATTTGTTGACTACCCAAGATCTAGCTAAGAAGGAGTCTGTATCATGGAGGTTGGTATGAGAAGGTTGGCAGGGATATTGCCAGATCCTGAGAGCAGGGATTGATGGTGATGATTGCGTTCACTGCTGTATTCCCCAAGGCCTACCACAGGGTCCAGCACCCAGGAAGCACGTAATGAATGATGAGTGAAGATCGCTTGGTGACACTGTGACTCAAGTAGGCAGGGTCACTGTCTGACTCCATCTTGAAGTACAACCACCCAATATGAACGTGTATATGGATATGGAGTGCTCACTGGGGATGACAACCTGCATTTCACCAGTATATGGGTCTGTTGGAGCAGGCACGGGCATGGGAACTTCCATGAGTTGTTCAGGTGTGCAGCATAGAAGGTTTCATGGTGCTTCTGCTGAAAATTTATCACTATAGAAGGTTTATTATTGACACTTTGAAAGTGCTAGTTTAAGAAAAACTGAACTTTGGAAACATGACATCACCATCACTTCAGTGCTTGCTCCCTTTATTGGGGTGGGGCACAAGCTTGGAATTATTGGATATGGTGGTGGGATGGAGCTGGACGAAAAGCTGGGACTCTATTAAATAGTTTAATTGGAATATATTTTTGAACTATAAACTGAACTTGATCCAGAGTCTCATTTTTAAAAAATACGCAGCTTGGTTTCTTGACATTAACAAAGAACGTAAAAGCTACTACACTCATTCCGTCTTTTCTTAAGAACTAAGAGCTCCAGTAACTCTGGACAGCATCACTCATAAAACAAAGAGAAGAGAAACAGCCATTTTTGGTAAATTGTTTTGTATCTTAGAAGAAGTAGAGAGAGGTGAACTTGTAGTGGAAACTTTGGTGGCAGACTGATTATGCACTAATTCTTTTTTCGTGAGGGAGGCATTGGCAGTGTTGACACAGAATCCAGCATCCAGATAATGGCTGACTCAGCCAGGTGTCCATATTGCCTCACTACCTCAAATACATGAATATCTGGCATGTTAAATACTCAGTTCATGGACAGTTTCATGCTGCTGCTGATGGAGGCTGGGTCAACCTTTCTGCTTGGATGAGGTTATGTATGCCTTTTTCATACTGCTCTTGCTATCATTTTTCTTTTTCATTAAGACCCATATGCTGATAACATTTCAAGGAAAGTGCTTACGTGAATTAGTCACAGTCTTGCAGTAACCCAAATCTTTCTATTTTATTTTATTATTTTTTATTGTACTTCAGGTGAAGGCTTACAGAACAAATAGTTTCTCATGAAACAGAAGTACAC
>NW_004444009.1:3500570-3528818 GCF_000243295.1 Trichechus manatus latirostris
GATGTTTTAGGGTTTCAGGATTGTTGTATTCTCTGTTCGGCTTAGTTTTTCAGATCTTTGCTGTGGAGGGACGGCGTGGTGCTTCTGCCTAGAGCGCCATTTTGCCCCGCAACTCCAAATCTTTCTATTTTTAAGAAACATGTTTTATAGAGGGTTGCATATAGGATGGGATTCATTATTCTCTGCCTTTGACACTAAAAGAAAGCAAGGCATAGAGCAGTCTAGTAAGATATTTGTAGGTAAGTGGTGGTGGAACTGAGTTGAGAACGCCAAAACAGATGTCCTCCTTGACAGGGCAGTTACCTTTCCACCAGATCATATTTTTATTCATTCTCACTCAATTGAGTTTCTATTTTCCACAAAGAATTTAGTTGACTCTACTGACGATTTATTGTTCAACAACTTGACATTAACTCTAAATAGATCTGTATTTCATTTTTGATGAAGTCAAGCATACGTCTTCAGATGTCTTCATTTAGAATCAGCAAAGGAATTTATACTTTTGGAGAATCTGGAGAGTCTGGAGATAGAAATTACATTTCAGGAATGGCTTGTGCTCAAACACTGCTAGTGACAGGGAGGAAATGAACTATCCAGGTAAGTTCTGTTTGGGGAGATTGACTGAGGCAAAACAGACACACACAAAAAAGTGTCTGGAAAGACATAAGAACCAAGGAAAAAGAAAATAAGAAAGAAAAAAAGAAAGAAATAAGAGCCCAGGTTAATTATAGCTACGGTGAATCCTGTTGTTGTTCTGATAGATATCCTTGACCAAATTGTGCTTCAATTTCTGCATATATATATGTATAATGAAGTTGAGCCCTGGTGGTGCAAATGGTTAAGCGCTTGGCTGCTGACTGAAAGGTTGGTGATTTGAACCCACCCAGCTGCTCTGCAGCAGGAAGACCTGGAGATTTGCTTTCATAAAAATTACATTCAAGAAACCCCATGGGACACTTCTGTTCTGTCACAGGGGGTTACTATGAGTCAAAATCGACTTGATGGTACACAACAACAAAATAATGAAGCCATTTGTGTGGCCAAAATCAAGAGCTTTAGTGAGCAGTGGGACTCCAAGTAATCTAACAACTGCTGTGCTAAAAGGAAGCTTTCTGGACCAGGGAAGTGACACCAAAGTGGGCCAAGTGTCTTCATCTGTGTAAATGAGAAGACCTGTCATTTACAGACGCCGTCTCTTCTCCTCAATTGCTAGCAGATATCACTAACAGATCTCAACACCGCTAGGTGTTTTAATGTTTGTCAGGCAGTTGAAAGGATTTGGATTATGAGGGTCTCTTTGTGATGGGCTTTTTCATTAGACTGATTTTTCTTACTTAGTGGTTAGTCAATTGGAAGGATCAGATGCTGAGCAAGTTAATTCTATAAAATATTGGGAAAGGACAATTCAATGGTCAACAGCCTTTGAACTGTAAGGTCACTGTAATGATTCAAAGACAGCCAACTTACGCCTATCTTGTTTATCACTGAGGTGAGGAACAGCGTCCATCTGTACAACTTGCAACTGAATATCTGCATGGGACTTTTTTAAAGCACCTCTTTTTTTTTTTTCTTTTAGCAGTAGAAGAACAAGATTTTTATTCTGCTGCATGGCTTACATTGTAAAAACGAGGAGCTCCTGACAGGGGTTGGCAAGATCTCATTTCAATCCCCTAAAAGAGTTACTGATTACATATTCAATTTTGTCCCAGAAGCCCCTAATGCTCAGTGTGTTTAAAACTGAATCCATCAACTACCTCATGGACTTGGTGCCCTATTCCCAGGGAAGGACACCACCATCCATTCAGTTCCATGAATCAGAGTCCTGGGCATAATCCTAGATGTCTCCCTCTCTGTTCTGCCCAGCATATCCAACCAAGTTCTTGAATCCACCCACATCTCTAATCTCCCTTACCACCATCTCACTCTGAGCTGTCATAGTCTCTCACCTGGATGACTGTGATGCCCTCCGTAGCCTCTGTTTCTTCCTCCAAGGAATTTTTTCTCCACATAGCAATCAGAGTCAGTTTTTTCAAAACACACACGTTCCCATCAGCCCCCTACCCTGATGTGCTTAAAACCCTTCAATGACCGCAATTTACACTTATAAAACACCAAACTACTTAACACAACCTACCAGACCCTGCATGCTCTGGCTCAGTCACCTTTAAAATAGAGGTAGTAATAATTAAATGAGATAATATGTGTAAAATTCATAGAAGAGTATCTAGGATATAAGTACTCAATAAATAGTCTCTATTGTTATCATTACTATAATTACTACTTTAGCTTTAGCCTATGCTACTTTCCCTCTTTCTCTCTGTTGTTCCATCATCACTAATCTTACTACCATTTTTCAAACATGTCATGTTCTTTCCTGTTACATGTTGGTCCCTCTGCCTGGAAGTCGCCTTCCTGCCCCACTTGCCCTCATAGTTAGTGCTATCTGTCTTTGAGATCTCAGCTCAAATATCAAGTCCTTGGAGGAAGCTTTCTCTGCCATCTAAAGTAGGCTAAGTTCTTCTAGGGTGTGCTTTGGTTTATTTGTTTCATTATCGGATTAATACCTCTTGTCCACATTTTTCTCACTATTAAAATCCTAACTGGCATGGTAGCCATTACACATTTGGTGCTCAAATATTGGTTAAATGAGTAGATTTACTTTGTTAGGTTCTATATCAGGGGCAGGCGTGAATGTGTTTGGCTAAAAATTCACCAAATTAAGACAACTTTCAGCTAAATTTGAAAGGGAGGGAGATTAGAAAAAAAGAACAAAAACAAGACACCAAGAAGAAAACAAGTTTGATAAAGATAAAGGATAGTGAAGGAAGTGCCAGAAATTCTCAAGGACATGGCAGGACAGCAAATTGGGAACAATTATTTACGGTCTCAGGTAGTCATACATTAGTGCACATGATATGGGGAATAAATAAACCAACCTTGAAATGTTAACACCAAGAAGTAAATGAAGTTCATTATCCATTTAGTCAACAAATATTTAATGTTTCTTATGCTTTGATAGGTAATATTAAATCTTGTTGGAACAGAATTAATAATAAGAATAGGTATTTAAAATAATATACCTTGTTTGAAAGGAATAAACCCAGTGGAAGGAAAAAGGGAGTAGTTATCACTGTTATGGAAATCTAGAAGCTTCGATTAATTCTGGGCTTCCTGACGCTATTCTCACGGGCTAGTGCCATTATTTTTTATGCCCTTATTTTTATGATTCCTTATGTCTTTTAAAATTTCATTTCATAATGAAGTCCCATCAGATAACAGCCTGTAAATGCCTCTCTTTTATCATTTGTGGGTTTGTGCTTGGTTATTGGAATCACCTTCCCATCTAGATTTTCTGTCAATGTATTTATACGTAGTTTTTCTCTGAACTTTTAGAAATCTCTTTGAGGAAACCAACAATTGATTTTTTAATTCACTAAATTATATTCTTTATTTGTTATAAACTCTAATATGTAAAATCACTTTCTTATAAAGACTCCAGCATTTTCTCTTCATTCACTTGATTATTTCCCCAACCATTTGAGAGATTATATTTTTTGCAAGTAAAGTCAACATCTTATCAGATATTCTTCTTTTAGCAGAGCCAGATATACATCAGGTATCCAATAAAACCAAAAACCCACTGCTGACTCATAGCGACCCTATAGGACAGGGTAGAACTGCCCCATAGGATTTCCAAAGCTGTAATCTTTATGGAAACAGACTACCACATCTTTCTCCTGCAGAACGACTGGTGGGTTCAAACTGCCAATCTTTTGGTTAGCAGTGAGCACTTTAACCACTATGCCATCAGGGCTCCTTATCAGGTGTCCAGAGAAGTGAAATTCCTAGCTATTACTTGCTGGGATTTCATCATAGGAAAGCATCATTCATAGCTCCATCTGACAAAGTAGTCTGTAGTCTATTCCTACTACTCTTATTTCCATTTCTCTCCTCCAGTTTTACCTTAATGCTAAGATTCACAGTGGAATTATCTGTAGAATTAGAGAGTTGTATTAATTAGAATTCTTAGTGTTGTAAGTAAAATAAAGCCCGAAAGGCTTAAACAAAAAGGAAACTCACTGGCTTATAAACTGAAAGTATTCAAGTAGCTTTTTTTATGCAAAGCTTGATCCAGAGGCGAAAACAAGATCACCAAGACCAGGTCTTGCCCATCTCTTGACTATTCTCTCTTCTATGTTGACTTCCTTCTCAGGCTCTTCCTGGTGGTAATGTGGCTTCCAGCAGTCCTTGTCCTATATCTTTTTAGGGTTAAATCTGATAGGAAGGGACATGTGCCTCTCTTCTAAGATTTCTGGCAAAGTCTCACAGAGTCTCATTGACTCTAACTGCAACACCCCTGAACCAGTTACTGTGGCGGGGGAATATGACATTTTGCTTGTCCAGACTTGAGTCACATGCCTTCTCTGGAGGTAAGGATGAAGGAGTAAGAGTGGAAGAGGGGATGTTTCCCAATGGAAAATCTGGGTACTGCTGCCAGGAGAGAGGCAGATGAATTCCAAATGACAATAACAACAGATGTGCACTGCAGCAAGGAAGGCGGTAAAACAAGTGGCAGAAAAAGTAAACAAGCTAATGGAAAGTGAGGAAGTGGGGGCAGTTCACCTAGGGAATGTGGTAGCTGTGAAATAGGACCATCTAAGAAGCAGAGGGACTTGGAACATAGACAGCCAGTGTGAAAGATGAGAATTGATGAACATATTAAAAGTTATTGTAAAGGGAAGGAGTTTAGATCTATGCATACCTGTACATTTTATGGAGAAGGACGCACTAGGAGTTTTTCTAAGAATGAAACTACACAATTCCCATTAGCACTATAATGTTTCACATTTACATTATGAGAGGGTATGCTTTCATAGCTGAGATGATCAGGGCTGTGTTCATTAAACCTTATGACCCTGGGTTTATTCCCTGGAATCGGTCGATGGAGTGTTGACATTTTACCTCTTACCTGTTTGAAAGTCTCAAAGAAGGCTTCTCAAAGACACACAATGAATCAGCAGTCCCCAGGGACAGATACCATCAAGTTATACAAGAGAAGAGTCTGGCTTGTGGAACCAAGTAATTACATGGAAATTTATTCGTTACTAGCTCAGATGGAGTTTTTACTGTTTTTCAATTTTTGGGGGGGAAAAAGCACAAAAAAATAAACCAAAAAGGAAACTATGTGAAAGCCTCCATATTACAATCTGGAAGTCATCAATTTAAAGATGCAGAAGTCAGCAGGTTTGGTATTCAGGATTTTCACGGTCACATTTAACTTGTCTGCATGGTACACAAGTATATTCTAGGCTATTGTCCTTTTATGGGATCACTGCTAACCATGTATTCTTTTTGATTATTTTGGCTGTCAGCCTCAAATATTGGAGCAAGTAAATGTTGTGTATGAATTTTAATGGTTACCTCCTCACTTGGTCCATGGGTAAAATAGGATGAAGGCAGCTTAAGATGGGGGGTTGGTGCTGGAACACCTGAGAGTTTGAAGCTACTCAGGGCATTACATTTTAATCGCCTCTCAGAAGTAGATTAAGTTCTCTGAGGACAGTGGGAAAGAAACCAAACTACCTATTGTGTTCTGTCAATTCATATTTGCTCGATCTGAGATGAGATAGCCATGGGATAGCTCTTTTCTATATTGGAGATGGTGGTAGATAATTCAGAGAGGAACCAGAGTCATTTTAGCCTTTGGGAATACAGCTCAAGTGGGCCATAACTGTCACATGCTCAGTGATACATTATTCACAGCCATGGAGGTGACTCTAGCCTGTACCATTGGGGCATTTACTTATGACAAAATTTTCGGTGGGTGGAGAGGCCAGGATACTCAGCTCCATGGACAGAGGCTAACGCCTGATAGCCATCCCCATTAGAATCTAAATGCCCCCAAATTCATTCTCTATCTCTCACTTCTTCCTCTTTCATAGAAGAGAAGAGAGAAAGAAAGAAATATTTAATTAAGCCGAGTGGTTCAGTAGCAGAATTCTCACCTTCCTTGCAGGAGCCTGGGGTTTAATTCCCAGCCAATGCACTTCATGCTCAGCCACCACCAGGACTAAAATGGAATAGGAAGAAAGACCTGGTAATCTACTTACGAAAATCAACCAATGACAACTTTTGGATCACAATGGTCCGATCCGCAACCAGCTGGGCAGCATTTTGTTCAGATTGCCTTGAGTTGGGGCCGACTTGATGGCAGATAACAACAATGTGTCAAGTACTGTTCTGGGTACTTTGTAATATGCATTATCTCATCTATTCTCAATGCATCCCTACAAAGAAGATAACCATTTATATGCTAAGGAACTCGAGACTTGGAGAAGCTAACTTGCCAAGGTTCCATAATCAGTAAGACAGCTGGAATTGAAAACTGCCTTTATCTGACTCTGTAGCCCATGCTCATCCATTAAATAACGTTTATACCAGACATTTAGAGCATTCAGGACCTGGCAGGAAGGGAAGGGATGAGAGTAAAGGGAAGAGAATGCTACACAGGAAGGGGAAGCATGCTTTTCTTTGAGATGCAATTCTGACCCCTTCTGAGTCATCATAGTCTGGCCTCCCTCTCTGTCGTCACTTTTCTATGATGAGAGGCCTCTAGTAAGCCAAGTGTTGAAATGCTTTGGGAGAGTGGGCTGCCTCTTATACTTATTTAGTGCTTGGCTGGTGCCCCTAATCTTGTTTAACAACTGACAGGCTGTTAGATCATAAGACTTCTCAGTATCTTGGTTTACTTCTTTGCAAAATAAATGCCATAGTCCTCTCTTTCTATGTGGATTTTGAAAAATGGCTATCATCGGTAATGAGAACTTTAAGTACATAAGAGCATATCTTCAAAGTGAATGGATGCAACGTGACCTTCTCTTGGACAGGCTTACTCTCTCCCTTCAAATACTAGTTCATTTGGGGGCTCCCACCCCCTGAAGCTCAGCAGGCCACCAAGTCTCACTTCCAGTGAGTGCCATTTAAAAGCCAAAGCAAGCTGATTATAAACTTTTTAACATGTGCCTCTCATCTGCTCAGCAGAAATCCCTGTAGCTTGTTAATAGTTCCCTTCTTATTTTTTTTTGTAGTGAAACCAATTGAGGCCTTAAATCAGTACCATGCGCTCCATCTTGGGCCATCCAAGAAAGCTATGTAGAGTTGTAAAAAGTCATCTGCTCCATCTTGTGATTCCTGATGCAGGGCTAGGGCCAGTGCCTGATAGAGCGTACCTATGACTGGACGGTACAGTGTGCTGAACAGGTGGTCTCCTCAGGGATCACATAAACACCAGCTCATGGAGACCAAGGACGGACTTTCAAAGAGAGGAGACCAGATACATATCCCGTAAAACACAGATCTCTTTACAGCTGGAGTCAAGTTTCTCCATTTGTGCCATAGCACTTATTTCACTGAAGCTCATGGCATTTAAGGTGGAAGAGGAGGAAAATGTGTAGGAAGCCTCAAAGAAGAACCATACTGCAAGCAGAAAATGAATCTCTGACCTGTCTATAAGTCACTGTAGGCTAGGCCATTCAGGATTACCAAAACAAGAAGCATGGGATGTTCTTCCTCCTCCTTCTCAAACTTCCCCTTCTGGAACTCCTTCCTTATATTAAAATAATCCCTTGGAAAGTACTTTTAACTGGTCTCTTAGATCTTAGCATAACTTTAATCTACAGACACAGATATTATGTTAGAGAAGGACAGAAACAGGGACCCACTCATTCAAGCCCCTTGTTTCACAGAGGAGGAAAAGTAGGCCCACTGAGGTTCCCTGCGTTGCCTGTGGTCATGAGCTGGGAGGAGGCAGATGCACCTAGAATCAAGCTAGGTGATCTTTCCGCCATGGCCAGCTGCTGGTTTACATCTCCTGGTGATATTTGTAATGTTGGCTGTATCTCAAACTGTGGAATAAAAATCTTTTTACCCTTGTTAAAGGAATTTAAGGCTTGAACAAGAAGACAAGGAAGGAGAATTTTCTGAAATGACTCTAAAATCAGTGTCTATTTATATATAACCTCAGCTCTAGCTTGTAAATGCATTGGGGAACTGCTTTTGACCAAGAGAGAGATGGGTTTAGCTGGGGTTTATAAAAATTTAACTCTGAAAAAATATTAAGAGCCAAGTTTGTGCTTCTTTAGTCAATTTCAGTTGCTTTAGAGTCAGTTCCAACTTATGGCGACCTCATGTGTGTCAGAGTAAAACTGTACTCCATAGGGTTTTCAATGGCTGATTTTTTGGAAGTAGATCACCAGGCCTTTCTTCCAAGGTGGAACCGTGGTGGTGCAGTGGTTAAGAACTATGGCTGCTAACCAAAAGGTTGGCAGTTCGAATCCACCAGGTGCTCCTTAGAAATCCTATGGGGCAGTTCTACTCTGTCCTATAGGGTCGCTATGAGTCAGAATGAACTGGACAGCAATGGATTTTTTTTTTTTTTTTTGTTCTTGCAAGGTACCTGTAGGTGGACTTAAACCTCCAACATTTCTGTTAGCATCTGAGCTTGTTAACTGTCTGCACCAGCCAGGGACTTCTGCAGCCAATAGGACTAGCTTTATCTGTGGATGTAGGCTCAGAACTTCTTTCCCCTCCCCAAAATTTCTTTATTGAGATTTGAATTAACTTAGGAATTCTTTGAAGGATCTATCTCTCAACTCATATATCTGGCATCCTTCTCCCTGGTACAGTGTGGATGGTGTCTATATACCAATATCCCTGGAATTCTGCTGGTTTTCTGCCCATTTTTCTCAGTGAAAAAAAATTATCCTTACTCGTTTCCACTTGAAGTGTCCTTTGCCCTTTTATAGCAGCTCAGGTTCTAAGAGTCCCATCCTGAGTTGTGGATGACCTAAAGTGTTCCAAGCTCCTTGGGGAATTACAGCTCTCAAAAATTCTGGGAAAGTCCCAACCTTGCCCTGAATGAGGGAATTCCATCATGGGAGGCTTCCTATGGAAACTAAGCAACTGCTCATTCTAGAAATAAAATGAAAGGCCCAGCAGCCCTGGCAATCATCATCATCTTCAGCTTCGTTTGGGTGAGATAAGAAGTGGATACTAACTGTGGCTTCCTGTCCACAGGGAGAAAGGAGACATGTAAAGGTTATTGTTGGTCTTCTTAAACTACCTGAGAACACCTGTGGAGTGAGTTTGGATCTCCTGTGTCTATTGGTGTACCGGCAACCAATCCAGCCCTAGCGTACACAAGTCATAAGAGCTACCTTTTCAAATACAGATTCAGGATTTGTAGAGATGAAAAGGACCTGGAGATCCTCTAACATGAAGTGTGGGTCCCTGGACCAGCAGCATCAGCATCACCTGAGAACTTGTTAGAAATGCAAATTCTCCGGCCCCATTCCAGATCTACTGAATCAGAAACTCTGGAGTTGGAGACAGCGATCTGTGCTTTAAATAAGCCCTCTCAGTGATTCTGTTGTATGGTCAGGTTTGACAATCACTACTAAGGGTACTTTGAAATGAGGAATTTGGGTTAGATTATTGGCTATCAACCTTGGCTACACATTAGAATCCTTTGGGGAGCTTTAAAAACAATACTAATGCAGAGGTCCCACCCCCAGAAACTCTCATTTACTTGGTCTAGGTGGAGCTCTGGAATATTAGCATTTTTTAATCTCTCAGGTATTCTTACATGCAGCCAAGCTTGAAAACAACTGAGCTAACTCAATTCCTCATTTCTAGAGGAAAACACTGAAACTCAGAAAGATGTGCCAGGGTTCTGGGCCGGGGAGGTGGTTAGCATGGCAGAGTTGTGAGTAGAACCCGTATCTCCTGGCTTTCAGGTCAGCTTTGGTCAGTTTGGCTGCCTGTCCTCACAAATCTCCAAAATCCAAAGATTCCATTTATAGTCTTTGTTCTAGTCCCTGAGACTGGACAGGCTCCTCTAAAGGGAGATTAACAGGGCCTTTGGATCATCATCATTTTGTTTCAGGTTAGTCTTGTTTTATTCCGAATCATATAACCTCACTCTTATAATTGTGCTTATAATGTCCTTTATTTGACAGAACTTCCATCTCATACTCTACCTGGGTCCCTCTGCGTAGCACTTCCAGGCCTCAGCCCTGACTTGGTATCCTGCCCCAGTACCTATTTTCCTCTGAGATTAGGATCCTACTTTAGTATACTACAATTCTGGCTGAAAGACTAAATATGGTAAAGTAGGCAACATTCTCTGGATGCATTTAATGCATTTAATGCATTCCTACTGAAAGCGGGAAATGTTGAGCTAGGATTTTAATGCTGATTACAGGAGGTCTTACCTGAAAGTGAATCTGAAGGTGAGAAATAGCAAAATGAATAATGGAAGGTTTATTTGTTTATTTTTTAACAGGTCTTACTAAGACTCTTACAGAGACAAACAAGTAAAAGTTTAGCATTCTTTTTTTTTTTTTTTGCACGCTCTTTGTTCTTTCTTGGGGGTTGTATAGGTGGAATCACTTAGCAGAAGTCTGCTGGGTTAAGAGAAGCAATGGTTCTGTAAAAATCAGCCCATCTTGGACATTTGAGGACATCTCCTGTATGGCTTGTATCTGGCCTAGATAGACTGACCTTACAAACCTCTGTCTCAATGGTAACACATTTTCTTGGAGTTGATTCTGAGTCATGGGACCCCATATGTTACAGAGTTGAACTGCTCCATAGGGTTTTAAAGGCCAGTGTATCTTTTGGAAGCAGATTGCCAGGGCTGTCTTCTGTGGAGCCACTGGGTGGGTTTGAACCACCAACATTTAGGTTAGTGCATTGCACCACCCAGGGACCTTTTGTTTTAATGGTATTTATGTTTCATTTTTTAGGAGGCAGCACAGGTACTTCCCCAACCACCTCCAGCACTGGGACACCATCTCCTTCAGCTTCTTCTCATCTTTTATCTCCATCCTGTTCTCCTCCAACCTTTCATTTGGCCCCCAACACTTTCAACGTGGGCTGCCGAGAGAGCCAGCTATGTAATCTAAACCTCTCTGATTATCCACCCTGTGCCCGAAGCAATATGGCTGCCTTGCAGAGCTACCCAGGGCTGAGTGACAGTGGCTACAATAGGCTTCAGAGTGGCACTGCTTCAGCCACTCAGCCCTCAGAAACCTTCATGCCTCAGAGGACTCCATCCCTGATCTCAGGAATACCAACTCCTCCCTCGTTGCCTAGCAACAGCAAGATGGAAGCCTATGGTGGCCAGCTGGGGTCCTTCCCCACTTCCCAGTTTCAGTATGTCATGCAGGCAGGCAATGCAGCCTCCAGCTCCTCATCACCACACATGTTTGGGGGCAGCCACATGCAGCAGAGCTCCTACAATGCCTTCTCCCTCCACAACCCCTACAACCTGTATGGATACAATTTCCCCACTTCCCCTAGGCTAGCTGCAAGCCCAGAAAAACTGAGCACCTCTCAAAGCACTTTACTCTGTTCTTCTCCTTCCAACGGGGCCTTTGGAGAGAGGCAGTACCTGCCCACAGGGATGGAGCACAGCATGCACATGATTAGCCCTTCACCCAATAATCAGCAGGCAACCAACACCTGTGATGGCCGGCAGTATGGGGCGGTCCCAGGCTCCTCTTCCCAGATGTCCGTGCACATGGTTTAATGGCTAATCAGACACCACGGAGCCCATGGCAGCCAAGGCCCCAGAGTCTCCTTGGGTGGACCCTCTGTTTTGGGAGCCCTTTGAAAAAGAGGAACTGTGCTTTTTTTTTTTTTTTTTTGGAGAAGGAACAACAAGAGACACTTTTAAGCCACTGAAGGATGCTTACAGTGGAATTGTCCCCAACTCAGTGGCCATTCTCCTGTCATCCCAAGCCTTAGCTTTATAAAGCATCGTCTACTCCAGGGTGGCCTTTGAAGACTGAATAATCATTTTATAATAATGTTAAAGGAGATGCTAGGGTGTAGCAGCCATGACCAGTCATACACACAAACACAGACCTACCTGTACATATTTACATACATACATATACAGTCATGCGTTGCTTAACATCCATGATATGTTCTGTGATATAGGACGTTATGTGATTTGGACATTGTGCAAACATGCTTGAATCGCAAGCAATAGCATTCACTGATTTTCTACCTTTGTGTTGTTTAATAACTTTTTTTTTCACTTCCAAATCAATACTTCTCTTTTGCCTCTTGCTGCTGCTATCACTAGCACTGGTTTTGCTGCATTTGGGAGCCATGAAGTATTTCACAGTAATATTTTCAAAAGATATCAGAGAGATAAAGCTACAACACTCAAGAGATACGTGATACACGAGATTGGATGCTCCTGCCTACAAGTCGAAGCATATACTGTTATACAGTAAACTTTTTATTGTAAGTAGGGAAAATTCACATTAAAATAATGATGTAGTACAGTACAGTACATATATAAGCCAGTGACACAGACGTTCATTATGACTCTCAAGACGTGTATTGTAGGTTGTATATGTACTATACCATTATACTCCTGGCAGTGTAGTCGCTTTGTATACAAGAGACGTGAGATACATGTGCTGCATGTGGAAAACTGTTGTGTTCACTACATCCTGTTACGTTCGATAGTCCCATTCTCCAATCAGGATTTCGGAACTCTATTATAACCTTATGGGACCATCGACTTATATGTGGTCGGATGTTGCCCGAATGGATGTTATGCGGCGCATGACTGTATATTCATATACACACTCACACAGACGCATACATGCACACTTACTCTGAACTGAGTGAACTCTTTGTGGAGGAAGGCCCAGAATGGGTGCTTTCACCAAAGAATTTGTCTATGTACAACACTAGATGAACTGGGCCAGCAGTAGCTGCCAGCCTTTCTCCCCTGCAGCTTACCCTGTTTCTGGAATGAACTGTGTATCCTGAAACTGCTTCCCATTGATGAAGGTGGAAAGACATCAGTACTACAACTGGATTTGACTGCCTGAACAAGATTGCTTTTAAACTTTGGCTCTCTTCATTCAGTGTGCTATCGTCAATGTTCCCAGTGGTGCCCGTGAAAAGAGGGAGTGAGAGCAGCTGAGCAGGAGAGAGAGAAAGAGAAAGAATAGAGAGCAAGAGAGACGTGGAGAACAAGACTGAGAGAGAAGGTGTGAGCAATGATGAGAGTTTTGATTCACCATGGAAATTTGTTTTTATTTTGTTTGCTTTTCTTTTCCCCTACAGGTTATAGAAAGAATCATGGTGTTACTGAGGATTAAACCTCTTTGGGACACTGTACTTGTGCATTATGCACAAGAGTGCATGGCCAGGGCACTGGTGAGAGGGACTGGGGCAAGGAATGCATCTTGATTCCATTGCTCTGACTATTGTGAGCCAGAAGAGAGGTGCACCACATGGGAAGTGCCGATTCCACAGCATGCAGCCTGGTAGGGAATGGGAAATAGAAGGAGTGTGAAGAAGGAAGAGTTTTATAGTCCTGACAAATGATACCAACAGCAGAGGCGACAAAAAGAGGCCTGGCCTGCCACATGCGGGTCCAGACACCTGACCTCGATCACCTGGCCACTGGTCCCTGTGGCTGGAGAAATCCTGTCGTATTCCAGGGAATTACAGATGAGCCTTCTACACCCTTCCACCTGCCCTTAGATCTCTGTGTTTATCAAATAGCTCATTGCATTTTGAAGTTTTGGTTTTTTTTTTCCTTCTTCCCCTTCCCCTTCAGATCTTTTAATGATAAGAAAACAAGTGAAGCTTGGTGCAAGCTAAACTTTTTAAGTGGTGTGGAAATGCAAATAATACCAAGTAAAATAATACAGATATTATTAAGATTTTTGGTTTTGAGGTGTTGTAGATAAATGTATTTATGTGCCTAGTGGGGAATCCAATATTATGAATATTAAAAAAAGGGGGCAATAAAAAGGGTATGTAAAATATGTATGAAGAAAAGGTATATAAAAATTTGCCCTTATGCACGGAACTCTGTTTCTAAGTGCCAAGCACAGAAAGCCGCTAAATAAAGTCTTTGCAATTGTTTTCTGCGTGTTTGTTAAGACAAAAAAAGAAAAATAAATAATAGCCCTATGTACTTGTATCATGCTTTACAGTGTGCTCAGCACTTTACATACTACTTCATGTGATTCTTATACAGATCCCATGGACTAATTATTACCATTCTCTTTTTACAGTTAGTAGCTGAACTCCCGAGAGATTGAGTGAATTATCCAGGAACGTACATACAGCCAGTCAAAAGGAATTAGGTCTTGTTACCAAGTCTTCTGACACTAGTAGGATTTTCACTTTCATATTGGCTGCAGAAACTTGTGTGAATTTAACAGTAATCTTCAGTGTTGCCGTGTTTCAGACACTATGTTGTTAAGTCCCATTGAGTTGGCTCTGTCTCATGGTGACCCCCATGTATGACAGAGCAAAATGTTGTCCAGTCCTGCACCATCTTTATGATCATTGGTATGCTCAGGTCTGTTGTTGCAGCCACTGTGTATTTTGAGTGGCTTCCAACCTAGGGGACTCATCTTCTAGCACTATATTGACACTATTCTGTTGTAATCCATAGGGATTTCATTGGCTAATTTTCAGAAGTAGATCACCAGGTCTTTCTTTCTAGTCTGTCTTAGTCTGTAAGCACTGCTGAAACCTGTCCACCATGGGTGACTCTGCTGGTGTTTGAAATACCCGTGGCATAACTTCCAGCATCCTGGCAACATGCAAGCCACCATAATACAACAAACCGACAGATGGTGGTGGGCCAGATGCTATCCCATGCGCATCACATGATTATATCAACTAATCCTCCCATAATTCTGTGAGATAAGTATTATTTTTATTTCTGTTTTACAAATCAGACAGGCTTAAAAAAAGGCTAAATACTGGACCAAGACTCTCAGGTAGGAAGTGATAGAGCTTGTTGTCTGACCTTAGGGCCTATGCAGTTAGCACTACGTCATTCTGCTGAGGTCCCAGTAGTCCCATGAGGCACTTAGACAATCAGGAAAGATTATTCCCAATCCTCCCAAGGGGTGAAGACAGTAGTGTCATTGTAAACATGTACCCTCCCCCTTGAATGCACCACCACAGTATGTGGTGTACCAAGTGCCTATTTATAACAGACGAATAAAAAGCCTAGGGCTATACCATTTACAACCATTTTCATACATTACCTCATTTGAACTGCACAATAACCACACGAAGTGGACGGGGCAGGGTGCATTGTTTTGCAAATGGAGAACTAGGATGGTAATGGTCCCTGTGTGCCTGGGAAGCAGCAGAGCCAGGTCTTGAAGTCTGCTCTCACCTCTGCTCCAGACTGTTTCCTGGTGGACAGTTACACTGGGAGCCCAGTGAGCAATTCCACCAGGGCTTGATTTGGGGTTCAGGTTTCTCACCACCACACATTCATTGGAAATGGAGCTTAGTTTGGGGGAGAAAAAACCTTAATCCATGCTTTGGTTTTATAAACAACTTCAAGGAGTGACATGTCAGTTAATTCCAACAGCCATCAAATTATTGACAAAATAGCTGTGACAATGACTGAGCCCCTCTGGGAATTGTAGGTTCTCTGGGCATCAGAGTTCTCTACATTAAAAAAGACACTCCTGTCTGTATCTTAGGTACGTAATAGTACACTGGGAACAACTACTTATGAAGCTTATTGTTCTTTCTGATTTAGCAGCATATCAAATATCATTCACTGGTCTAACACCCTTTGAGGTTCTCAGATAATAGATAATCATAACATGCCAAGCAATATATTCATTTAATAGTAAGAAGACTAATTTCAATCATCATCTAGAGTATTAAGTACAGAAAATTTCTGTTATTTGGACAGAAATTAGAATGATCCAGGTCAGTTACATTGGAATTATAGCGTATGTTTCTACATGTTCCGGATAAAGTAATAAAAATGTTTCTTTTAAAATAAACTGGATAAAGCATTGTGAAGTCTATGCTTTACCCAATACTCTTTAATGAAATGGGGAAAATTCATCGTAACTGGCACACTGATGACATACAAAGGGCTATTTATTAAAAGGATGTTTTTCTATAGATTAAGATGCTCCATCCTTTCTCATGTTCCTTGAGGAAAATCTGTCTTGTTTATCTTTGTATTCTCTATGCCTAGGACAGTTCCTGGCCTTCTATAGAATCTCAGTACACATTCATTCTTATTACTGAATTTATCTACCAAACCCATTTTCAAAGATAGCGCAAAAGGTTGCATGACTGAATTATCATTCATTCTAAATTAATGGGACCTAATTTAAAAAGCTTTATTGTATTCCATACAGTACTTTGTGATAGATTAATGTAAATTTAGATAGCAGCTAGCAAGTGTCCTTTGTGCATAACGAGGGGAGGGAGGGGTAAAAAAGAATGTCACAGTTTCTTCCTTGAAAGGGTTTATTTTTCAGGCAGTCATGCACATATTAGGCAAATGATATAAAAGACCCTGAAAAATTAGAGAAGATCCTCAATGTAAGAAGGTGAGATTGGGATTGTTTTTTATCAGGGGAGATAGAAGTGAAAAATGGGTTAAGAATGAAATAACATTTTAAAAGACAATAAAGTAACTGAGTTATGGAGGAAAAATGATAGCATCTCAATTCAGAGTAATTTAATAAAGCTGGAGACATCCAGAACCTTCTTGCTGCCTGTAGACTAGTATCCTTTTCTATGGAATATTTGCATTAGTGGGAGTGTTGAGGCTGGGATCAAAGGACAGAACTGTTGGTTCATGCCAAATGTTTGATTCATCACTTAGTACTCTAAGGATTTCAAAGAAGCTCTGCTGTACCAATTTCCATTCAGCAAACTAAAGACAAGTTGGTTTCCCAAGGAAACTCAGCCACAAAAATAAGTTTTCACAAAAGCTTTTCTGCTTATTATTGTCAATTGGAGCTCTGATTTCTAGAAAGGGCCATGACCATGACCAGCCTCATTCATTCATCCTGCTCAAGTCAATAAATATTTATTTAATGCGTACTCTGTGCCAAGTGGTGCTCAAGGCATTGAGGACATTGCAGTGAACCATTAGACAAATTCCTGCCTTCAAGGAGCTCATGGTCAGGTGGGCGACTGATATTGAATATACTAGCACATAAATGAATAATATAATTTCAGATCGCAACATTTAAAATCATAAGTTGATAGAGAGTGACTGGGAAAAGAGGATGAAGGCTCATTTAAATGGATTTTCAAAGAGAGTTGCTCTAAGAGGGTGATATTTGACCTGGTGAAAATGCAGATATTATCTTAGAATTTGCTTACTCCATCTTGTGCTGAGAGCAGTTATATCCTCACTGGGAGATGTGATCTGCTAGGCTTGCGTCAGCTGATGTGAGGCATTTACAGTGGATTTATAGCATTGATGTTTGTTTGCTGAAACCTGCTGCTGGCCTTCTGGGAGTGGGGCTATTTACAGACTCCTCATATTTCAACCTCTCTTCTACATGGCCCCAAGAAAATCCTATTTTCATGACCTCCTTAACAGAAGATGAGAGTCACCCCTTCTATCTGACTTTGGTAAAAGGTTAAAACTAATGATCAGTCAACAATAACAATAAGATTAATAATTAACAAAAATTAATAAACAAAAATATTAAATATAGATTGAGATTCTACAATATTCTCAATTTTCCATATCTCCATTTTCTGTATAAAATGGAGATACAGAAAATTTTCACCTTCAAGGAGATGCCAGTCAGGTTAAAGAGTCAAGAAGTATGCCTATAAAACAGTGAACAATAAAAGTATTAAATTGGTGGTAAAGACCATGTATGCTGTAGAATTTCAGAAGGAGTCTAATTTTTATTGAGTGTTTATTACATGTTACAAATTATGCTAGGTAATAGCCTATAATCCTTGCAACTACTCTAAATAATTTGCATTTGTTTCCTATTTTATGCATGGGGAAGCTGAAACTTATTGAAGTTAGTAACTTGCACAAAATCACAGAGCTTGCAAGTAACAAAGACAGGGCTTCAACCCTAGCCTTTCAACTACTATATTTTTTTCAAAAATGAGATTCATAGGGACTATAATAAAGAGAAAGGAGCCTGGGTGGCATAACAGTTAAGCACTCAGCTGTTAACTGAAAGGTTGATTGTTTGAACACACCCAGTGGTTTCATGGGAGAAAGACCTGGCAATTTGCTCCTGTAGAGATCACAGCCTAGAAAACCCTATGGCAATTCTGGTCTGCACACGGGGTTGCTATGAGTCAAAAATCAACTTGACGATACCTAACAACACCACCAACATAGTACAGAGAGAAGAGTTCATGGAGAAGGTTGTACTTGATTGGTACTTTGAAGAATTTATGGATGCTGCAGAAACTGAGGAGAAAGGAGGGGGCAGTAAAGACAGATGCTTAGTATTTTCTATATGAGACAATGAGCTGTGACAGAGGGGCTGGGGGAAAGTATGTTCACGCTCATAAATCAAACCTCAAAATACCTTCCCTACTTCTCCTGACACCAAGACTCTGGATTTCCTTTTCCTGTGTGAGATGTCCTGGGTCTGTAACTCAGCATTCCCTCCAGTGTCTCTGTGGGGACCTTCAACTTGGGAAGGACCAATGGGGGCTGGCAGATGGTGGTGGAGTCAAGCTACACCCTGCCTACCAGGCTGACACCCAGGGACAGGCTCAGCTGCCACACTCCCTGAAGTCAACTCTGCACACAGCCCCTTGCTTTCTCCAGCCAGGCACGCAGTGCCACGTGGGATAGTGAAAGGGGATCGTATTTCTTAAGGCTGAGAAAACATTCATCATGTTTTCCTTCTTAGCTCATTTTACTGCTCCTAGCACCCATCTTTTACGGGCCAGCCTAACGGCATTTCCCACTTCAGATGCTGCCTACTTACACTTTCTGCTTTTATGACTTTATTGCAGGCTCTGCAAAGGCACAGAAAACCAAAGGGATTTTGAGTTCTTTTTAGTATTTTTACCCACTGAAGCCAAAGTGGACAAAGAGGGCTGCCAAATAAATAATTGTCAAGTCAATCCTCCAGTAGTTCTCGTTCTAGAGGAAGTTTCTAGAATCTATGAAGAGGATTTTTGGAGTTCTCCCCATCAGGGTACATTGTGTTTCTTTCCTCCAACCATAGGCAGGTAAAGGCTATCTTAAAGTCCTTCTAGCTAATGTAATAAAACCTCCAAATATTTGTAGCTTAGCACATTAAATGTTTATTTCTCACTCATATCACAATCTAACATGGCATTCCTGGTTATGTAGCTCTTCTCTAAGCAGTGATCCAGAGAGTCATACTCCTTCTATTTCATGGCTCCCCCATCTTCAAGACATAGTTTGGTATTTCTCAAAGAATGGAGGCTTAAACATTTATGGGCCATGCCTGGAATTGGCTACATGACTTTTTCCCCATTCTGATGGCTAGAACTCCAAAGGTCACACCTTTCTGCAAGGAAACCTGGGAAATATAGTCAAGCTGTGTGCCTAGGAAGAAAAAGAAACAGATATGTTAGGCATTAGCAAATCTCTGGAGCCCTAGTGGCACAGTAGTTAAGAGCTCTGCTGCTAACCAAAAGGTTGACAGTTTGTATCCACTAGACCCTTGGAAACCCTATGGGGCAGTTCTACTTTACCCTATAGGGTGGCTATGAGTTGGAATCAGCTTGACAGTAATGGGTTTAGTGAGTCTCTGCCAGCCCCTGAGCCAACCTAACCTTGTTTATGAGATCTACTTCTCCTATGAAGAGACCAGCAGGCAAAGGCAAGGCTAACTTCTAGTTCCAACTTCTCAGCTGCTTTGCCAAACAACCTGGAAATTTGACTTTACCACACCGGAGTTTAGTTCATTTATAAGATAAATCTTTCTCTAGGAGTTCTTTCCCATTCTCCTAAAACATCTTCTTATTGTTGCTGTTGTTAGGCGTCAAGTCAATTCTGACTCATAGCAACACTTTGTACAAGAGAAAGAAACACTGCCCAGTCCTGCGTCATCCGACAATCATAGTTATGCTTGAGACCATGCTTGCAGCCACTGTGTAAATCCATCTCATTGAGGGTCTTCCTATCTTTTGCTGACCCTCTGCTTTGCCAAGCATATCCTTCTTCAGGGACTGGTCCCTCCGAAAAACATGTACAAAGTATGTGAGATGAAGTCTTGAGATCCTCATTTCTAAGAATCATTCTGGCTGTGCTTCTTCCAAGACAGATTTGTTTATTCTTCTGGCAATCCAAGGTATATTCAATATTCTTTGCCAACACCATAATTCAAAGGCATCAATTCTTCAGTCTTCCTTATTGTCCTGCTTTCACATGTGTATCAGGCAATTGAAAATACCATGGCTTGGGTCAGGTGCACTGCAGTCCTCAAAGTGAAGTCTTTGCTTTTTAACACTTTAAAGAGGTTGTTTGCAGCAGATTTGCCCAATGCAATGCATCTTTTGATTTCTTGACTGCTGCATCCATGGGCATTGATTGTGGATCCAAGTAAAATGAAATCCTTGAAAACATCAATATTTTCTCCATTTATCATGATGTTGCTTATTGGTCCAGTTGTGAAGATTTTTGTTTTCTTATGCTGAGGTGTGTCTTAGTCATCTAGTGCTGCTACAACAGAAATACCACAAGTGGATGGCTTTAACAAAGACAAATTTATTTCTTCACAGTAAAGTAGGCTAAAAGCCTAAATTCAGGGTGTCAGCTTCAGGGGAAGGCTTTCTCTCTCTGTTGGCCTTCTCATCAATGTTCCCCCAGACTAGGAGCTTCTCTGTGCAGGGACCCCAGGTCCAAAGGATGCACTCTGCTCCTGGAACTGCTTTCTTGATGGTATGAGGTCCCCCTGTCTCTCTGCTCACTTCTGTCTTTTATATCTCAAGAGATTGCCTCAGGACACAATCCAGTCTTATAAACTGAGTCCTGCCTCACTAACACAACTGCCGCCCATCCTCCCTCATTAACAGCATAGAGGCAGGACTTACCACACATGAGAAAATCAGAAAATACTGGGAATCATGGCCCAGTCAAATTGATACACACATTTTTTGGGGGACATAATTCAATCCATGACAAGGTGTAATCCATACTGAAGGCAGTGGTCTTTGATCTTCATCAGTAAGTGCTTCAAGTCCTCTTCATTTTCAGCAAACAGGGTGTGTCATTCTGCATAATGCAGGTTGTTAATGAGTCTTCCTCCGATCCTGATGCCTTGTTCTTCTTCCTATAGTCCAGCTTCTAGGATTATTTGCTCAGCGTATAGATCGAATAAGTGTGGCGAAAGGATACACACACTGATGCATATGTTTCTTGATTTTAGCCATGCAGCATCCCGTTGTTCTGTTTCAACGACTGACTCTTGTTCTACGTACAAGTTCCTCATGAGCACAATTAAGTGTTCTGGAATTCCCATTCATCACTATGTTATCCATAATTTATTATGATCCACACAGTTGAATGCCTTTGCATAGTCAATAAAACACAGGTAAACATCTTTCTGGTATTCTCTGCTTTCAGACAAGATCTATCTGATATCAACAATGATATCTCTCATTCCATGTCCTTCTCTGAATTCAGCTTGAATTTTTGGCAGTTCTCTGTTGATATACTACTGCAACTGTTTTTGAATGATCTTCAGCAAAATGTTACTTGTGTGTAACATTAATGATTTTGTTCAATAATTTCCACATTCTGTGGGACCACCTTTCTTTGGAATGGGCACATTATGAATCTCTTCCAGTCAGTTGGCTAGGTAGCTGTCTTCCAAATTTCTTGGTATACACGAATGAGCACCTCCAGCACTGCATCTGTTTGTTGAAACACCTCAACTGGTATTCAGTCAGTTCCTGAAGCCTTTTGCCAACACCTTCAGTGCAGATTGGACTTCTTCCTTCAAAACTATTGGTTCTTGATCATATGCTGCCTCCTGAAATGGTTGAATGTCAAACAATTCTTTTTCATACAGTGACTCTGTGTATTCCTTCCATCTGCTTTTGGTGCTTCCTGTGTCATTTACTATTTTGCCCATTTGCAACTTGAGGCTTGAATTTTTTCTTCAGTTCTTTCAGCTTGAGAAATATCAAGCATATTCTTCCCTTTTGTTTTTCTAACTCCAAGTCTTTGTGCATTTCATAATAATATTTTACTTTGTCTTTTTGAGCTGCCCTTTGAAATCTTTTGTTCAACTCTTTTACTTCATCATTTCTTCCATTTTGCTTCAGCTGCTCTAAGTTCAAGAGCAAGTTTCAGAGTCTCTTCCGACATCCATGTTTGTCTATTCTTTCTTTCCTATCTTTTTAATGACCTTTTGCTTTCTTCATGTATAATGTCTTTGATGTCATTCTACAACTTGTCTGGTCTTTGGTCATTAGTGTTCAATGAGCCAAATCTATTCTTGAAATGGTCTCTAAATTCAGGTGGGATGTACTCAAGGTTGTATTTTGGCTCTCATGGACTTGTTTTAATTTTCCTCAGCTTCAACTTGAACCCATATATGAGCAATTGATGCTGGAAGTTGTCCCCTGGCCTTGTTTTGACTGATGATATTGAGCTTTTTCATCATCTCTTTCCACAGAGGTAGCCGATTTGATTCCTGTATATTCCATCCGTTAAGGTCCTTGTGTATACTTGCCATTTATGTTGTCGAAAAAAGGTACTTGTGATGAATGTCAGTGGTCTTGCAAAATTCACCATGCAATGTCCCGCATCATTTCTATCATCAAGGCCGTATTTTCCAACTACTGATCCTTCTTCTTTGTTTTCAACTTTCACATTCCAATTACCAATAATTATTAATGCATCTTGATTGCATGTTTGATCAATTTCAGACTGCAGAAGTTAGTAAAAATCTTCAGTTTCTTCATCTTTGGCATTATTCATTGGCCCGTAAATTTGAATAATAGTCATATTAACTGGTCTTCATTTTAAGTGTATGGATATTATCCTAGCACTGACAGCATTGTACTTCAGGATAGATCTTGAAATTTTCTTTTTGATGATGAATGAAACACCATTCCTCTTCAATTTGTCATTCCCAGCAAAGTAGACCATATTATTGATTCAAAATGGCCAATACCAGTCCATTTCAGCTCACTAATGCCTAGGATATCATTATTGACAGCTTCCAATTTTCACAGATTCCTACTTCGTGTATTCTATATTCTGATTATTAAAAGATGTTTGCAGCTGTTTTTTCTCATTTTGAGTCATGCCTCATAAGCAAATGAAGGGCCTGAAAGCTTGACTCAATCCACATCATTAAGGCAGACACTATACATATTTCCCAGATTTCAGTTTATACATATTAGAAAAGTCAAGTTGTTCTTTTGGAATGTAGAATATCTCCTCCCGTATATCACCTTTTGAGGCTCTCTGGAACTTGTCTAGTTATAGGGGTGGTGAGGATGTGTTCTGAGAACATTCAGCATTGTCTTTTAAGGCATCTGCCTCAGGCAATGCCCCATGTGATATTTCAGACAAAGGCTCTTCAGACACAGCTGGGTTAATCTCATCAGATGAAGGTGGAGGGGATAATGGTTTTACTAGGGAGGGTGGTTTAGCAGACAGAGATGGAGTAATCTCTTCAGATGGGAGTGAGAGTGCTGGTTCTGTTGGCAGCAGTGATTCAATGGAAGTTAGGGGCTAAGTGTCCCCAGCTTTCTGATTATCTGCCCATACGTCCCCATTTCCAAGTTTCAGGGCCCCATTTTTTCCCAATCAATGCCCTTGTGTTAACTTCAGACACCATTTGAGGTTGGGAGTTCAGTTGGCATTGTAATTCAGCCACTCTTATATTGAGACTATGGGTTTGGTGTTTGACAATATCATCTTGGATAATACAAGAAATAAGGCTTTCTTTCGTGGCACAAATGGCAATTTTGAGCTCATTCATGTGGCACTTGAGCTGTGACTCTGAAGCACAGAGCTCATATCTTTCTTTCACCACTTCGTCTAGTGAAAGTAGGACCAAAACCAACAATCTTCCTCATCCTTCTCATTCTGACAAAACTGTAGAAAAGTCTCAAACACGAGATCACCCAGAACCTTGCCTCTCACCAATACTTGATGGTGTTATTTTGTGTATTTCTTTTGCCACCTCACATCATGTTTTAGCAGTACCCTCTTTACTACTGGAAGCAGAGTCATCAACATCTTTATGACTAACCAGACTTGAGAACCAATTTAGAAAACCCATCCTTACAATTTTGTTTCTCTAGAACCACTCTCGGTGCCAAATGTCTTACACTGGGTTCTCTAGAGAAGAAAACTAGTGAAGCACTTATCTATCTATCTATCTCATGGAAATGTCTCATGCAGTTGTAGAGGTTGGCATCATGTAGCTGCAGGGGCTAAAGAACTCAAAATTAGTAGGTAAGACGGCAGGCTTTTGGCTCACAGGCTGCAGAAGCCCATGAATCCCAAAACCAGCAGGCAATATGGTAGGCTGCTGACTCAGGTCCCAAGAACCAGAGGTCAGATGATGATGAGCTGGATGCAGCATCCAAAGAAGCAAAATCCATCAAGTTTTGCCAGAATGTCAGTTTATATTGGATGCAGGCCATACCCATGAGGAAACTTCCCTTACAACTGTTTGGCTGATCACATCAGCTCACATCATGGAAGTGATTGTGTTATATCACAAAATGGAAGATAACTATGTCATTACATAACTGCCAAACTACATTATTATGTAACTGCCAAACCACTGAGAATCATGGCCCAGTCAAGCTGACATGCAACTTTAATTATCCCAGCTTCCAAACTTGGTTTCTGGAACTAGACTTTGTCTAACTCCATGACAGTGCCCAGGTTTTTGACGTCAGAATGTTGCTGGTGATGTTCCTCAGACAAGAATCGCACAGAGTGAGCACCCTGTACAGTAAACCAACAACTATCTTGGTTGTTCTCCCCAATTAGTCTTCTTTTCAGATGCAAACTAGTTCAGCTAACCCTTCACACTGAAATGGTTCCCAGAAACACACAGGCAAACTGCCACCGGTTCTATTTCCCATTATCAGAGTTTGCTGGTCTGAGGAGGGATTCATGTTTCATCAACTGAGCCTTTTAGATGGTTTCCTCTCCCTGTACCATGGGCTTACGTACATCTCTTTAAAGTTCTCCAAACTTTACTTTAACATAGGCTCATTGTACTGAATCATGGCCAGAGAAGGGTTTCAGAATAAAAAAAGAATAAGGCCTTAGTAAAAGAATAAGAACAGAGGACAGGAATCCAGAATTAGGAAAACTAAAAGTTTTCTGCTCAAACAGCCAGGAAATAATATTCTCTTAAACTTAATATATTTGAACAGAACTACCCTCAAGTAAATGGAAGGTGTTGAGATTGGCAAAGGTTCTCTCTTCTTTATGTGTCTAAGTCAGGGGCATGCTTCTGTGGTGCGGGTATGGCTGGAAGGTTGAGACAAAGGGTGAGGGACCAATATCATACTAAACAATTTGGTTTGATAAGGTCCACGAAGCACAGCACAGCCTTTTGGGAGGATTTAAGGAAGATGCTGCCAGAGGATATTGAGCTATAGACCAAACTAAAGGCCAATCCAAGTGGCTGGTAAAAATTTCTTGCCTCTTACAACATGAAAGTGTGGGGGAAAGTCAATCACCACTGCTACACTGCCCCCCTCCAGAAGACCTTGTAAATAAACTTACCCTTTGAGAGTTTAACTAGTGAGTTAGCTTTTCCATGGTGACAACTCTAGCTGAGTGTGTGCCTTTCTATCTGAGTGTCAACACAAGCCATACTTACTATTTTATGACAAGGTAAAACTGGCAATAAAAAGAGCTTGTGGAATAGAGTTAATTTACAGGCCTGGAAATAAATATTCACCCCAAATTCGCTCAATTAAATCTTCAACAATGGCTCATCAATATGTATTGAACACCTATTTTGTGCACGGCATAGTGCTAAGTGTTGGTAACCTATAGATAAGTAAGAGCTGATCCATATAATTTTTTTTTTTTAAGCTTTAAGAAAGAGAAATTTATTCTCTCATGGTCTAGTAGGCTGGAAATTCAAATTCAAGGTGCCAGCTCCAGGGGAAGGATTTCTCTCTCTTGTCGGCTCTAGGGGAAGGTCCTTGTCATCAGTTTTCCCCAGAAGAGGAGCTTCTCAGCACAGGGACCCAGGGTTCAAAGGATGTGCTATTCTCCTGGCTCTTGTTTCTTGGTATGAGGTCCCCATGTCTTTCTGCTTGCTTCTTTCATTTATATCTCAAAAGAGATTGGCTTAAGACATAACCTAATCTTGTAGATTAAGCCTTGCCTCATTAACATAACCACATGTAATCCTGCTTCATTAACTTCATAGAAGTAGGATTTACAACACATGGGAAAATCACATCAGATGACAAAATGGTGGACAATCACACAATACTGGGAATCATGGCCTAGCCAAGTTGACACATATTTTGGGGGGACACAATTCAATCCATGACAACTGCCAAACCACTGAGATCATGGTCCAGCCAAGTTGACACACAGCCTTAACCATCACAGTGAGTGACTCTGTTCATATGGATTTACTGGTCCATATAATTTAGGAGTTCACAGTCTAGTAGTGGAAACAGACTGGAAACAGAAACAATAGTAAGTAAGCATGGGCTTTATGGGACCACAGAAGAGAAGCAGTTAAGTCAAGTCTGTTCAGGGAAGGCTTCCTGGGGAGGATGTTGGATAGTTGAAAGCAAGACTGCTTAACACAACTGTAGGATAAGCTGAGGACCAGTGGTTGTAATCAGGGAGGCTTATAGGAATTCTCTAAGGAAATGCAGAAGCTCACTATCAGTATGCTTGTGGCATTCAGGGAAATTTTATATGAGAGGAAATGGCTCTGGAATGTGAGGAAATAACAACACATGGTCTAAGATTTAGATTTCAAGGGGCCAGGTGCCAATGGATATGTGGAAGCTTGGTTTGATAAAAACTGATGGGCAGCTCAAGTGGCAACATCATAGAAACATGTAGGGCATTCATCATCTTGCCATATCCTTACAGCCATAATTATTCCAGAAAGGATTGCAGGAGCCCCAGCAGAACTTCAACTCCTCTTGCACATCCGGAGAGCAATACCATGTGCGACCACGTCATCTTCACACCAGGAACCTGATGACGTGAATGTGTGCAGACACTTAACACAAAACAGAAAAGGCAAGCACAGAGTGTAAAGGTCACTTGTGGGAAGGTGTGAGATGTGTGGGGAAAGCCAAATCACAGAAGAGTTACCTATGCCAGGGCCAAGTCAAGCAAGATTCAATAAGGGCCGTCTTGCCTGTTTAGGCATTTCATAAGCCCACACTAAAGAGTGCTAGCAAGACCTAGAGATCCAAAATTATGAGTTATTTAACTTGGCCCCCAGCATGACTAGCTCTTTTGTGACTTGGCTGTTCTTGGGGATGTCACACCTCCATTCTATTGGGGTTTTCTGTAGAATTTTTTTCTTAGGTGCATTTTTATGCCTTCAATGACATAGTCTTTTCTGTTTAGAGAAATAATTAAAGAAGAACCAGTAGTAGGGAATATATTCATTTCATCTCATTATGTCGGAAAAAAGCTGCTTTGCAAAGAGCTGTACCACAGGGTCACAGACTCAAGTGGGACTCACACTTCCAAACAAAACCATCCTTTTTCTCCCACTGCATTAAGCAATAGGCACTGATCAGAACTAAGACTTACGTGGATGTTAAGAAGGAGGTGGGAGGATGGTAGAGTAACTCTTAGACTTAAATGAAGAGCATAGATTTTTGGGTCCAGCTCTTCTGAAGGCCTACCTCAAGAAACCTAAAGGACCAGATTTATAGTATTTTTAAGCCTAAGACCTGTCATCTGTTCCAAGGGAGCACAGGTTTCACAGACTGTCCAAGCACAGAATGGAGCACTGCTGTGATTAGAGGAGAACAGGAAGCTGGCCCAAAGACAAGATCCAGAAATTTGGAGCAATAAGAAATAGCCAGAGATTTTTGTAAGGCCTGAAGGCAGCATCTCTCCAGGAGTCTGGTCTTCCAACTCAGTTTTATAGGTCAGGAGATGACAGGATGAAATGCATTCTTATTTGACTTCCACAGACTTCCCCCTGGAAGCAGAGATTTTATTAGCATGTTTTTCTTCTAAAGAAGCTACAGTCTTTGGGCCAAATCCAATGCTCTTTCTGCTACTCCATGGAAAGCAGCATACAGGGAAAGAACCTAGACATATTTAAAGTCCTGGGCTTGAGCCTTTGGTCCCATCATTTATTTAGCTGTAAAATGAAGATCATAGCAGTCGGTGGTGGTAGCCGGGCACCATCTAGCTGTACTGGACTCAGTCTGGTGGAAGCCTTGGTAGCTGTGGTCCATTAG
>NW_004444009.1:3528918-3551497 GCF_000243295.1 Trichechus manatus latirostris
GGGCTGCTCACAGGCTTTTAAGACCCCAGACGCTACTCACCAAGGTAGAATGTAGAACATTGTCTTTATAAACTGTGTTATGCCAAATGAGCTAGATGTTCCCTGAGACCATGGTCCCCACCACCCTCTGCCCAGCAATTCAGTCCCTCAGGGAGTTTGTATGTGTCTATGGAGCTTCCATGGCCTTTCCTTGTACAAGTTGTGCTGGTTTCCCCAGTATTGTGTACTGTCTCACCCTTCACCCAAGGTACCACTTATCTATTGCCGATTTAGTATTTTTCCCCCACCCCTCCCATCCCTGGTAACCAACGAAGATTGTTACTTTTTGTGTGTGGACCTTTTTGTGGGTTTTAACAATAGAGGTCACAGAGGGTTCTAGACAGAGCTGGAGAAGGATATAGAACAAAATTCTAACTCACAAAAAAAGCACCAGATTTACTAGCCTAAAGGAGACTGGAGAAACCCTGAGAGTATGGCCCCCAGACACCCTTTTAGCTCAGTGGTGAAGTCACCTCCGAGGTTCACCGTTCAGCCTGGGAGTGGACAGCCCCATAAAACCAAGTGGGACTAGTGAGGCACAGCAGTCCAGGGACAAGGGCCAGAAGGCAGAAGGGGACGGGAAGGCTGTTGATAGGAAACCCAAGGTTGAGTAAGGATAGTGTTGATGTGTTGTGAGGTTGTTAACCATTGTCATAATGCAACATGTATACTAACTGTTTAGTGAGAAACTATTTTGTTCTGTAAACCTTCATCTAAAGTGAGAATAGCAGCACAATTGGAAGAGCGTAGTCTACGTCACTGAACTGTGCATGTAGAAATTTTTGAAACGGTATATCTTTGGCTATGTATATTTTCACCAAAAAAAAAAAAGGTTGAGAAGGGTTGACATGTCGTGGGGTTGTTAACCAATGTCATAAAACAATATGTGTACTACTGTTTCATGAGAAAATATTTGTTCCATAAACCTTCACTTGAAGTACAATAAAAAAAAAGAAGAAGATCATAATCTACCTCCCAGATTGTTAAAAAATTTTTGTTTTAATCAAAAGCCCTGATTTTAGAGAGAACCATATGCTAGGTGCCTGATAAATGTTAGCTGTGCTGGTGGTTGTTCATCTGTCTTCCCAATAGAAAATAATGTGTTAGCAAAAGCTGTTCCCAAAAGACATGATTGGAATATTATGACTGCCTGCTCTAATAATGCTGACCCAAGGAAACTTTGTACAAGTGGGAATCTTGCTTGAGTAAGATTGCAATTGGTGAGAGCACTTGCCTGGTAAGCTGGATAACCAGGAATGCTCATCTGATGTTTCACTGGATCACTCACGAGGATGAGCATGGCCTGCATGGGCAGAAGGAGTAGTGGGTCCAAGTCCCAGCCCTGCCACTAGTCAACTGCCTTGACAGTCTTCAGGCCTCCCTGGGCTGGGCCTTGGTTTCCTGTCTTTAAAATAGAGATTGTTTAGGAAGCATTGAGTTTATGTTTATGGTGATGGAAAATTTGGCAGTGGATATTGGTAATGGTTGCACAACATGATTGATGTAATTGGTGTCACTAAATTATACACTTGAAAAATGTTGAAATGGCAAATGTTGTGTTATCTGTATCTCTGCTATAGCACTTCCAAATGCTTCTTAATTAGTTTTCCTTGGAATATCTTTTTTTCTTCAAAGTCATGGCACTCTGAGAAGTATGAAACACCAAAGTAGACATTTACCTTTCTGCATTATGTGGTGAAGCTTCCTGGATTTAGAGACAGAACCCAGTTCTTCTACTTACTGGCATTCAGCTTCTCTGATCCTCAATTTCCTTCATCTGTAAAACAGGAATACTGATAGCTGTCTTGGAATTATGGTAGGGGAAAGAACTGATTACTTGGGTTTAAATAGTATTTATAAACTTAACACATATTTAGCATCCTCTAATGGCACCCTGGAACCCTGGTGGTGCAGTGGTTAGAAAGTCGGCAGTTCAAATCCACCAACCGCTTCTTGGAAACCCTGTGGGTCAGTCTTACTCTGTCCTATAGAGTTATTATGAGTTGGAATCGACTCGATGGTAATGGGTTTGGTTTTTGGGTTTTAGTGGAGTATAGGAGTCCCTGGGTAGCACAAACGGTTAAGTGCTCGACTACTAGCTGAAAGATTGGTGGTTCAAACCCACCCAGAGGCACCTCAGAAGACAAGCCTGGTGATCTGCTTTCAAAAGTTGTGGCCAGGAAGATTTTATGGAGAACAATTCTACTCTGAAATACATGCCATGCATGGGTTGCCATGAGTTGGAATCGAGTCGACAATAGCAGGTTTTGTTTTTTTTACTGAATTATAAAAGTTAAGGATAGAAAGAATTTAATGTTTTTTAAAAAAAAATTATTTCATTTCATATTCTTAATGGCAGATATCACAGTATTGGAGTCATAACTGGTGTTAAATTAATATGAGTTGCTTTGATCTGATAAGGATGAAATCTTTTCTTTAAATATTCACTTTTTTAAAATTTCCAAAAGTAATTCTTGCTTATTGTAACAAAATAAAATACTAAAGTATATGCAATAAAAATAAAAATCTTACCCTGACATACTATTAATTATTTCGTGTTTATCTTTACAGCTTTTTTTTCCCTAGGTCTATCCAGCCCCATGCTCATATATATACTCATACTTAAATATACATTCACATAGTTTTTATTTACTTACTTTCTACTTTTCTTTATTTGTTTTAATGAAAAAGTGACAGCACCATACCTATTCTATAGAGCTTTAAAATAAATTCATTTATCCCATAGCTGGCTGCATATTATTCCATAGTGTAGATGTACTGTATATTTTTTATCCAGTTCTCTATAAATAAACATTTAGGTTTCTTATTTTATTATTATTTTGCTTTTTTTTTGCCAGTACAAACAATACTTCAATGAATTTTTAAAATACATATTTTGACCATCTGTAGGCATTAAATCTTAACTAACCCTAGCGCTAGCTGTTTATGGATCAAGTCTACTGGAAAATTATGTTGGATCCCAAAGATAGACTTGGCTCTTAGTGACTTATCAAGGCTTCTTCAGTTCTCTCATAATCCTCAAATGAACAAAGCTTACTCAACAGCTGCCACCACCCCTGGTTTCCCCAAATGGATCATCTTGTAGGTTTCGGCAGCCCTGACCGGAACACATTGGGTGCTGGCTCCAATAACCTCCCCTCTCTTCCATAGATGGGCAGGGCAAGGGCAGGGTTCTCCTTGCATCTAACCATGCATAGACACTTTTAGCAACAGCTTTCCTGGCATCTGTTCTACCAGGTTCTTAATCTCGGGACCATTAGTAATTGACACCATAAATAAGATCTCTGGAGAGTGCCTGGAATCTTGGGATGGGTCAGGAATTTGCCCTGGAGATTCTGGGGGATCTGACAGGAGCAGTCTTGAGGTAAATCAATATCTGTGGCAAGAAAAGGTGACTCTAGCACAAAGCTGAGTGGACATGCAGGTTACCCAGCCTGGAGGTGCTCCATAAATAAGATAAAGTTTCTTGATCTGTCTCTGGGATTATTTGTAGTCATGGTTACAGCTTGTGGTAGTTACAAGTGCTTTCTGTGACTAAGGGAATGGGACATCAGACTTCAGACTTTAGGTTAGAGGTTGAAAACTGGTGGCATGCTGTTAAAATCTCTCAACACTTAAAAAATAATTTGCCAACACTTAAAAATTGGGATATTTCACATAAAAGCTTGAATTTCTGATGTCTCTTGGGAAAACAATTGAAGGAAGATCTGGTAATACTGAGGCCACTGTTTCCTGTGGAAGCTGGGGAGGGCTGCCCTCTTGAGAAGGGTCATGAGTTCTCTAGTTTGACAGAGTCTTCATATGGTCTGCTTCACTGGCATGTGAGTTTGCAGCTTTGTCCTTCTGGCTTGGATGTGATGACATTTACAAGTCAGAAATTCTGTTGCTGCTTATTGCGAAGGAGACAAGGTAACCACTCACATGGTATGAATATATTGGCCATCTTCAGGACTCCCAACCTTCAAATATTTCCTCTTTCATGTAACAGAAGACAAAAATGCCAATATTAAGATTCACTTGATGATAAGTAATAGCCAACATTTATCCTAGCAAAATTATTATCCCCATCTTACAGATAAAGAAACCAAGGTACAAGGAGTTTAAATAAATTGAGAGCCCTACAGACAAAGAATCGAGGCCCTGACAGGTTAAATAAATTGCTCAAGGTCACAGAAGTAGTAGGTGATAGAGTCACTATTTGGACCCAAGCAATCTAAAGGTTGTGCTTGGAACCATTAGACTTCACTTCATCTGTCCCTTCCAAAGGTGAGAATGCTCCCAGGTAAAGGAAGACTTGGAGTGTTCATCAGCTCATACCAAGGGATAGTTTAACAGCAATGCCTTTAGCTTGTGACTCAACTAGGGCAGAGGATGGGATTAAAGGAGGGTGGGTAGGGCATTAAGAAGAATTTTCCAGTTGAAAATAAGGCTTCACAGAAAGAAGGACATGGGAAGAGCCCTGATATTTAAGAGGGGTTTGAAGAATAGTATTTGATATAAGAAAGATGGGCTTCTGATAAACAGCACAATGTATATCCTGAGGACTCAGAGGGACAAAGACTCACTAACATGACCAAGAGGATTTTAAGCTAAATATGAGGCTGAAGCTGGGATCAAAAGCAAAAGTGCAGAATAAACTTGCAAAAAATGATGAATCTCCTTTTGCTAAGTTTAGAACGTGCTCAACAATTTCATGAATGTTGTGATGTATGTCAGACAACAGAGGAAGCAAAGCTCCTCAGTTTCTGACAAGTTCCAATTTTCTTCACCAAGGAGAAATGTCTTAATACAGTAAAGTGTAGAACAGACATAATTAAAAGGAACTGAAGCCCAAGATAGCTGAGAATACAATAGGAGAGCCGTAGTAAGAAGGTAGGTATAGCTCAGGGGGCAGAGTCAGGGTTTGGAGTTAAATAGACCTGCGTTTGACTCCAGACTCAGCCTGATTTTACTTGTGTAACCTTTGCCAATTTTCTTTCCTGAACTTCAGTTTTTGTAGGGTTGTGGTTAAGATTAAATGGATGTGTGTGTAAAATGCCTTGTACATACCAGACCTTCAGCACATAGCTGAGTGGGTACCCAGGTTTCCCAGCCTGGAGGTGCTCCATAAATAAGATAAAGTTTTCTGACCTTCTCTGGGGATTATTTGTAGCCATGGTTACAGCACGTGGTACCTGCAAGCCCTTTCTATGACTAGGGGAATGGGATGTCAGACTTCACTGAGTTCAGAGCTTCAGATCAGGTGAATTATATCCTGGGTTCTAGAAAAACTGATAGATGAAATGATACAACCATTGTTGGTAATGGCTAAGAAATCATGAGTACTGAGAGAGATCCTAGAAAATTGGAAAAGAGAAAATGTCATTATTTTGAAAGGGCAGTTGGTAGGAAGAGCGTTTAAATACTATAGACTTAGTGTCAATCCCAGGCAAAATTCTGGAATAGATTATTAAGCAGATGATTTGAGAGTGCTTAGAAAAGACATCAATGGTTACTAAGAACCAGCCCCAGATCATTAAGATAAAGGCATTCCAAGCAAATCATATTTTATCATTTTGTGAAGTTATTAATTGATTAAGAGAATGCTATAAGGTAGTTAATTACACTATTAAAGGGACATTTGACAAAGATTTCAAGATATTTTGTGGACAAGATGGTGAGACATGGATAGGATGACAGAAGGGTCTGAGACTGTAGAACTCAAATACTGTTAATGAGTGGACTAGTCTAAACTCTTAAGAGAGTGCTAAGGAATACATCACAGGGTTCTGTACTTGCCCTTGTCCTCTTCAACATTTTCATCAGCAATTTAGATGAAAATAGATTGCAAAATATCAACATTTGTAGCTTATATAAAAACTGAGAGAGGAAAATTATATACTGAATCACAGAATCAAGATTCAAATTATATTGGAAGACTTCTAAATGTATCAATAATTAAAATCAGCAAATTTAACAGAGGTGCATATTTATTGTTATTTTTCAATTCTAAAAGTTGGAGTTTTGGAAAGTACAGAAAAGAGAACTACATTGAAAGGAGCACTTGTGAAAAGATCTGACTTTTTTTTTCTTTTTGAAGTTGCTAATTGGAATTTCAATAGGAGCCAAAGTATGTTGTAACTCCTAAAATAATGGATTCATTTTCAGGCTGAAGTGACTAGATTAAGAGAGCTAATAGATACACTGTACCCCAGTTAGAATATTTTTGTAGTAGTGGGAGTAGTAGGTAGTAACAAAAGTAGTGATAGAAGTACTGTAAGTGTCAATGGTAGTGGTAAAAACAATAGTAGTTAATGTTTATTGAGTACTTACTCTATGTCTGGCCCTGTGTTTTTATGTGAATGCGTTAGCTTTATGTACATAGTAGTATTAGGGTAACTGTTGAAACAACTTTAAAATCTCAGTGACTTAATAAAATAAAAATTTATTTCTTCTTCTGTTACACTCCAGTAGGGGATCAGGTGAGAGATGGGGGTAGGGGATGTTCTGCTCTACAAAGTTATGCAGAGATTCTTTCTATCTTGCTGCTCCACCTCCCTCTGGGTCCTTGGAGTTCTCTCCACTCACCAGGTCGTTAGGAAAAGAAGGACTATCACATATAGAAAATTTTGGAGGGGTAGAGTAGATCTGGAAGTGACAGGTATTAATTCTGCCTACCTTCCATTGCCTAGAACTCAGTCATGCGGCCTCTCCTGCAAGGGAGACTGGGAAATACAGTCCAGCCGTGTGCCCAAGAGAATGAGCAGAACACCGGTATTGGTGAGACTAACAGTCTGGGCTATTTCTTTTATTATTCAATAGAAACCTATAAAGTAGATACTATTATTAGCCTCATTATTAAAGAAGGGAAAACAAATTCAGTGGTAGCGCAGTTTATATCTATGTACTATATTTAAAGAAGAATAATGACAAGTTATTATGTTTAAAGAAATGAGACCAACGTCTTCATGAATGTCATGTATAACCCAGAAAGGAGAAGATGAATGGATGATATAATAAATATCTTCAAATAGTTGTAGGGTCAGTTTCAACTTGATGTAAAGAAATAATTTTTTTAGATGTTGGAGCCTTACTATAAAGACAAATGATCCCTCACAGAGTTTCTGTGGAGGCTGAAGGAGTATCTGTCAAAGATACTGTCGAAGGGATTCCCAAACTTGGTAGAAGCTTCAGTTCTATGATTTTGTGGAAACATAAAGATGTTATACCTAGTTTAAATTTTTGCTGTGGGCTTCTACTTTCTTACTTGGCATCATGGGTGGAAATAGGCTTTTACAAATTTACCATGCAAACACAGTAAAATTTCTTTAATTTAGACTGAGCAGGGTGTGTATGTGTGAAGTTGTGGGGGTGGTGGTAAAAAGGAAGTAGAATATAAGAAAGATGGCCTGAATTAAGCATTAAGAAAGAATAAAATAATATTTAAAAAGTAAATTTGGCTTTATTCTATTATTTTCAACCGGGTTAAATCTTACCTCTTTTTAGATTTGTTTTTAGTGAATAAGCCTAACTCATTGTGTGTGTTTCTTTTTTTGACAAACAATTCAATGCTTCTAAATGGAGAAAATGGTTTTAATTTTTCATTCAGGTGGGTTAACGGCAAGTCCCCTCCATGTTTTTATTTTTTTTCTCCCACTAACTGACTTTGTCCATCTTTTAAACTATATACTAGAAATGCAAGCTAAGGACTAGACCTCCTTCCAAGCATTAAAAACTCTGAATTAGAGTCATTTGAGCTAATGAGAAACCTATATTACAAATTATTCTTGTTCCTTAAGGCAAGCCTTTGAAGTATTTCTACTAATATCTCACTTAGGTGAAAACAATAAAGTTAAACAAATTAGTTTTAAAGCATCCCATTTTTTTGGATTCATACCTAATTAGGACTAGACTTCTTGTTTCCTCCTTCCTTCCCTTCTCCTCTGCCCACCATCTGTTCACTTTTGATTCATGAATTTGGCTGTACTGTCCTGATGATCCTCCTACTTCTCTCCCATCAGTGTTGGCAGTGATTATGTATCCTGGGCTCCAGAGTTCTAAGAAAGCTGAGGGAGGCCACTGAGCTGCCAGAATAATGATTTGCTGAAATAACATTTTCTATGATTCAACTGAAGGGCTTCATTGGTGTTGTGTAGATCCAGTCCTTCAGGAAGGAGGGCAGAAGGCAGGGCTGGACTTCCAGCTTTGCCTTTCATCAACTATGGAAATTTGGGCAAGTGTTTAACCTTTCTGAAGTTCAGTTTGCAGGTTTCTAAAACGGAAATTATAAGATCACCTGTCCCTATTTTCACCTCCTTCTCAGGGTAATATGTCAACAGTGTAATATATATGAAAGTTCTTTGTAACTAAGAAGGTGCTGTCCTGATGTTGTTTCCCTTTTTCTCCCCCCACCTTCTGTTTCTTTCTTTTTTTACCTTAAAAGTTACTTCATGGACCATTATAGCCAAAAGATACTTAACTTTTTGGACAGCTTCCCTGATTCACCCTGGATGTTTTGCAGTGGCTCCCCTTTTTCCTGCCTGACTCTGTGACTAAATGAGTCTCCTCTCCGGGGCTCCAAGAACCCAAGATTGTTGAGTTGAGCAGATAGAGGCCTTCTGGGGAAGTGCTTTGCTTCCTCAGAGAGACAGGACAAAAGCAGATCGGCCCACAGGGCTCCTGTGTCCAGTTATTGTTAAGTGCTGTTGAGTTCATTCCGACTCATAGCGATCCTATGTACTACAGAACGAAATACTGCCAGGTTCCTGCTTCATGCTCACAATCGTTGTTATGCTTGAGCCCATTGTTGTAGCCACTGTGTCAATCCATCTCATTGAGGGTCTTCCTCGTTTTCACTGACCCTGTACTTTACCAAGCATGATGTCCTTCTCCAGGGACTGATCTCTCCTGATAACATGTCCAAAGCATGTGAGACGTAGTCTCACCATCCTTACTTCCAAGGAGCGCTCTGGCTGTATTTCCTCCAAGGCAGACCTGTTCGTTCTTTTGGCAATCCATGGTATATTCAACACTCCTCGCCAACACCACAATTCAAAGGTGTCAGTTCTTCAATCTTTATTCATTGTTCAGTTTTCACATGCGTATGATGTGATTGAAAATACCATGGCTTGGGTCAGGCACACCTTAGTCTTCAAGGTGACGTCTTTGCTTTTTAACACTTTAAAGAGGTCTTTTGCAGCAGATGTGCCCAATGCAACGTGTCTTTTGATTTCTTGACTGCTACTTCCATGGGTGTTGATTGTGGATCCAAGTAAAACGGAATCCTTGACAAATTCAATTCTTTCTCAGTTTATCACGCTTATTGGTCCAGTTGTGAGGATTTTTGTTTTCTTTAAGTCAAGGTGTTTTCTTTATGTTGAGCCTCCATACTGAAGGCTGTGGTCTTTGATCTTCATCGGTAAGAGCTTCAAGCCCTCTTCACTTTCAGCAAGCAAGGTTGTGTTATCAGCATATTGCAGGATGTTAATCAATCTTCCTCCAATCCTGATGCCCTGTCCTTCTTCATATAGTCTAGCTTCTCAGATTATTTGCTCAGCATACAGATTGAGTAATTATGGTGAAAGGATACAACCCTGACACACACCTTTCCTGACTTTAAACCACACAGTATCCCCTTGCTCTGTTTGAACATTTGCCTCTTGATCTACTTACAGATTCCTTGTGAGCACAATTAAGTGTTCTGGAATTCCCATTCATCGCAATGTTATCCATAATTTTTTATGATCCACACAGTTGAGTGCCTTTGTATGGTAATAAAACACAGGTAAACATCTTTCTGGTATTCTCTGCTTTCTGCCAGGATCTATCTGACATCAGCAATGATATCCCTGGTTCCTCATCCTTTTCTAAATCAGGCCTGAATTTCTGGCAGTTCCCTGTTGACATACTGCTGCAGACACTTTTGAATGACCTTCAGCAAAATTTTACTTGCATGTGATATTAACAATAATTTCTGCATTCAGTTGGATCACCTTTCTTGGGAATAGGCATAAATATGGATCTCTTCTGGTTGGTTGGCCAGGTAACTGTCTTCCAAATTTCTTGGCATAGATGAGTGAGCACTTCCAGTGCTGCATCCATTTGATGAAACATTTCAGTTGGTATTCCATCAATTCCTGAAGTCTTGTTTTTCGACAATGCCTTCAGTGCAGCTTGGACTTCTTCCTTCAGTACCATCAGTTCCTGATCATATGCTACCTCTTGAAATGGTTAAACATTGATCAATTCTTTTTGTTATAGTGACTCTGTGTATTTCTTTCATCTTCTTTTGATGCTTCCTGCATCTTTTAATATTTTCCCTATAGAATCCTTCACTATCGCATCTCAAGTCTTGAATTTTTTCTTCAGTTCTTTCAGCTTGAGAAATGTGGAGCGTGTTCTTCCCTTTTGGTTTTCTATCTCCAGCTCTTTGCGCATGTCATTATAATACTTTACTTTGTCTTCTCGAGTTGCCTTTTGAAATCTTCTGTTCAGTTCTTTTACTTCATCATTTCCTCCTTTTGCTTTAGCTACTCGACGTTCAAGAGCAAGTTTCAGAGTCTCTTCTGTGTCCAGGGTCAGGTTTAATTTCCAATTCCCACAGTGAAAAACTGTCCTGCTCTTTCAGAGAAAAAAAAAATGGCCCAAGAACAACATTCTTTCCATTCCAGGAAAGATACTGGGCTGATTGAATTCCTTGTAGGTATGAGTCAAGGGTGGATCTGGCTTTGCCACCAACTCAATGTGAAGTTGGGTGTGATGGCCATGAAAATATGTCTCACAAACCTTCAACTACTGGGAAAATAGTTGACCAAAGGCCCTAAATGATGCACCTGAAATCCACAGCCTCATTTGTGCTAAGACCATGCCTTCCACAGGCTGCTTCAGCCAACTACAGAGCGCAGCTGGAATACTAAGGTAGGACCAGTGCTGGGAGATGTGTGGCTAGGCTGACAGCTGACTCTGGCTGGCTCAAGCACTCTTCAAGGGCCTTGTGGAATCTTCCTCAGTTGTCACTGCAGCCTAGGATATTTCTACTCAACCTTCTCTCATTCTCTCCTTCACTCAGGGTCAGACTTGCTTCCTGTCTGACAGCTCTTCCAGTTTTTTTCTGGCTCCTTTCTCATTTCTTTCACACAGATTCCCTTAATAAAATATATGCACATTTAACACTAGCTTGATTTTTGCTTCTCAGAAGACCTGGAATACACATGGCAGCTCGTTTAAACCTCTCAGTTTCAATTTTCATATCTTGCAAATTGATAGAGTTATGGGGCAGGGAGACGAAGTACAAGAGGGGAACTGAGATTTATTCAGCATCTATCAAGTACGTTATCTGACAGAGTCATCACAAAACTTGAATGTAGCAAGTAGTAGTGCTATTTTACAGACAAGAAAGCTGAGGATCAGGAAATTAAATAAGGGGTCCAAGGTTATTGTAGTAGGTTGAATAGTGTTCCTCCAAAATTCACGTCCAGTTGGAACCTCAAAATGTGTCCTTATTTGGAAATAGGGTCTTTGCAGTTACAAATAAAGCAAGGATCAAGGTGAGATCTTACTGGATTAGGGTGAACCCTAAATCCAATTAGACTGTCCTTATAAGTGACAGAAAAGGACACACTGAGACACAGAAGGAAGAAGGCCATGTGAAGATGGAGGCAGAGACTGGAGTTATGTGAGACTAGAGTTATACTGCCACAAGCCAAGGAAGCCTGGAGCCACCAGAAGCTGGAAGAAGCAAGCAAGGGAAAGCAAGCAGATAACCCTAGGGTCTTCAGAGGGAGCATGTCAGCAGGGGCTGACACCTTGATTTCTGACTTCTGACCTTCGAAACTGTGAGAGAGTAAGTTCCTGTTGTTTTAAGATACCAAGTTCATGGCGATTTGTTATGGCAGCCCTAAGAAACTAATACAGTTACATAACCAGTAAGTACAGATCCTGGATTTAAACCCAAGTCACTTCTGACTCCAAGGTTATGTCTTCTCAACCACTTTCTCTCCTCTTCTGTCTGTTTTATTGTGAGTATCAGATGAGATAACAACTGTGAAGCACTTTGAAAACGTTAAAAAAAAAAAAGTGTTACTCCAAAGCTAGAAATTATTATTTCTACTGGTTTCAGTCAGACTCAGCTACATAACTGTGGGGCCCAAGGCAAAATAAAAATGTAGAGCCCCTTGTTCAAAATTTTAAGAATTTCAAGATGGCAACCACAGAGCATTAAACTAAGCACAGGCCCTTCTGAGTGGTACACATGAAGGTGGCCCTGGTTACAGCAGAGCTGTCAATACAGGAGCAATCAAATTTAGCTAGTAGGGCATTTTCTAGCAGAAATAAAATTTAAAAAGTTAATTGTTCAGTGAGAAAACATAGGGAAAGAAAACCCTAGTTCCCTGGGGCTCTCAATGCCACAGAAATGATTTCTGGCTATCTTTAGGAGAAGCCACTATATATTTCAAACAAAAAAAAAAAGAGACTTCTGAGCCAAAGGGATCTAATAATGTTTATGAGAAAGCATGGGTCAGAAGGCACGATGTGCCTATAGCAATTCCTTACTAGCTTCAGTTACTCCATGTGTTGCTGGTGCTGGATGCCGAGGCATCTTCTGAAGACACCCAGGGGCCTCTGCTCCAAGCCTTAGCTCATGGAAAAGCACAGGCACTGCTGCTTTCCCCATTGAGCTATATAAAGCCATGCCTGCTAAACGTGTTCTGGCTCAGTTTTCGGGGTAGGCTGCACTCTTGAGGGCAGTGCTTCTGTCTTCAAGTATGGGGCAAACCCTAACCTTGGCCCAGCAGAAACCCACGCTCTCTTTGCTTAACCAAATGGGTGGCTGCATAGTTCTGTGGAGGCTTCAAATCCAAGCAGCCTTGTTAAGGGTGCCTGGATGTAGTATGATTGTGATATTTTAAACCCAAAACCAAACTCATTGTCATCAAGTTGATTCTGACTCATGGTAAGCCCACATGTTACAGAATAGAACTGCTCCATAGGGTTTTCTTGGCCGTAATCTTTACAGAAGCAGATCACCAGGACTTTCTTCACTGGGGATGTTGGGTGGGTTCAAACCATCAACCTTTAAATTAGTAGCTGAGCACAAAATTGTTTGTAACAACCAGGACCTTTATAACACTTTAAGTTAAGAAAAAGATCAGAATGATTCCTGCTGTGGCTGTGGCATCTTTGCTTGGGTCTAATAGCCATATGTCTGGAAGAACTGATGAGCCTCTTTGTAAGGCAGCATGCGATCTATATGCACACTACCCCAGCCCTTGTTGCATCTAGTTTCCAGTGAACATATGTGCCCTTTTAAAAAGGGCAGAGAAATCCATCAGTATTGTCCTCATTCCTGCTTGGATTGGACGTCCACCTTTGAGCTTTTGACACAGTTAATAAGAGCTGCTCTATCATTTCATGGCATAAAAGCTGGTGATAGCTTGCAGGAAAATGCTCACAAATCTTACAGTTATTGAATGGGTAGGTCCTCAGTTGTTCACCTCGGTGCTTTTGGGCAATCTAGCACCAACCTCATCTCTCACCACTTTCCCATTTGTTCTTTGTGCTAACTGATGCTGTACTGTTTTCCACTTGTTCATGTTTGCAGAGGTCAAGAAATATACAGAATCACACTACCAAAAAGAATTGGTCAATGTTCTACCATTTCAGGAGGTAGCATATAATTAAGAACCACTGGTACTGAAGGAAGAAGTTCAAGTTGCACTGAAAGCATTAGTAAAAATGCTCTTGTCTACACTGCCCGTGAGAGAAACTCTCACTTCTTTAAGACTCTGCTCAAAAATGCCAATTACTTGCTTTATTCTCCCTCTCTTAACCCAAACTCACACATAGTCATTATTTGTTTCCATGTTGTGATTATTAAGATTTGGTGTCAACTTGGCTGGGCCATGATTCTCAGTGGTTTGGCAGTTACGATGTAGTTCAGCAGGAGTATAATGATGTAATCGTCTCCATGATGAGATCTGATATAACGTGATCACCTTCATAATAGGATCTTCTATGAGTAGCCAATCAGTTGAAAGGAATTTTCTATGGGGATGTGGCCTGTATCCAATATATGTGGACTTTTTGGCAAAGCTCTTTGGCTTTTGTTCTGCTCTGGATGCTGCATTCGGTTCCTCAGCATCTGACCTCCAGTTCTTGGGTCTGCTGTCTTATGTGTGGATCTTGTGTTTGTCAGCCCCTGCAGCTACACGAGCCAAGAGAAGCCTCCAGCCTGACCCACAGACTTGGGACATTTTGTCTTCTACAACCATGTGAGCCATTTCCTTGAGATAAATCTCTCTCTCTCTATATATATATATATATATATATACGCTTCACTGGTTTTGCTTCTCCAGAAAACCCAGCCTAAGACATTTGATACTGAGAGTGATTCTTGAGAAACAGAAGTGTAAGGATGAGTTTTCTAAATTGGTTCTGCAGTCAGGTTAGTCTTAAAGATGTGGATGACTCTGCTTCCAGTAGTAAAGAGGACACTGCTAATCCGTAGCTGAGTTGGCAATGGATATATACAAAATGTCACTACCAATAGATCAGGTATTGGTGAGAGACGAGGCTCTGGTGATCCCATGTTTGATAACTTTCTACAATTTCATCATAATAAGAAGTATAAGGAAGCTGATTGATTGGTCCTACTTTTGCTAGACAAAGTGGTGAAAGAAAGAGATGAGCTCAGGGCTTCAGAGTCGTAGCTCAAGTGCCACATGAATGACCTCAAATTTTCCACTTGTGTCTTGAAAGAAAGCTTTATTTCTTGTAGTAACAGAGCTGATATTGCTGAAAACCAAACCCAGAGTCTTTATGGTATGAGTGGCTGAATTACAATGCCAATTCAGCTGCCAAACTCGAGAGGTGTCTGAAGTTAAACTGAGGGCATTGATTGGGAACAAATGGGATCCTGAAACTTGAGATGTGTACATATGGACAGATAATCAGGAAACTGGGGATACTGAGCCCCTAAATTCCATTGAATCACTCCTGCCAACAGAACCAGACTTCTCACTCATATCTGAAGAGATTACTCCATCTTTGTCTGCTAAGCCACCCTCCTCAGTAAAACTATTAGTCCTTCCACCTCCATCTGATGAGATTAATCCAGCTTTGTCTAAAGAGCCTTTGTCTGAGTCATTGCCTGGGGCATTGCCTGAGGCAGATGCCTTACAAGGCAATGCTGAATGTTCTCAAAATGCATCCCCACCACCCATTTTGTCTTCTAGACCTAGAACTAGATTTAAGTCTCAGTGAGCCCCAAAAGGTGAAGTATAAAGTGTGACCCAGGAGGAGGTACACTACACTAAAAAAAAAAACCCAAAAAAACAAAAACTGCTTGATTTTTGTAATATGTACAAAAAAAAACCTGAGGAATATGTGTGGCATAATGGTGCAATGAAAATAAAGATAGATCATTATGAGGTTATTGATATGGGCTCACTTAGCATGGATTCTTCATTCAATGTTTCACCTTGAGAGGTTAAGAAAGGATCTAATAGTTTATTTTGTTGCTTCACTGAAGCATGAATTACACGGTGGCCTACACTAAATCAAGCTGAAGTACCAAAAAACTTAGGGAAATTGGCATGCTAGAGTGGATTTATCAGGTTAGACTCACAGACTCAGAGATGGAGTGCCCAGAGGACACAACTTTTACCACAATGGTGAGGAACAAATTGGTGAAGGGAGCCCCAGCATCCTTGAAGACTGCTGTGATTGCTATTTTATGTAAGTCAGATATGACAGTGAGACTTGCCTTAACTGAATTAAGACACCTAACTACAATGTGGCTGATTGGACCCCGTGGTAGTAGGGGCCAAGTGGAGGCACTCAATTGACAAATACAAGGTGGGCATGGTTACCCTAATGGACAGCAGAGTCAAAGCAGTAATCAGAATAGTCTGACTCATATGGACGTATGATGTTGGCTACTTAGTCATGATGTCCATAGGAGTGAAATAGATAGGAAATTTACTAAATATTTCATTGATCTGTTCAAGCAGAAGAATTCTAGGTCAAGTCAATAACATTCTAACTCAAATTGCCAGAATGGAGAGTCATGGTCCCTCAATCAATTCCTAGACTTGAGCAAGTTTATAGATTCAAAACCCCTTGAATGAAGGGAAGGTCCGGTCCTCTTGAGGAAGGACCCCACTACACTGCCAAAAATTTACACTGTTAGTCTTTTTCCCAGTCTTCCCAAAAGGGATTTATGGCCTTTTATGAAAGTGACTGTTCAGTGGGGAAAAGGAAATAACCAGACTTTTCGGGGATTACTTTATACTGGCTCTGAACTGACACTAATTCCAGGAGACCCAAAACATCACTGTGGCCTACCAGTCAGAGTGGGGGTATATGGAGGTCAGGTTATTAATGGAGTATTATCTCAGATTCATCTCACAGTGGATCCAGTGTGTCCCCAAACCCATCCTGTAGTGATTTCCCCAGTTCCAGAATACATAATTGGAATAGATATATTCAGAAACTGGCAGAACCCCCACACTGGATCACTGACAAGTGGAGTAAGGGCTATTATGATAGGAAAAGCCAAGTGAAAGCCATTAGAACTGCCCCTACCAAGGAAAATAGAAGACCAAAAGCAAGACTGCATTCCTGGAGGAATTTCAGAGGTTATTGCCACCATCAAGGGCATGATGGATGCAGGGGTGGTGATTCCCAACACATCCCCGTTCAACACACCTATTTGGCCTATGTAAAAAACAGATGGCTCTTGGAGAATGACAGTGGATTACTGAAAACTTTACCAGGTGGTGGTTCCAATTGCAGCTGCTGTTCCAGATGTAGTTTCATTGCTTGAGAAGATTAATACATCTCCTGGTAACTTGCATGCAGGTATTGATCTAACTAATGCCTTTTTCTCCATACCTGTTTCAAAGGACCACCAGAAGCAGTTAGCCTTCAGCTACCAAGGCCAGCAATAAACCTTCAGAGTCCTGTCTCAAGGCTATATCAACTCTCCAGCCCTATTCATAATTTAGTCCACAGGGACCTTGATTGCCTTTCCCTTCCACAAGACATCACACTGATTGGACCTAGTGATGACTAGTCAATGACTCTGGACTTATTCGTAAAATATTTGTGTGCTAGAGAGTGGGAAGTTAATCCAACAAAAATTCAGTCACCTTCCACCTCAGTGAAATTTCTAGGGGTCCAGTGGCGTGAGGCATATCGAGATATTCCTTCTAAAGTGAAGGATAAGTTATCACATCTGGCCCCTCCCACATCTAAAAAGGAGGCACAATGACAATTGGGTCTCATTAGATTTTGGAGGCAACATATCCCTCTTTTGGGTGTGCTGTTCCAGTCTATTCATCAAGTGACTCAAAAAGCTGCTAGTTTTGAGTGGGGTCCAGAACAAGAGAAGGCTCTGCAACAGCTTGCCATGCGAGCTGATCTGCCACTTGGGCCATATGATCTGGCTGATTCAATGGTGCCTGAAGTGTCAGTGGCAGGTGGAGATGCTGTTCGGAGTCTTTGCAGACTTCTATTGCTTAATGACAGTGCAGAACCTTAGGATTTTGGTGCAAAGCCCTTCCATCCTCTGTAGATAATTACTCTGCTTTTGAGAAACAGCTTCCGGCTTGCCATTGGGCCTTAGTGGAGACTAAATGCTTAACCATTAGCCACCAACTCACCATGTGGCCTGAGCTGTCCATTATGAACTGGATGTTTTCTGACTTACAGAGTTATAAAGTCAGATGTGCACAGCAGCACTCCATCATTAAATGGAAGTGGTATACGCAAGATCAGGCCAGAGCAAGACTTGAAGGCACAAGTAAGCTGTATGATGAAGTGACCCAAATGCCCATGGTCTCCACTCCTGTCACATTACCTTCCATCTCCCAGTCTGCACCTATGGCCTCATGGGGAGTTCCTTATGATCAGTTGACTGAGGAAGAGAAAACTCACCCCTGGTTTACAGACGGTTCTGCACAATATGCAGGCAGTACTTTAAAGTGGACAGTGACAGCACTACAGCCCCTTTCTGGGACCTCCCTGAAGGACAGTGGAGAAGGGAAATTCTCCAAATGGGCAGAACTTCGAGCAGTGCAGCTGGTTGTTCACTTTGCTCAGAAGGAGAAATGGCCAGATGTGAGATTGTATACTGATTCATGGGCTGTGTCCAATGTTTTTGCTGTATGGTCAGGGACTTGGAAGGAACATGATTGGAAAATTGGTGACAAGGTGGTATGGGGAAGAAGTATGTGGATAGACCTCTCTGAATAGGCCAAAGAAATGAAGATATTTGTCTTTCATGTGAATGCTCACCAAAGAGTAACCTCAGTGGAGGAGGATTTTAACAATCAAGTGGATAGGGTGACAAGTTCTCTGGAAACCAGTCATTCTCTTTCCCCAGCCACTCTCGTCATTGCCCAATGGGAGCATGAACAAAATGGCCATGGTGGCAAGGATGGAAGTTACGCATGGGCTCAGCAACATGGACTTCCACTCATCAAGGCTGACTTGGCTATAGCCACCGCTGAGTGCCCAATCTACCAGCAGCAGAGATCAACACTGAGTCTCCAGTATGGCACCATTACTCAAGGTGATCAGCCAGCAACCTGGTGGCAAGTTGATTACATTTTACTGCTTCCATCATGGAAAGGGCAGTGTTTTGTTCTTACTGGAATAGACACGTACTCTGGATACTCAGTTGCCTTCCCTGCATGCAATGCTTCTGCCAAAACTACCATTCACAGACTTACAGAATGCCTTATCCACCATCATGGTATCCTGCACAGTATTGCCTAGGATTGAGGGATTCATTTCACAGCAAATAAAGTGTAGCAATGAGCTCATACTTACGGAATTCACTGGTCTTGCCATGTTCCCCATCCTGAAGCAGCTGGCTTGATAGAAAGATAGAATGGCCTTTTAAAGACACAATTATGGTGCCAGCTAGGTAGCAATACCTTGCAGGGTTGGGGCAATGTTCTCCAGGAGGCTGTATATGCTGTAAACCAGTGTCCAATATATGGTGCTGTTTCTCCCACAGCCAGGAATCAAGGGGTGGAAATGGGAGTGACACCTCTCACTATTACCCCTGGTGACCCACTCACAAAATTTTTTCTTTCTTTTCCCACAACACTAGGTTCTGCAGGTCTAGAGGTTTTAATTCCAAAGGAAGGAATGCTCCCAGCTGGAGCTACTTCATTGCTTCCAATGAACTAGAAGTTAAGAATGTCACCTGGCCACTTTGGGCTCTTTATACCTCTTGGTCAACAGGCAAAGAAGGGAGTTACCATATTGGCTGGTGCGATTGATACTGATTACCAAGAGGAAGTCAGATTGATATTACATAATAGAGGTAAAGAAGAGTATATCAGGAATGCAGGAGATCCCTTAGGGCTTCTCTTAGTACTATCACGCTCTGTGATTAAAGTCAATAAAAAACCACAACAACCCAATTCTGACACAACTACGAATGGCCCAGACCCTTCAGGAATGAAGTTTTGGGTCACCCCACCAGGGAAAGAACCACGACCAGCTGAGGTGCATCTTGAGAGCAAAGGGAATACAGAATGGGTGGTGGAAGAAAGTAGTTCTAAATACCAGCTACGACCAACTAGCCAGTTGCAGGAATAAGAACTGTAATTGTTATGAGTATTCCTTCCTTGTATAGGTGCAGCAAATATTTTCATTTTCTTCATTTATAAAATATAAGATGTAAACAGGGCTAATGCATTTTCAGTTGTATGAGTGTTAGTTGTATCATGTTAAGTGCAGGTATGACTGCATAATTGTCTTTATTCAGAGATTATGTATGGTTTAATGAGATGTGTACAGGTACTAAGTTGACAAGGGGTGGACTGCCAACTTGGCTGGACCATGATTCTCTGTGGTTTGTCAGTTATGATGCAGTTTGGCAGTCATATAATGATGTGATCATCTCCATGATGAGATCTGATATAATGTGATCATCTCTATGATGGGATCTGCTATGAATCAGTCAGTTGAAAGGGACTTTCCTTGGGGGTGTGTCCTGCATCCAATATATGTGGACTTTCTGGCAAAGCTCTTTGGCTGTTGCTCTGCTCCGAATCCTGCATTCAGCTCCTCAGCATCTGACCTACAGTTCTTGGGACTTGGGCCAGCAGCCTGCCGTCTTACCTGTGGATCTTGGGCTCATTAGCTCTTGAAGCTACATGAGTTAGGAGAAGCCTCCAACTTGACCCATGGCTTGGGACATTCCAGTCTCTACAACTGCGTGAACCATTTCCTTGAGATAAATCTCTCTCTCTCTAATATATATATATATACATATATATACATATATACACATGCACATGTATACATATATATAAATATATACACGTACATGTATGCGATATATATACATATAATATATACATATACACATATATACATATATATACATATATGTGTATATATATACATATACGTGCTTCACTGGTTTTACTTCTCTAGAGAACCCAGCCTAAGATGCATGTTGTCTTCCCAACTATTTAGTGAGTTCCTTAAGAACAGGAGGTGTTCTTCCTGGTCTTCATAAGCTTGGGGCTTTCAGTGTCCAAAGCCATAGTAGATTTTCATTAACAGTTCATGATCCAAAAATGAATGAATGAATCAGCCCATACTGAGGGTCTCTTCCAGTTTCCTTCCCCAGAACCAAATTGTTTTCTAATCTCACTTTCTCTTACTCTGGCCCCAGTGGAAATGTAGATTCTGTTTCCCTATAACAACCTGCAGAACATCCCCAACTTTTACTTTTCAAAATAGACAATCCTTGCCTCTTTATTATAGTCCTTATTCAGACCATATTAATATATTTTTTTTGAGCACCACGTTTTTTATTTGTTCATTTCTTACATTGAAAATATTCTCTGTTGACATCCTTGGCCTGAGATTCTTTGCCATGGTCCTTAACAACTACACAACTTCAACCAACCACTTTATTGGGTTTCCCTTTTGTCAGTTTTGCAGAGACCTACCCACTCCTGTAGATTTTTGTTGTCATCAAACTTAATCAGGTTGATTTGGTGTTCAGCAGAAAGGGCCTCTACCAGCTTGACACATACAGGCTCATCACAGTTGGATGTAAGCACACAAAAATGGGCTTGGCACCTGTTACTAGCTCAGACATTGAATTAACCTCGTGCAGCATTGTCAAGGTACAAATGGTGCAAGGACCTGGTAATGTATGTCCTACAAGACAAGTGGTGTTTACAATGGATTCAACTGGCCAATCTACACCAAAGTGAACTGAACTGACTTAAATTTATCTGGTTTGGAAAACTTTAAAATGCATTTAAATTCAGCTCAAGTAGTGATTAAATGCATGCAGTTGTTTCACCAATACAACCAGGCCAGGGAAGTATGCTAAACCAAGTATATTTACAATTGTTCCAAATTTTAATTGATTTCAGTTTCTATAATAAATTTATCCATAATGCAGGCCTTATTTTTCAACTGCTCTGCTACATTCAATGTTCTTACCAGAAATTTCTGCAGGAATGAGTCATACCAATAATAGGGTCTTTTCTTCCAATTTAGTCCTGAATATTCAGAAGGCCAAGATGGAGTCAGTATAGATCAATAGAGCAAGGTGTGTCGGGCTCTCTAACGTCACTCCTGGGTGGTGTGTGATTTAGTGTCCAGTTTGGGTGAGAAGAAAAATTTCCCCAAAAGATCAAAGGGTGAATCAATTCATCAAATCACTCTACAGGTCAGGATAGTTTATGGATTGCCAGAGGCCCATCTCTGGATTACGTATTTATATAGGGACTGTTGTAGAGGATTCAGGAGGTATCTACAGTACAGCTACACTTGGCTTAGGAATTCTTGGTGCACAGTGAAGGAAAGGGCTTTGGAAGGCTGTTTGGTAGAGCTGCTGCAAATAATAGCCATCAGTAACGCAGGTGGGAAATGACTTGCTACACTCAGACAGGGTCTGTCTGCTGCTCAGCTGACTCAAGCCCTGCAGTTTTGCAGAGTAATGTGCTCACCAGTGGCATCAGGTCTCAGTGTGAGTGCCTGTGACCCCGACTTGTAAAACGGCCAATTGCAAAAACAAATAAACAACTTCAAGGACCCTGGGAAAAGAGGATGCCATTTCATCCAGGATTTGCCAAACAAAACAGTCTGGGAGAAACAAAATAAATAACGTTCTTGGGTCTAATGAGAAATGGTAAGTGTTTCTAATTCAGGCTTCCTCTGGGGTTCTTCTCTCTGATGGATCATCTGAATCCGGTCTTGCTGAAGCTGCTGCTCTTCTCCCAGCCTTATCAGGAATCCAGAGAAGAGACTACTATTGGGCCTGACTCACAATTGGCTTAGATGTCCTGGGCTTACTCTGAATGGCTACAGGAATTCCATGTATCATAGTGTCCATTCCTTCTCTGTATACCACACACTTTTTCAAATCTTTCATCAACTAAAACTTTTGTTCATTTTTCCTGACTCTCAATCCTGGGAACTCAACCAGAAGGAGACTCATAGGAGGCTGTCCCTACCTCTCCCTCCCTGACTCTACTTATTTAAATACATATAT
>NW_004444009.1:3551619-3580748 GCF_000243295.1 Trichechus manatus latirostris
TTAAATAAACTTCTGGCCACAGTGGGAAGACTGGATTGCAGGTGTTAGTTCTTGGGGTATGGAGTTCTGCAGGAGTCCATCTCCATCGGTGCCTAGAGACTGAGAGATGGCAGATCCTCCAGCATGTAGAATGCTGCTCGTGTTTCTCTCTAAGCTATAGAGAAAAAGCCAGAGTTGGCTGGTGCCACTAACAAAGGCTCAAATTTGCATATAGAATGTTAGTACTTTTAAAAGCATGTTCATCATTATCCCAAGTGATCTTCACAGCTATATGTGAATTTGGAAGTCCGGAATTTGTGTTTGCATTACAGAAATAGGGAACAGCTGAAGCTCAGAGTGGTTTAGCATTTTTGCTGACGGCTAAGGTGCCCTGGTGGCACAATTTTTAAACACTCATCTCAGCTGCTAACCAAAAGGTTATTGGTTCGAAACCACCCAACAGCTAGTTGGGAGAAAAGACCTGGCGATCTGCTCTTGTAAAGATTACAGCCCAGGAAGCCCTATGAGGCAGTTCTGCTCTGTCATATAGGGTCCCTATGTGTTGGAATCAACTCAGCTGGAACACCAGAACAACAGAGTGGTTAATAATAGAGCCAGGGGCTAGAGCCCAAGTCTTCTAATCTCCAGTCCTGATTGCCTTCTGTCTCAGCAAGCTCCTTACCAGATAGCAGTTGTCTCTGGGTTCAGGGTATGTGCAGTGAGTCTGAGAGGGAACATGGCAGTATCTCTCACCATTCGATGCTTGAAGAAGTGAGCGTTCCTCATGGAGGAGAGACTTAGTTTCCTTAAAAGTACTGGTTTTAGCCAGGTTCTGGAATAGCTCTGTCTAATAGAACTATAATGTGATCCACATATATAATTTTAAATATTTTAGTAGCTGCATTCAAAATGTAAAGAGGAGAAATTTCAGCAATGTATTTTACTTAACCTGATATATAAAAATATTATTTTAACATGTTAATATAAAAATTATAAATGCTATATTTTACATGATTTTTCATACTAATTCTATGAATCTGATATGTATTTTATACTTACAGCACATCTCAAATTCAGATTAGCCATTTCCTCACCTGTCACACCTCACTGGTGGTTTCCATATTAGACATAGCAGCTCTGGACCTTACCCTCCTGCATGAAGTTGGTGTACACTGCATTGCTGCAGTGAGGGCAGGGGAGGGAGCAAGAAGGAAGCCCTTTTCCCTTTGGGCTCTGCCTCTCAGTTCTCTCTGAATTCCCACTGCTCTGTTCTAAACACACAGTCCCTCAAGTCCCCACTGTTTCCCTACCAGGAACCCTGCTTCTGGTGCTGCCAACACTTCTGGGACAGATGAGACACGGCAGAGTTCCTTTCTAAGCATCCAGAAGGGTCTTAGCATCTTTTCCTTGGCCTGGCTGAGTATGTGTCAGTTTTCTGCTTTCTCCCATGGGGAAAATGTTGTAATCCTCTGGCCCCTTAGCTGAGCCCCAAGTATACACCGTCCTGAAGTGTGCACTGAAGCACATGTTCCTCCTTCTGTCCCCTGCACTACTGGCAGAGAGTGAGGCAGAAGGAGAGGGTCTGAATCTGACACTGATAGATTCTCATGCTGATTCCAAAGAGATGCCCAAGACCAAATGTTACAAAGCAAACCATATGGGAGCTTCAGCACTCTGGGCCATTAATAGGCATTTTTAAAAGACTGTGATTAATGGCGTAGCTCTTACAAGTCCAAGATCAATGAAAATGCATCTTGATCTTTTGAACTCCCTTGTTTTTTCTTGGATCCTTTTCCTGTACAATAAGGCCCATTTCTGTGATGCCTGAAGGCATCTGGGGTCCCTCCAATGGATTTGCCATCCATACCCTCACCAGTCAGCCTGTCAATGGAAAAGCCCAGGGTGAGGGCCTTGGAAACCGGAATTCTCATCACAGGAAATTCCACATCCTGACTAGAAAAGGACTCTGGACCAAATTAGGAACATCCCTCACCTTGATACAGATCAAGGATGACAATATTAAGATGAAGACTTGTGTTCCTGCACCCCCATTTACCTGGTACAAAAAGGGATTTGCCCTCTGTCTTAGTTACCTAGTGTTGCTATAAAAGAAATACCATAGGTGGTTTGCTTTGACAAACAGAAATTTATTCTCTCACAGTCCAGGAGGCTAGAAGTCCAAATTTAGGCACCAGTCCCAGGGGAAGACTTTCTCTTTCTGTCGGCTCTGTGGGAAGGTCCTTGTCTTCAATCTTCCCCTGATATAGGAGATTCTCAGCATAGGGACCCTGGGTCCAAAGGATGGGCTCCACTCCTAGCTCTTTTTGCTTGCTGGTAACGAGGTCCCTCTCCTCTCTGCTCACTTCTCTCTTTCAGATCTCAAAAGAGATTGACTCAAGATACAACCCAATCTTGTAAATTATGTCCTGCCTCATTACCATAACTACCTCTAATCCTGCCTCATTAACATCATAGCGACACCATAGGACAGAGTAGAATTGCCCCATAGGGTTTCCAGGGTGCGGCTAGTGGACTCGAATTGCTGACCTTTTGGTTTGCAGCCGTAGCTCTTAACCGCTGCACCACCAGGGCTCCGTTAACATCATAGAGGTTAGGATTTACAACACATAGATAATTACATCAGATCACAAAATGGAGGCCGACCACACAATACTGGGAATCATGGCCTAGCCAAGTTGACACACATTTTTGGGGGACACAATTTAATCCATAACATCCTCCATTGTACCAAGATATTATCAGAAGAATTTTTGTTACTTTTGAGTCTTGAACACCTCCCAAAATCTGAGGGCCCCTTTGTCTAGAATACATACATGAATACAATTTTGCATGCTATTTCAGGAGATTCACAAAATCCTGCAACTCATTCATGGGGCTCGCATTAAGTACCATTAGTGAAGAGTAATTATTCTGGCTCTGGGAGGTGCAAAGAGTTAATGGGCTCAGCTCCAAACCGAAAGCTTGGAGGTTCATGTCCACCTAGCGGTGCATCAGAAAAATGCCTGGCAATCTACTGAAAAATCAGTCTCTGAGAACCCTGTGCAGCACAGTTCTACTCTAACACACATGGAGTCTCCCACAGTCGGAATCAATTCGATGGCAACTGGTTTAATTATTGTGAGGCAATCAGATTGATGTGGCTACTGTGTCATTTATTTGTAAAAAAAAAAAAATAAAAAAAGGAAGGCAGGAAAACTGAAAGATTCTTGTTATACGTGTTTCTCAGACAGCCACAATGATGCTTTACAAAAATAGGTTCCATGGTAAAATGAGTTTGGGAAACATTGTACCCAATTACTGTCTCACCACTCCCACTTTGGAAGTTCATAATGTAAAATAGCATATTGGATGTTCTAAGAAATTTTAGAGAAATCTCAAATTAAACCACAGAATCTTATTTTTGTGTAACACCTCAAACATCTCACAGAATACACTTTGGGAAATATTGTCTAGATTAAATATGGACCAGTACATAGAATATTCCATGTCTTGGTTTCTCCCATGGAAGTTGCAGGGTCTTTCTTCTTTTCTCCACTTTAAACTACTACTGTGACTGTATGCTTTTGCCCCTGCTGTGTCCTGGGTAGCATGGTTATCAGTGGACATGGCTAAGTGTGGGAAAGTAGTGCCATGAATGAGTGCAGCAGGGCCACATTTTTACACACCTGCAGGAGGCACCATGTACATAGTATTTTGCTGTAAAGGGGGCCATTCTCAAAGAGCACAGTGTTAACAGTTCCTCCTAGAGTGGTACAGTGGGGTGATATTGGGTTGAAGACTTTGTTCTCAGATGTGTCCTTTCCTCACTCTTTGGTTTGTGGACAGCTATATTTTCACTTTTGTGGCAGCTGTCTGGAGCCACCCAAAAGGAAGTGCAGTTGTCACACTGTGTGGGAGAACTGGCTGAAGGAGCGACATCATGGATTAAATTATGTACTCCCAAAAATGTGTTTATCAATTTGGCTGGACCATGATTCCCAGTATTGTGTGGTTGTCCTCCATTTTGTGATTGTGATTTTATGTTAAAGAGGATTAGGGTGGGATTGTAACATCCTTACTAAGATCACATCCCTGATCCAACGTAAAGGGAGTTTCCCTAGGTTGTGGCCTGCACCACCTTTTATCTTACAAGAGATAAAAGGAAAGGAAAGCAATCAGAGAATTGGGGACCTCATACCACCAAGAAAGCAGTGCCAGGAGCACAGTGCGTCCTTTGGATCCGGGGTCCCTGAATTGAGACGCTCAGAGTCTGGTGGAGAGATTGATGAGAAGGCCAACAGAGAGAGAAAGCTTTCCCCTGGAGCTGATGTCCTGAATTTGGACTTTCAGCCTACTTTCTGTGAAGAAATAAATTTCTCTTTGTTAAAGCCATCCACTTGTGGTATTTCTGTTACAGCAGCACTAGATAACTAAGACAAGCGCCAAGGAAGATCTCACCAAGAAGTTGGCATTGAAAGTGGGCTCTGAGGAACATGACAGATTTAATTCAGCAATGGAGGGTCTCCTTGAAAGAGAGGATGGCATGAGCCAGGAAGCTTGCAGAACCAGTGGTCCATGGAGCACTGCAGTACGATTGATTACTGATTACTTTGTGTAGCCTTTCTAGCTATGGTCTTGTGACTCCCACCCAGATGATTGTGTGATAGGGTAATTATGGCCTACCAAAGGGATTGGTCAGTTTTACCTTAAAAGAGAGCCAATTCCAGAGCAGAGAGGAGGAGCCCACCACCAAGGAAGGAGAGCTCAGCAGGAGAGACCCAGCAGTAGGAGACGGTATGTTGGGGTTCCTGGCCCATGGAGAGAAGAAGCTGAGTGCCTTCGGGTAGAGACTGAGGGCCAGGGAGAGGCGTGCCTATGAGCACAGCTGGGAAGATGCTATCCTGATGGAAGGATATCTTGAGCGTTGCTGGGCCTGAATTGTAACTGTTACTTCTCTAATAAACCCCATAATAGTGAGTGTGGTCTATGAGTTCTGTGTGGCCACTGCAATGAATAATCGAACCCAACAGAGAAGTAGAGAGTGCTGTGGGAGGGACGGTTGGTGTTAGAGTTGGTAAAGATGGCAGAGGAGGAGGTATGTCTGACCTACGCCTCATAGGAATCAGCCTTGGGCTGTTGATCTTGGTTCCTCTTCCCCCTTGTGGGGATGGAGGAGGTCAGACACCGCTCCCAAGACTTCTTTACAAGGACATACTGGGAAAAAGAACTACACAACTTAGGGTCATCTGACTACATTTTTCATGGTTCATATTTGGGAGAAGGCTGCAGAAGCATGCAAACTTGATTTCATTTAAGGGTCTGTTGTTGTAGTATGGTAGAAAATAAAGGACCTGACAAAGCTAGATGCTTGGCAGAACATTCCAAACCCTCCTTCAAGAGTTCTGACTTGGATAATCCCCAAACATGGTTTCCCTCCCTTTTTAAAACTTTTCTTTTCTGGTTAATTATTAAGCCCTGGGTATTCTGTGTGAAATTTAATCCATCTGTTTCTGATTCTTTCACACTTAACTTATCAAAATGTTGCTTTATAAGAGCTTTTGGATAGCCAAGCATCCTTCAGCGCCATTTCCATAAGCCTTTTAAGCCTATTTACTTTGAGGCAGGAAGTTGCTATTTTGCCAAAAGAACACACACCGCAGGCCCGAGAGCCAGACTGCAGGACTTTTCTCCATCCTCATGTGGGCTTCCCACCTGGCCAAAGCATCTCCCCATTCTGGACATGAGCTGTGGGGTTTCCCCAAATCTGTGACTTTATAGGTAGAATGGATCCAGTTCTTTCTGTCCCTATCATGGTGGTCATTAGTTCTATGAGACTGCTCAGTTTCTTGGCATCTTCAACTTGCTTAAAGCACCAAAGGAAGTGAGCTCAGCATGCAATTTTCAAATGCTCCTTCCAAATCAGATTTCTTCAAACAAGGTAACTCATATGAACATGTGGATACCCATTCAGAGGAAGCTGCCTCTCCAGTTTCTTTTGGCTGTGATGTCAGGAACCACTTCTTACTTATCTTTGAATCTCCAGTACTTATCACAAGGCTCAACATAAGATAAGCGCTTAGGAAATGTGTGCAAACTCACCAGCAGCTGGCCGAGGGGCCAGTGTGTGAAAACGCAATCACACAAGTTGTCTTACTTCAATGAAACTAAACTAAAACTTTTTTTTTTTTTTTTTTTAATTCTCAAGTGATCCTTGTCTGAGTGGATATTAAAGCATGTACCAGTTCCTGGAGGCAAGCCTTACCTCTACTGTATAAAGGAAAAAAAAGTTTTTAACGAAAGGGTATCATGCTTACGAGAATCCTAGGTGGTTTGATTTTCATGCGGGAAGATGGATAGACTTGGAAAATGTAACTGTTTTTCCTATGGAAAGTGAAAACTTGTTAGACTGTATGGATTCATGGCTAGCAGTCTTAACGCTTTGGTCATAATGGTTTTGATTAGCCTAGTCAGAATTTCCAGTGGAATTGGAGAGTTTGAAATATAAATGCTTCTGATTCGAGGGAGTGGAAGCCCTGAGCAAAGTGGAATCAAAGAGGAGTTACCGACTGAGGCAGCACAATAGAGGCTTTGGTAGGACGAGATTAACGATCAATGCTTACTAAGCACTTACTAGCTGTCAGACATTGTTCTGAGTATCGAACTCATTATTTAAGTTAGGGACAATAACCCTATGAGGTAGGAACTTTTTCTCATTTACTACTGAGGAAACCAAGACTCAGAGATGTTGTCATTTGCTGGTAGTCACACAGCAGAAGCAGGATTTGATTCCAAGTAGTAGAACTCCAGACTCTGTGTTTTTAACTCCTGCCAGGTAGCTACATTGCTTCTCAGCTACCCACTATTGAGAAGGTCGTTTGAATCCTTAGACCCTCAGTACTCAGAATTATGATGAAATAGAAAATAATAATACTATTTGCGTTGTCTATGTCACAGGATAATTCTCTGGACTATTTCAGACAATGAATTTGAAAACGTTTGTAATAAAGCCTGAGACCATGATACTTATTATCTTTTTACCTGAACAATTGCCTGGCACAACAAATATTTCTTGAATAACTGAATAAGGAGGATACATTAATAATAAATAAAGACACTTTTCTCCCCCAATCTACTACTCTATTTATTTACACAGTCTTTTAATTCACTGATTTTAATACATGGTATCTCTTGAAGACAAGTCTTACACAAGACAAGAGTAATTAGATCTGGGTTTATCTTTCAGATCAACTTAGATTTCTGTATCTTGGCTTTTCTTAAAGTTACCCCACCAAAATACACCTGTAGACACATTTGGCACCCTGGATCAGGCCAAGTCTTGGTTTCCATTGCTCTTTGCAGCCTCGTCATGGAATTCATGCTTTGAAGTACTTTGCAGAGCCAAGTCCAAAGAGTTTCCACTGTTATGGCTTCCTGCCCAGGTTTTGATCAAGGTAGTGGGGATTGCACACTCACCGGGGTTTTGGGCAATGATGTCTCTGTTATCAGGATGCAAATGAGCCCAAAGTGTCCAAACACCTTGGTGGTGGTATTGCCTTTAGCCCTGATCCAAAAGGAGTTGCTGCAATTTAGAACTTTATGAAGGAACTAGATGATGATCATCCCAAGACACCCCAGATATTGCATATAGTACTGTCACACACAAAGTCTATTTTTAGACCCAGGCCTGCCTTTAGTGATTCATGTGCAATTAAGTAGATGATCTGAATTCCCCACTGTGGTATGTCTGTTTATCAATCCCTGACCCAATGAAATTGTGAAATACAAACCTTTTCTAACCACGTTGCTCAGTCATGCCAATTCACCATCCCGACTTCTTCTTTTTATAAGTCTTCCACACAAGCATTACAATCATTTTTTAAACTTTATAAGTCATGGGTATATAAGCCTGGGTAGATGTGATTTAATGAAGGTCATTGCATTTCACCCAGCACTATGTTGATACTTTTTCTACCATTAATAGTTTTCAAACTGAACCTTGTTTTCCGATCATTATTCTTTTATTGACTTTTTTTTTTTTTTTTGGTTTGTTTATACAGTTTCTATTTGAGTATATCATCTCAATTCATCTGTAAAAATTCACTCTAGGGATTCCTCTGGATCCACTGAATACCCTTTGGTATAACCAATGTCCAAGTCCACATTATTGAAAAAGATTTTCCCAGGAATTTTATCTGGGTTTACATTAGAGGATCACAGCGAATGAGTTGTACATGATTTTCAATTCCTAGGCAATCTTAAAGGTCATTGTTTATTTCTACTACTCTGAAAATGTTGCTTTTGAAATTTTCTCTCCATAGGTTATCTTAAAAATTAAAATAACTATACATTTAATATATGAATAAATACTTGTAAAAATTCAAACTATGTATCTAGTAAAAAGTTACAGTTTTCCTTCTTCTTTCAATTCCTTCCCAAGAAAGATACTTTTAGTCTAGTAGCCCTTGGGCCTAAACATTTAAGTTTGTTGGAGTTCAAATTAGTCTTTCCTTTACAGAAACTCTTGGCTACTCATCAGTCACTTATAATAATTATGGCCCTTTTGGCTGAAGTAAATAATCATCAGTAATACCACCATCTTCTAAAATTTAATGAGGACCTACCATATACGGGGCACTGTTTTCTTTCAACTTATGTTTCTAACTGTTTTGTATTCCATCTACATTAACAAAACAAAAACAAAAAAACAAAACCAGTTGCTATGGAGTCAATTCCAACTCATAGTGACCCTATGAGACAGAGCAAAACTGGCCCATAGGGTTTCCTAGACTGTAATCTTTATGGAAACAAATTGCCACATATTTCTTCCTCGGAGAGGCTGGTGGGTTCAAACAGCTGACCTTTTGGTTAACACCTGATAACTGAATGCTTAACTGCTGTGTAACCAGGACTCCCCTTATCTACGTTATCCCTGTTTAAAAGATGAGGAACATGAGGCTCAGAGAGGTTAAGTAACTTATTCAAGGTCACACAGCTAGCAGTGGGTAGACCCAGAATTTGAGCTTAAATTGTTTGCCTCCTAAAACCCAAGTACGTATCAATGCTATGCTGGAGCCAGCTCATACCAGCTCATGACAGTTGATTCTGCACATCTCTATTTAACTTTGCCTTGGGTGACGACATTGTTGGTAGTTTGAAGTCCTGTATTTACACCATGGAAACTGGCATAACCACACCTACAAATCAGGGCATTTCTTTCCTTTGGAGAGCTAATTTATCAGTATACCATTTTGTGGGTTCTACTGTGCCAAATTTCTTCTCTGAAACAGAAGACCATACAATTAAGCCATGGGGGTGGAGAAGGAAAAGATAGAGTTTCCAGAAATGTTTGCCCAAATATGTCATGCTAGTGTTTGTCACTGAATGATCTATAAAAAATTCCACAGCATTCAATGCCCAACCTCAGTCCCCCGCAAAGCACTTTTTATGAAAGTTGCATCAATGTTTGAACATTTTAACAAGGCCTTGTCTCAGCTCCTGGTACTTTACCATCTCCTCTGAAATTTCTCACACAGTCTTGGGTGGAAAGGGAATTCTGCAAATCTAGTTAGGCTCAATCTTCAGGGACTGATTATACAGGTCATGGGTAATCCAGACCCTCCTTTCCCCTTCTCCTCATCACCTCCTGGCCTTTTTACTGCACATTAGCACCTCCACCAGAGACCCAGGCTTGGAAAGTAGTGAGTAGGTATGGAACTCCCATCAATCCATGTGGCTTCTTGCCAACAACTCTTGTGTAGGTTTTGTGGGGAGAAGTAACCTAGAAACGAGGGAAATGGATCTCTAGCATATGTGGATTTTATTCAGACAAGCTACCAACCTCGGCCTCACCCATTCCCAATACTCCCTATGCTTATGGGACAGATCATTAGTAAGTGTTGGTTGAATTAACCATTGTCCTGTTCTGTGGTTGTTTTATCCACTTTAGTACATTTCACTGGTGACCAATTTAGTTAATACCATTTATGGATCTGGCTGAGCACTGTGCAAGGTCAGAGTGGAAAGAAGATTAAAATTAAATAATGCTCTTAGGGAGAAGTAAAACTAGGTTGTTATGGCAATACTTAAGGGGCATTTTGTGAGCTGCCACCCCCTGGGTGGTGAAAACAATTGTTTGGCTACTAACTGAAAGGTTGGTGGTTCAAGTATGCCCAGAGGCATCTCAGAAGAAAGGCCTGGCAATCTACTTTTGAAAGACCACAACTACTAAAAACTCTACAGAGCAATCCTACTCTGACACACATGAAGTAGCCATGAGTTGGAATTGCCTTGATAGCAACTGTTTTTTATTATTTTGCCCCCTAAATACTCCCTGAAATTGCTGCCCTAGGAGAATAAAATATTTTATTATATGCCATCTCCCCCTCTCCTCACCAGAAAACAAAAACAAAAACCCCCTAAAAATATTGCATCATTATAAAATAAAAACATATCCAATGTCAAACATTTGGGTAAAGTTGTTTAATTGGCTATGAATTTACCTCTTTCATTAATGTATTTATTCATCAAATATATTTGAGCATATGCTATAATGCAGCCCTGGTGGAGCAGTGGTTAAGAGCTTGGCTGCTAACCAAAAGTTCAGCAGTTTGAATCTACCGGCCACTCCTTGGAAACCCTATGGTACAGTTCTACTGTGTCCTACAGGGTTGCTATGAGTTGGAATCAATGGGTTTGTGTTTTAGTTATTGTATATGCATGCTGAGTAAAACAGATATAATTTCTGATTTCACCCTGTTTGCAATCTTGTTGGGGAGATAAGCAAACACATAAGTTAAAAAAAACCCAAAAAACGAATTACAAAATGATATAGGCGCTATGAAGCTAATAAGCAGGATGCAGTTATACAGACTAATGGAAGGTCACATTTTAGGTGTAGTGTGGATAGTTAGATAAGGCATCTCTGTGAAGAGACCTTCCAGTCAAGGCCTGAGGAACAAGAAGAGACCCGCTGTGAGAAAAGCTGGGGAAGACCATTCAGATGGAGGGAACAGTAAGCCCAGAGGCTCTAGGTGAGCTTCATGTGTTGAGGAGCTGAAAGAAGTCCTGAGTGGCTGATGTTTAAGAGGAAGGGGGAGTGGCAGAAACTAAATTGGGGAACTAGTTGGAGATGGGGGGAGATGGGGGCAGATTATGCAGGCCCTTGCAGGCCATGGTGAGGAGTTTAGAACTTTATTCTAAATGCAATGGGAAGCATATTCAAGGTTTTAAGCAGGGAGTGATAGGAAATATATTTTTGAAAGCCCACTCTGGCTGGTGTGTGGAGAATGCCATGTAGGGATCAAGAGTGGAAGTAGGAAGGCCAGCTAGGGGGCTGTTGTGAGACTGTAGACGAGAGAGGATGGTGAGGCCAAGCAATGTGGCAGAAGTGAGGATGAAGACAAGTGAATGATTGAATTAGCGGGTATTGAATACCTACCTCCCAGCAGGGACTATTTCTGCCTTTCTGCACATGGCACATGTCTGCGGCAGACTTTTACTCAACAGGAGAAATAGCAAATACAGAATTATTTATGAATAATGGGGATGGATGGTATATTTTGGAGGCACAGTTTATTGGACTTATTTGATGAATTGGGAGTCCCTGGGTGGTACAAATGGTTAATGTGCTGGACTGCTAAAGGTTGGAGGTTCAAGTCCACCCAGAGGTGCCTCGGAAGTCAGGCCTATCCATCCACTTTTGAAAACCCTATGGAGCAAAGTGCTACCCTGACATATCTGGGGTTGCCTCGTGTTGTAATCAACTATAAGGTCTTTTTTTTTTGTATGAATTGCATGTGATGGGGAAGGGAAACTAGGGATTGATATGACTCTCAGGTGTCTGGGTAGATGGTGGTACAATTTCTGAGATGAGGAAGGCTTGGGTGGAGTTAGGTTAGGTGGTGGTTGGAGAATAGAGTTCTAATCTGAACATGTTCAGCTTGAGATATTTCTCATCTGAGCTCCCACTCATCAAGTTCATGAAGATATTAGAAATGACTTCCTGAAATTAAAAATAAAAATCACTAAAGCCAACTGAAATGATGTTTGAACTGAAGCATTATACACTGGCTTCTAGTGATCCTTATTTTCTTGAGTGCTCATAATAATCTAGTACACTATAGAAGTCACTCTAGAATTTTGCTGGAAGTCAAAGCAGTTTCTGGGAAGCATTGTTTTGAACTTTTTGAAGATTAGTTAGCAAGTTATCTTTAGTCTTCTGCCACCTCTCTCATGTTCTGAATTTCATATAGAATCACTAGTTGTGATTCTGAGCTCTCATCTGCCAATCCTTTTAGCACCATTAAAATCTACTCACATATATTAAGCATTTACTATGTGGCATGTACTTTTCTAAGAGTATGATCTGTATTTACTTATTTAAACCTCATAAAAACTACGGGGTTATTATTATTATCTCCAATTTTAGATGGGGAAGCTGAGGAACAGAGAAGTTATTTTATCTTTCCAAGGTCATGTAGATAACAAATGACAGAGCCAGGATTGTATTCTAGAATCTTTTATATCCTAAGAGAACACAAGGTCTGAACCATCAAGCTCTGTTCCTTCTCGATGAGAGTTTGGAGAATAGTACATGTAAACTTGCCAATTTAAACCATTTTAATTGTGTAAGCCAGTGTTTCCAAATCTCACTGTTCGTCAGAATGATCTAGAGAGCTTGTTAAAACAAGAATCCCAGGTTCACACAGACCTTCTAAATCACTGCCTCTTAGAATCGGGACCTATGAATCTGTGTCCTTAACAAGTTTTCCAGGGAATCTTAATGCAGCCACTCTATGGAGCAACATTTTGGAATGAGAAATCTGTGTAATCTTTTATTGCCTTCTTTCCTTCTGAGATGCATATCCTTTGTAATGGTGATTATTCTGTTCTCCAAAGTTTGCAGACCATCCTCCTTGATTAGCAGATAGAAGCTATAGAAGATGTGGTACTTTTGATATTTGCCATCAGTAAAAATCATTCTTCAACATATTCTCATTCATTCAAAGTACAATTTACAGTTGAGGAATTGTATTTTCATTTTCTGCTACCTATGAAACAGAAAGTCAAGATTTCCTCAAGACATTTTTAATAGCCTCAGTATTTTACCACAAAAGTTAGATTTTTCCATTTGAAACTAGTAAACTGAAGGATGCAGCCTTCATTTTAGATTTTCTTGTCAGGAATTTATCCAGAGTAAAGGAAAACTTTTGGGTATCATTCCCATGTTATAACTTTTTATTTTTTAGTCCCAGAAAAACATGAATTGAAGATCTTTTTTAGTCAAGATCTGGGTCCCTAACAAATTGTGAAGGAGGCAAAATTAGTCTATTATGCTGTTCCAATTACCATTTCCATTCAACTCCCCAAGTCATGGTTTGCCCCCTCAGTGGGTGACTCGGGACTCGACTTGGTGTGTTCTGATGAGGTGACCAACCGACCTGGTTTGCCTGGGACTGAGGGGACATGGGACTTTCAGTGAAAAAGCAGGGTCATCCTGGGCAAATGGGACAGTTAATCACCCTTCCTGTATTGTAGGAGCAGAACCAGTGGAAGGAAAGATTACTGTTCCCTTCTGTACTCCTGAGATTCTACAAGTAGGTATCCCCAAATAAGAGTAAGATTACATTCAAAGTTTGAAAGACACCGGCTGTTAAAAGTATGCTTGGGCAAGCCATTGTGTTGGTGGGCCTGTTTGGGCAAAGAAAAGTTGAGAGCTGAAGAAATTATCCTGGAAACACCCTCTTTTCTCCTTTCACTGAAGAATAACATAAGTTTTCTTGTTGTGTGTTTCTATATGTAAGGAGCCTTGCTGGCACAGTGGTTAAGCGCTCGGCTGCTAATTGAAAGGTTTAAACCCACGAGCCACTCTGGGGGATAAAGATGTTCCAGTCTGCTTCTGTAAAGATTACAGCCTCGGAAATCCTATGGGGGCAGTTCTATTCTGCCTTACAGGGTCGCTATAAGTCCCAGTCAACTCGATGGCAATGAGTTTCTATATGAAAGGTGTGGTTGAACCTTTTTAACATTAGAGCTTTTCCATAGTTCCTTTTGCATTTTAACTGCTGATTCTTTAACAGCAGATAGATGAGTTCACAGTACTAGGCCTGAACTCCACTGCTTAATCTTAATAAATTCTGGTTCTAGATATTTATTCTTTGCTGCCCTTGTTTTCTTAGCAAGAATTTGATGGGTAATAACTCAGTCCCTTCATGAGGAAACACAAGCAGATTTTATGTCCTTCTTGCTCAATGCCAAAAGAGCTGACATGGTATCATACATAATTGCCAAAAAAAATTTATCTTTTAACAAGAGGCCAAACATAGACTCTTCCATAAGTGAGTTTCTTCCTGGAATGAAAAACACAGTCCGTTTTGGGAGAGTTCTTGGGAAAGTTATCTCCTTGGATGCTTTGGGGCAGATGTTTTGACCCATATATCCATGTCCTATGGATGCATAGACAGTACATGACCAACTATGATGTAAAGCTTGGCTTCCAGCTCTACAACAATAGTTTTCTAAACTATTTTTCTATATATGCTTTGGAGTTCCTGGGTGGTGCAAATGATTAATGTCTTTGACTGCTAACTGAAAGGTCAGATGTTTGAGTCCACCCAGAGGCACCTCTGAAGAAAAAAGCCTGGGTATCTACTTCTGAAAAATTAGCCATTGAAAACTCTGTGGAGCACACTTCTACTTTGACACAAATGGGGTTGCCATGAATTGGAGTCAATTCCATGGCAACTAATTATATATCTTTTAAAGAGGTGATATGTATGAAAGTGATTTTTAAATGGTAAAGGACTGAAAATCAGGTGGGAGACAATGCTGGGAAATTGCTTGAGAGGCTAAATGTATCATCTGAGGTAAATGTAGACCTCTCCCATGAAGACCGCTGGAAATCCTTACCACCCTTTCTTGTGTCACCCCTATCACCCTCATTGCACCATGATGTCTTTCTGTACACTGCATATCATGGATTGTAATTGCATAGATGTTTTTGTTTTTATCTATTAACAGTTCCAATCCTCATTCAGCCTCCTGATCAATCACTTGAGTACCAGCCCCTCCCCGCCCCATGCCTTTTACAATGTTTTGTTATTCTTCTCTGGTTCCCTAGTTACATGGTACTTTTCTTCCTGTTTGTGGAGCCATATGTTAAGCATCTCAGAAATGGGAGCATAATGCATGAGTGTGTTGCGGGCGGGAAGGATAAGGCAGAAAGGGCAGGAGTTAGATACAAAATTAATTAAGGGACTTCTGGTGGGAATTTTAGATGTCATCCTTTTTAACCTCCTCTCCTTATTGCTTTATAAATGGGTAGCCTTTTTGTCATTTACCTTTTTTTTTAAATCACCTCCTCTCTACTGCCTCCACAAGGTAGGTAAGATGGGGAGGAATTATTTGGCCCAGCAGTAGAAAGGGAGATAAGGTCCCATTATATTGCAAGCCAATTCCAGTTCACCCTTTTTCTCCCAAGGCCCAAGCTGTTGTTGTTAGCTGCCTTTGTGTTGGTGACTCATGGCAACCCCATATACAATGGGATTGAACTGTTGTGATCCATAGGGTTTTCACTGGCTGATTTTTCATAAGTAGATCACCAAGCCCTTCTTCCTAATCCGTCTTAGTCTGGAAGCTTCAGTGAAACCTGTTCAACATTACAGCAACAGCAAGCCTCCACTGGCAGATGGATAGTGGCTGTACTGGAGATGCATTGGCCAGGAATCAAATCTGAACCTTCTGCATGGAAGATGAGAATTCTACCACTGAACCACCACTGCCCCCCTCTCCTGAGGCCCATAGTCCTTCTTAATGGCCCTGCCTCTAATTTCCACCTTCCAAATTCTACCTTTCTTCAGAGTGCATCTCACATATCACATCTTCCTTGAAGTCTTCAAATGGAAGCCATCTCTGTCTCCTTTTATTTTCCATAGCAATTTGTTGGTGCTGATAAGATCCTAACTTGCTCTGCAGCCTTTTGTGGTTATGTCTTGCCTCTCCTGTTCTATAAGATCCTTCAGGCCTTAGACCTTGTCTATTTCTTTGCTTCTTCTTCTGCATTTAGTGGAAGGCCTGGCATAGAGTGGGATTTAGTAAATGCTGTCATTACACCTTAAATATTCTAGTTTCTTTAATGAACCCTATGATGGGTCACTCTTACATGGGTTTTTCTCACTCATTTTTGTAACCATTTATATTTTCAACCTGCATCACTTCTTGGGAGTAAAAAGTTCCATAATCATAAAATCTGTATGGAAAATGGTATATTTATTTATTCGCTCTAGGTTTGCCTCTTTCCAGCTTGAAGCAGTTGTCCCTTAATGAAAGAATCTGTGTTCACTGGATGCACCTCCATATGACTCAGTAGACTTCTAGCATGCCCCCTTCAGTCTTGCTCAAGAGTCTTAAATCTCCCAGTCCCCCACCTTCAGTTCCTTCAATCATTTTGGTTACTTTTCTCCAGTTTCCCAGCTCCATGTTGTGCTTCATCCTGTGGCCAGAGTTTTATACCAGGAATGGGGTAGAAATGGAAGGCAGTGGATATGCAGAAGAAAGAGAAGTTGTGATTCATACCCTCAAGGAGCTTGCAATATTGTGGGAATATTTAGCATTTGTGAGGTGGTGGGAGTAGGGTAAAAAGGGAACTCTGACAATGTTGGGATAGAAGCCACACATAGATGTTCATCAGCATGTGAAGGTGGATGTACAATTTGTGTGTAGTTTGCTATCTAACCACATGTGTGACAGGACTATTTGCAATAACAATAGATAATGACAACAACTACAATAGCTATCATTCACAAAGCACTGATTTTTTTTTTAACAAAGAGAAATTTATTTCCTCATAGTTAAAGTAGGCTAAAAGTCCAAATTCAGGGCATTGGCTCCAGGGGAAGCCTTTTTCTCTCTGTTGGCCTTCTTCTCTTTGGTGTTCCCCCGGACTAGGAGCTTCTCTGTGCAGGGACCCCAGTCCAAAGGATGCTCTTTGCTCCCAGCACTGCTTTCTTGATGGCATGAGGTCCCCCTGTCTCACTGCTCACTTCTATCTTTTATATCTCAAGAGATTGCCTCAGGATACACTGCAATCTTGTAGCTCCAGTCCTGCCTTACTAACACAACTGCCACACATCCTCCCTCATTAACATCATAGAGGCAGGATTTACAACATATAGAAAAATCATACAGTACCAGGAATCATGGCCCAGCCAGATTGATACACACATTTTTTTGGGAGACATAATTCAATCCATGACATTCCACCCTTTGGCCCCCCAAAAAATCACATCCTTGCAACATGGAAAACACATTCACCCCATCATATCATAGCAAAAGTATTAACTCCAAGTCCAAAATCCAAAAATTCCTCTTCATCTGTGAAATCTAGAATACAAGTTATTTGTTTCCAAAGGTACAATGGCAGAACAGGCACAAGCTAGACATTTCCATTACAAATGGGAGAAACTGGAGGGAAAGAAGGGATAACAGGCACCAAGCAAGTCAGCAGAACACATTACATTAGCTCTCAAGGCTTTGAAAATAATCCTCTGTTCTCTGAGACTATTTACACAATAGCCCTGCCCTCCAGACTCTAGGTATTGGCCACAGTCTCTGGATTTGAGTGGAGGCCCCTTGGCCCTGGGCTTCAGCTCTGCCTTCCAGGCCCTCTGGGACAGCAACTCTGCTCCCTTGGCTTTAGGTGCACCATTCTCCCAGTCCATCTGAGCGGCGACTCCACTCTTAGAAGCACCAGAGGCCATTGCTCCACCCTTTGAAACCCCTGAGGTCACGGCCATACCTTTTGAGACTGAGGCAGCTCGGCTTCTTGTGTCCCTTGTCTCTTCAGCTTCTGCTTCTGTTTCCTGTGGCCTCTTAGCTCTGGGGCCTCATGCCTGCATCTGCCCTGCTGGGGCAAGTGTTCCAAAGCTCTGTAGCTCCACCGTTATAAGTGCCCAAAGGCACCCCACTCGCCAGGAAGCCTCCCGCACACAGGCACTCAGCTCTCTCGCTCTGTGGGTCGGCTCCAGTGCCATCTCGCAGTGGTCTTCTGGTTCTGCTGCTGTAGGTTCTCTGCTGCTGCTGGTCCTCTGTCACTGCCACACGTCTATCCATTCACAGTTTTAAAACTACTTCCACATTTTAGGTATCTGTTAGAGCAGCACCCCACAAAGCACCGATTTTTGTAGCAGGTAGGTATCATGCAGTTTTACCACTTTGTTTCATTTAATTTTAACACTAAAACTGCAAAGTAAGTATTATCCTTTTCATTTTTCAATGGAGGATACTGAGTCTCAGAAAAGTTAATTAATCAGCCTAAGTACCTGAGACAAATGGCAGGTGAAGTAAGGATTTGAACCCAGACCTGGTTAAATTCAAAGTCATTTTTCTACTTTGCAATCACGCACTTTTTCTCCAGGGACTTAAAGAGTGAAGCTGCAATTTTAGGCCTTTTCCAGGAGGTTTCAAAGGGCCTATTTTTCCTGAAAAATCTTTGCTAGTGTGTGATGGTTAAGATTGTGTGTCAACTTGGCTGGGCCATGATTCTCAGTCTTTTAAAGTGATCACTCCCATGATTGAATATACTGTGAGTAGCCAATCAGATAAAAAGGAGTCTCCTTGGGGGTGTGGCCTGCATATGAATATAAGCAGACGTTCTGGCTTTTTGCTCACTCTGGATCCTGTGGCTGCCTCCTGTTGTCTCATCTCTGGTTCTTGGAACTTGAGCTGTCAGCTTATCTGCTGAGCTTGGGATTTGTTTATCTTCATAGCCTGTGAGAGGAGCGCTGCTCTCTGACCTGCCGATCTTGGGTTTGCCAGCCCCTACAGCTACGTGAATCAGGAGAAACCTTGTGGTCTTGCCTGCCGATCTTGGAATTCATCAACCTTCACAGCCTGTGAGTGGGAGTCCTGCTCTCTGACCTGCTAATCTTGGGCTCACCAGCTTCTGTGGCTGCGTGACTTGGGAGAGGCCTCTGCCTTCATCCGTGGACTTGGGGTGTTCTAGCCTCTACTATCACGTGAGCTGTTTCCTTGATATAAATCTCTATATATACATATGTATATGCTTTAATGGTTTTGCTTCTCTAGAGAACCCAGCCTAAGACATAGTGGGAGCTAGAGATTGGAAGAACTGTTAAGATTGACAAGGAAATTTACTCAACCTGCTTAATGGTAAATGGCTCTGCTTGAGGAGTGCCTATCCTTCATATAAAAGTAATTTAGATTCTTTGGTTGAAATACATTTACTTTTTCAGGCTGCTAGAGTAGATAACAAGAGAAATAAACTATTATTATTAAACCAATATGTGGATTAAACATTGAGTAATATTGTGGCCTAGAGGATGCAATAAGGTTTAGCAAGGCTGGTATCCAGCTGGGACACACTAGGATGGCTGGGGTCCAGTCTCACTGGTCAGTGTCGCTGCTGTACAAATTGTTAAATATTTTAAATATTACTCCTAGATTTCAGTCATAATTCCTATCCTTAAGGAAATAACAATCTAATTGGAGAAGTAGGACATCAACATGTAAAACTTTAAATGACAGAATTAGATGTCTATTTCACCTTGTTTTACTTTTCTTCCCAGCATGTATCCACCACTGAATATATTTCATATTTATTCATTTTCTTATTGTTCACTGATCTACCTTCAGCATCTAGAACACTGCTCATGAATGAATGAATGAATATAGTGGGCATTTAAAGCAGTAAATACGTGTGAGAGAGATCAGGGAAAGTTTCATGGAGGAAGAGAGATGGGAGCAGCATCAGGAAGGAAGAAGTAAGTTTTGGGGGGAGAAGAGGTCTAGGCAAGGGGGATGGCATGGAGAAAGATGAATACAATTCAAGTTTAGAGTTTGTGAGTAGATGACTTTGGCTAGAACAAAGGATGTCCTTGAAGTGGCCAGGTTACATCCAAGGGTGTAATGCATAGTTGATAAGAACTCCTTGGAGCCTTTATTGACAACCCTCTAAAGCCCTGAGAAAGTGAAGCCTGTAATGGCCAACAATGAAATGCCCTCCCTCTTTGCTCCTGCCTAGAGAAGTAATGGGAATTAAAACATCACTGATAGGAAACAACAAATGGAGGTTACAGAACTTTCTGAGCCGATGCTTAGAAAAGGAACGTCACTCATGAGAAATGTGCAAAGCGGTAGTGCTGGCTGAGATTTTAAAAATGTTGCATGAGACTAATTTTTTAGATCGGGGTTCTGTTTTCTTTTGGTGAGCCCCCCTTGTTGTATTATGACTTTTCCACTTTAAATTGAACAATTTAAAACCAGTTTAAAGACAGACACATGCACACATAATTGTGCACTTGTGCAAGTGCATGAGTGTACATGTAGATACACATGTGCACACACACACACTCACACTCCCAGACACACAGCTTCTTTCAGCCTAGCTTCTATTTCCTCTCATCTGGCAGCTTTCAGAATAATCTCACCCACCTGTTAAATCAGAGAATGTCAAGTTTAATTTATAATAGTGAATAGAAACAGGATGCTACAGAAAGCATTTTAATTAAAATCCTTTAATTGGATACATGCTTCTTGTGAAAAGGGAGCTGTGGAGAGGGACTCTTTGTCGACACCTTTCACTCCAGTTGCCAGAGATTGTTGCAGGAATAGTCTTGCAATTGGAACCAGCCCTCTAGGAGGGTGGGGGTAGGGGTAGAGGCTGAGAAAGGGAAATTGAGAGCAATAGAGGAAAGACAAAGAGGGCGAATGGCCACGGATCTTGTGCAGAAACACAGCTTTGGTGTTTTCTGGAGACAGCTCTGCTGAAACCTATTGGTATCCTTTCAAGTTGGTTTCTTTTTAATCCTTTCATGATCCTTAGGATGTGATGGTCTCCCGGGGGAATCCACAAATACCCCTGACATCAGGCAGTGGTTTAGGAAATCTTGACAGTGTAGGTCAATTGGTGAGTGTGGGAGGTGGGGAGATGACAGCGTCGGGTTGGAGGAGGCCCAGCATTTGCACCTGGGGTTCCTTAAGTGACAGCACTTAGCACTATCCAGCCCACACTGCAGGAAAGAAAGTGTTGGACTCCATTATAGCCCAGTTTAAGGATGGGACTGTATACTAAAGTGGGGGGCCCAGCCTGGAAACCATCCCGAGAGCTCATGTGGGGCGACAGCAATAGAGCATGCCAACAGAGCAGAAAAGCATGGAAGTATTTTACTGGATACACTCAAAGTAGCTGAGTGAAATGGGAACTGGAAGTAGTTTCAGTGTCAGGTATGTTTTCAAGGAAACAGAAGACCCTAAACTGAGCTCATAAAAGATGGGAAAGGGTGAATGGGTTTTACCGCCTTCATTTTGTTTCAACACGGTGTGGCAGAAGATGGTTCAAGAGGGTCCACCTTTTAAGGCACCGATTCTTCTCTCTGAGCTAAGAAAATCAGTGCTATGTTCTCTTGGGTACAGAGAAGAAACACACCTGGAAGGATTTTTAAGTGTTATTCATCCATTGTTACTGTTGGGCTCTTGGAGACCCTGCTTGCCAAGCAAACAATGGTAGACTATTTTATTTGTTCACAACTGTTGGTTTCCCCCAGTGGGGCATTGATAAATGTTTAACAACCACTGGGAGGGTGGACGGAGATTCGATTCATAGAATTTGGCAACTTCCATGGTGTGAATATTCCCACATGGCCGATTTCAATCTACCAAGTGTTTAACAATCAGCTGGCAAAATTCCTGAAATTAAAAAATTGGTTGTTGCAAGCCAGTTTGAGTTGGCTTCAGCACACCATTGGATCCTCCCTGCCCTTGTTAAAGTTCCCTGTAGGAGGTGTAAGGAGCCCTGGTGACATAGTGGTTAAGCACTTGGCTGCTAACGGAATGGTTAGTGGTTTGAACTGCTATGTGGTAGAAAGATGTAACAGTCTGCTCCTGTAAAGATTATAGCCTTGGCAACTCTATAGGGCAGTTCTACTCCATTCAATAGGGTTGCTATGAGTTAGAATTGACTTGATGGCAATGGGTTTGGTAGGAGGTGTTTACTTCCCTTTCCCACTGACTTTGGGCTTTGCCATATGACTTGCTAAGGCCAATGGAATGTGAGCAAATGACATAAGTCACACCCAAGCAAAGGTTTAAATGTACTTATATGACTTGGCTCTGCTTTCCCTTTGAATTTTTGCTTTCTGCTTTGAGAACAGTGTGCCTCAGTGGCTACTCCTTTAGCCTTGGTCCTTGTGATGGTTAAGGGTGTGTGTCATTTTGGCTGGGCCATGATTCTCAATGGTTAGGCAGTTATGATATGGTTTAGCAGCTATGTAATGATGTAATCACCTCCATAGTGAAATCTGATATAATGTAACCACCTCCGTAATTAGATCTGTCATGAGCAGCCAATCAGTTAAAAGGGAGTTTCCTTTGGGACGTGACCTGCATCCGGTATAGGTGGACATTCTGACAAAGCTCACAGGCTTTTGCTCGCTCTGGATGCTGCAGCTGGCTCCTGTTCATCTGACATCTGGTTCTTGGGACTTGAATTAGCAGGTTACCTTCTGATCCTGGGATTTGTCAGCCTCCGAAGCCTGTGGGCCAGAGGCCTGCTGTCTGACCTGCAGACCTGGGATTCACCAGTTCCTGCAGCTATGTGGGTCAGGAGAAGCCTCCAGCCTGACCCATGGACTTGGAACTTTCCAGCCTCTACAACTGTGTGAGCCATTTCCTTGACATAAATCTCTCTCTATATATGTTTATATGCTTTACTAGTTTTGCTCCTCTAGAGAACCCAGCCTAAGACAGTCACAGAATGAGAAGATACATGGAACCTCCCATATCTGGCTGATCACAACACAGTCTGGCAGAGTAATAAGCAAACCGCAACCCTTGTATAATGTGAGCAAGAAATAAATGTTTATTTTAGAAGGCATTGAGATTTTTGTATATGAATAATACAGATCTTGTTTAACTAGTCAATAAACATTTATTGAACACATGTCTATGCATAACTAGTACTATGAATCATATCTAGGGGATGCAAAGGAATTAGAGGCTCTCAGTTTTGGAAGAAACCTAAAAGCCCAATCATTTCAACAATCATATGATAATTGAATATCCTCTACAACTTCTTTGCCAAATGGTTGCACTGTTTAGTTGTCCATTTTATCCTTGAAAATCCCTCTAATGCTGGGGATCTCAGTACCTTTTGAGAATGCCCACACCATCTTTGGAAGTTCTGAAAGTTGGAAAATTATTCCTTATGAACCAGAAGACATTTCCTTGTAGCATACACCTAAAAGCCCTACTTCTGTTTTTCAAGGTGACACAGAAAATTTAATTACTCTTCTCCAAGAAAACTTCAGATATTTGAAGACGACCTATATTATCCAACCTATATTCTCCATGTAGTATGGACAAATACAAATTGAAAATATGATTTTAATTCTCCCTGTTGAAAATAAGGGAAGAGGCTCTTCTCCTCTCGTATTTTTTCATAATTCACTTTAGATAACTTGTGATTGTAAAATCTTCCTCGGACTCTTTGAAAAGTATGTAAATCTAAGCTATTAACTCAAGGACCTGGGAGCCACTTCTTTAAAATGTAGCGTAAGGTAATCCTGCCCTGTCTCCCAGTTTCCTGTAAGGGTATTAGCATAACCTCAGCTATTCTGCCATAAAGATATTAGAAAATTAGCAATTTTATTTGAAGGCATGAATGTGATGGGTTGTATCCACTCAGCTATATAAAGGGTAAGATGTCTTTCTGTCTTTGCAATCTCTTTATTGCCTGTTATGCATCATATTCTCGTTTATTGATTATTCAATAATAAAACTTTTCTTCTCTATTTTTATAGAGAGGTTTTGTGGTTTGGGAGTAGATTTTGTTTTTAATGTATTTCCTCAACAGTGTTAAACTCCAAATTCTGAGGAGGAAAAATGTCAACCTAGAATTCTTTACCTAGCAAAAGTATTATATTATTCAAAGGTGAGCATGAAATAAAGAAACAAACACCCCACTTGATGCGGTTTTGAGGCTTGCCACCATCCTAGTTCATATCTTCTGAACACCTGCACCTTATACATGTCAACATAAATGGATTTATTGGAAGTGCAGAGGTATACTGAACTCAGATACAGGCCCAAGAGGCTAGAAGTTGAAGTTTTAACACTCTTGAGGGAATAGGGGATATAGCTGTTGTTCTGGAGGACTTTTAACTTAAGAATAAATAAAGAAATGCTCAGGTTTGTCATGAATAAACTCGTTTTAGTGTATTGCAAGGTAGTTATGGAAAGGCATGCAAGTAAGACCTCAAGACATTCATTTAGCACTGGAGAATCAGAACTAACAATTACAATGTTAGCTTAATGATTATAGTCCAAATCTTTAGACTTCAGGCTTTTACCTTTAAAGAGTAGTGTTTCAAGGAAGACTTGACCACCTCCTGAACTTGGAGGAGGTTTCCTGTAGAAAGGGTCCGAGGTCTACTGTGGTGGGCAATATCTCAGCAAGCTCTTGGTCTTCAGAGACAGCAAGAGTTAGAGAGACCTTTTGCTGCTGTCTTCTCTCAGCAAGTGAACAGAATCGAGGGTTTATATACAATTTCTTCACATTGACTTCACGAGATAAGGGTTAGGTGTTGTCATGTTTAACCAAGAATACTAGGTTTTATCGCTAATTAAGGAATTGTTATATGACATATTTATGTCTCAAGGCCAATTTATAGAGATTTGAATTATTAGTATCTTTTATTTTCAATTAAGGGAATTGTATGACATATTTATGTCAGAGGCTAGTTACAGAGATTTGATTAGTATTACATTTCTTTATCAGGGAAGTTGCTTACTACATACTTCACATACTTCTCATACTTCCCTGATGTATTTCCATGGTTAGAACAACTTTCTAATTACTTATAGTTATAGTTTCTAATGATTTGTAGTCAATGTTTAGAGGGCATTGTAGAAGTACACGTTTCTGCTTCTAAGTTCAGAAATTCTCTGTTTCTAACTTCACATTATAAGTGACTTACATATAGATGTTTAAAAGCATTATAAAAAGCATCATAACTGTAAAAAGCATTGTAGTAGCATACACAATAGTGACTTATACAGATGTGATTGAGAGCATCATAAAAAGCATACATAATAGCTGTGTACCCATGAAAGGGAAGAGCTGGAATGCAAACCCGTGCATAAGGCTAGTCCTGTGGGAGAGTAGAGGTGAGGAGATATAAAAAGGACAGAAAATATGAATGAGAGATTACAAAACATGTAGGTTAGGTGCTGTCAGGTTGGGTCCTACTCATAGCAACTCTATGTACAACAGAACGAAACATTGCCCAGTCCTCATTATTCTCACGTCTAAGGAGCATTCTGACTGTACTTCTTCCAAGACAGATTTGTTTTTTTTCCTGGCAATCCATGGTATATTCAATATTCTTCAATAACACCATAATTCAAATGCATCAATTCTTCTTTGGTCTTCCTTATTCATTGTCCAGCTTTCGTATGCATCTGAGGTGGCTAAAAATACCATGGCTTGGGTCAGACACATCTTAGTTCTCAAAGTGACATCTTTGCTTTTTAACACTTTAAAGAGTTCTTTTGCAGCAGATTTGCCCAATGCAATATGTTGTTTGATTTCTTGACTGCTGCTTCCATGGATGTTGATTGTGGATTCAAATAAAATGAAATTCTTGACAACTTCAATATTTTCTCTGTTTATCATAATGTTGCTTATTGGTCCAGTTGTGAGGATTTTCGTGTTCTTTATGTTGAGATGTAATCCATACTGAAGGCTGTAGTCTTTGATCTTCATCAGTAAGTGCTTCAAGTCCTCTTCGCTTTTAGCAAGCAAGGTTGTGTCATCTGCATATTACAGGTTGTTAATGAGTGTTCTTCCAATCCTGATGCTGCATTCTTCTTCATATAGTCCAGCTTCTCACATTATTTTCTTGGCATACAGACTGAATGAGTATGGTGAAAGGATACAACCCGTACGCACACCTTTCCTGATTTTAAACCACGCAGTATCCCGTTTGGAGTTCCAAAAAAAGAAAATGGAGAGATATAGGGAATATTAATATTCAAAGATATCTAATAGCTGAAAGTTTTTTTTCAGAATGACAATTTCAGAAGTCAACATCTTATTTGAAGAAGCACAGTGAGATTTGAGCGAGATAAAGAAAAATATATTCCTATCTCATAGTAAAACTGTATTACAAAGAGTAAAGTAAACAGTTAAATGCAACCAAAGACCAAAGAAAGTTTCCTAAAAGAAAAAAATTAGATTTTAAAAAGTGAATGAAATAAAATCTTCAAAGTGCTGAGGAAAAAAAAAAAATCTATCAGCTTTGAATTCTAAAATCTTATTAAAGAGTGAATATTGACCGTTTATAGTTCTCACTAAAAAAACTTCTGAAGGGTGTTTTGCTGGATAAGATGAAGAAGGAAGACATAAGATTTAAGAAATAACAGAATGCAAAGAAATTGACAAACATATCAATAAAAAATGTAGATAGTCTAAGCAAGTACTAATTGTAAAAAAAACAAAAGAAATGTGTAAGAGAGTTAATATAGTTAAGGTACTTTCTTGTTTTAGTTGCTGTCAAGTTGACTCTGACTCATGATGACCCCATGTACAACAGAATGAAACGTTGCCCAGTCCTGCACCATCTTCACTTTGGTATGCTTGAGTTTGTTTTTGTGGTCACTGTGGATTTTGAGAACCTTCTAAACTAGGGCATTCATCTTCCAGCACTATATTGGACAATATTCTGTTGTTATCCATAGAGATTTCATTGGATATTTTTTGCAGTAATATTAGTATATGCAAAATATGAAATTAAATTATCCAGTAGCCATCCTAATGGGTATGATTAAATATGCTATGTATTTATACTATGGCGTATTATGTGATAAATAGAAAAGAATGAATTGGAGCTGTATCAGTTTACTTGGAGGGTTTCCATAAAGAATTTCCATAAAGAATCATATATATATAGTATGATTCTATTTTTGTTAAAAAAAAAAGTCAAAAGACTTTGTGTGTGGTTGTATGCATATGTTTATATATGCCTGTATAAAGTTATATGAGACTAGAAAAAAGTGGATGGGTGAAAACCAGTTAGTTATTAACATGAACTTCTTGCTTGGGAATGAAGATAATTTGGATAGAGGTGGAGAGAGGAGGAGGAAGGGGAGCCAATCCTCTCCCCTCTAAAAAAAGATAGGGGGAACAAAAAAAATCCCTTAAAAAATCCAATGTGTATGGTAAATGATCACATCCATGCATTATGTAAAATTATACGAATATGTAAATGTTGTTGTTGTAGTTAGTTGCTGTTGAGTCGATTCCAAATCCTGGCAATATGCAGAGTAGAGCTGCTCCATAGGGTTTTCAATGCTATGAGCTTTTGGAAGCAGATCGCCAGGCCTTACTTCCAAGGTGCTTCTGGGTGGGTTTGAACCACTGACCTTTCAGTTAGTAGTCTAGCATATGAATATATATGAATGTATAAATACACATACATATACATACACAAAGAAAAATTAAAAGCATAAATTTGAATGATAAAAAAGTTAAAATCTTTAACTCTTTTGGCATACTTATTTCAGCTTATACCTCAGTGATCACTATGATTTGAACTTTTATTAAAATTAAAAAAATATCTTTTATTTATTTATTTTTTTAATTATGAACTTGGTCTTTTCTTAATTGTACTTTAGATGAAGGTTTACAGAACAAACTAGCTTCTCATTAAACAGTACACATATTATTTTATGACATTGGTTAACAACCCCACGACATGTCAACACTCTTCCTTCTCGATCTTGGGTTCTCTATTACCAGCTTTCCTGTCCCCTCCTGCTAGTCCCTGTTCCTGGGTTATTGTGCCCCTTTAGTCTCATTTTGTTTTATGGGCCTGTCTAATCTTTGGGTGAAGGTGAACCTGGAGAGTGACTTCATTACTGAGCTAAAGGGGTGTCCGGGGGCCATACTCTCAGGGATTCTCTAGTCTCTGTTAGGCCAGTAAGCCTGGTCTGTTTTTGTGAGATAGAGTTTTGTTCTACATTTTTCTTCAGCTCTGTATGGGACCCTCTATTGTGATCCCTGTTAGAGCAGTCACTGGTGGTAGCTGGCACCATCTCATTGTATTAAGATTTTTCAGTATCTTGTAGATTTTAGAGATTGGATGCTGATTGGATTTGTCGTAACCAAAATTTTTTTCCCAGTCTATAGGTTGTCTTTTTACTCTTTTGGTGAAGTCTATTGATGAGCATAAGTGTTTGATTTTTAGAAGCTCCCAGTTATCTAGTCTCTCTTCTACTGCTTGTGCACTGTTACTTACGGTTCGAAATTGTGTTTATGCTATGTATTAGGGCTGCTAGCATTGTCCCTGTTTTTTTCTTCCATGATCTTTATCGTTTTCAATTTTATATTTAGGTCTTTGATCCATTTTGAGTTAGTTTCTGTGGATGGTATGAGGTATGAGTCTTGTTTCAGTTTTTTGCAGATGGATATCCAGTTATGCCAGCACCACTTGTTAAAGAGATTGTCTTTTCCCCAATTAATGGACTTCCGGCCTTTGTCAAATATAGGCTGCTCATAGGTGGATGAATTTATGTCTGGATTCTTAGTTCTGTTCGATTGGTCTAGGTAACCAGTACCAGGCTGTTTTGACTACTGTGGCAGTATAATAGGTTCTAAAATCAGATAGTGTGAGGCCTCCCACTTTGTTCTTCTTCATGAGTAAGCTTTACTTATCCGGGGCCTCTTCCCTTTCTGTATGAAGTTGGTGATTTTTTTCTCCATCTCATTAAAAAATGCCAGTGGAATTTGGATCAGGATTGCATTGTATCTGTTGATTGCTTTGGGTAAAATTAACATTTTCACAATGTTATGTCTTCCTATCCATGAGCAAGGTATGTTTTTCAATATTTGCAGGTCTCTTTTGATTTCTTGCTGTAGTGTCTTGAAGTTTTCATTGTATAGGTCTTTTACATCTCTGGTTAGATTTATTCCTAAGCATTTTGCCTTCTTGCAGGCTATTGTAAATAGTTTTGATCTGGTGACTTCCTCTTTGAGGTTCTGTATGTTGGTGTAAAGGAATCCAACTGATTTTTGTATGTTTATCTTGTATCCTGAAACTTTGCTGAAATCTTCTATTAGTTCCAGTAGTTTTCTTGTG
>NW_004444009.1:3584658-3593290 GCF_000243295.1 Trichechus manatus latirostris
GAATGAATAAATAACAATCGGAAAGTTTAAAGAACCTGAAAGTTCCTAGGGATCCCACTGGTACAGCTATGAGATCTGGGGAAGTCGCTCTCAGGTGTTGCAGTACAGCCTGGCTAGAAGGCATAGAGGTATACAATGCCAGGTATTCAGGGAACAGAACGAGAAGGAAGATATAGAGAGAGGAGAAACTGAGCAATGAAGAAAGACAAAAAGGGAAAAGATGGAAAAGAAAATAAAACAAATTAAAAAAAAAGAACAAGAAAGGCCCCCCCCCAAGAAAACAGAAAAAAAAAAAAAAACCAATGAAAAAAGAAATGCCCTCAGGGATCCCTCTGCACATCTGTGCAAGCCGAGGGGGAAGTCTCCTTGCTACACAGAACCGCCTGGCCAGAAAGGGCTCCCAACTCAAGAAAAGGAAAAGAAAACAAACAAGCAGTTCAAAGTAAGCAAATGAACAAAAGCCCGGGATCCCACCAGCGCAGAAGCCCAGACCGGGAAGCACCTCCACAGCCCCTCAGGAAGAAGAAAAGATGGCACACGGAGCCAGGTATTTGAGCAAAAATAGAGGGTGGTGGTGAGAGGTAAGGAAGAAATCAAAAGAAGCAGAAAAAAAACACAACACTAGCAGACAACAAATGGCACTCAGAAAGCCAGCTAGTGCGGGCTGGTGTTTCTCGGACAAGAGACTGTGTCTATGGGAAGCAGAGGGGGCCGAGTGTGGGTGAAGAAGGGTAGGGAGTGGAAAAGCATATATCACAAATTACCAGAGCTCTGCAGCCCCTCAGGAAGAAGCAAAGATGGTGCACGGAGTCAGGTATTTGAGCGAAAGGAGGGGGAGGTGGTGAGAGGTAAGGAAGAAATGAAAAGAAGCAGAAAAAAGCAACACCAGCAGCCAACAAATGGCATTCAGAGAGCCGGCCTGTTTGGGTGTGTGGAATCCTAGCAGCCAGTGTTTCCCAGTCAAGAGACTGTGGCTGCGGGAAGCAGAGGAGGCCGAGTGGGGTTGAAGAAGGGTGGGGGGTGGGAAAGCATATATTGCAAAATTACCGGTTGTTTTGTCGCCCGTTGGACGCTCCGTGAGGCTGCTTTCTCCTACCCTGTTTGCTGTTCTCTGATAGGAGTCCAAGATGGTGGATCAGTGCTGCGTTAGCTGGTAGGGGAACTCTGCATGAATCTCTCCTCGCTCTCCATTCTCTGTCAGTTTTCTCACTCCGTTTGGTGCTTGGCTGAGTTCTTTATTTCTTCATTTGATGTTTTAGTGTTTTAGGATTGTTGTATTCTCTGTTTGGCTTAGTTTCTCGGATCTTTGCTGTGGAGGGACAGCGTGGTGCTTCTGCCTAGAGTGCCATTTTGCTGGAACTCCAATCCAATCTCTTTGGAGATACTAAAAAGAGAAGTGAGCAGAGACACATGGGAACCTCATATCACCAAGAAAGCAGTGCTGGGAGCAGCACGATTCCTTTGGACCTGAGGTTCCTGCACTGAGATGTTCCCAGACCAAGGGAAGACTGATGCATCACCACAACCTTCCTACAGAGTGGACTGAGAGAGAAAGCCTTCTCCTGGAGCTGAAGCCCTGAATTTGGACTTGTAGCCTACTGGACTGTGAGAGAATAAACTTGTCTTTCTTAAGGCCATCCATTCATGGTATTTCTTTTAGAGCAGCTGTATATCACTAAGACAAGCTTTTTTCTGGATGTTCTGTCCTTAACCAAGAGTGGTGTGATGAAGTCTCCTACTACTATTGTGGAGCTGTGTATCTCTCTTTTCAATGCTGTTAGAGTTTATGTATTTTGGAGCCCTGTTGTTGGGTGCGTAAATATTTATTATACTTATGTCCTCCTGGTGTATTGACCCTTTAATCATTATATAATGTCCTTCCTTATCCATTGTGGTGGATTTTACTTTAAAGTCTATTTTGTCAGAGATTAATATTGCCACTCCTGCTCTTTTTTGAGTGTTGTTTGCTTGGTATATTTTTTTCCATCCTTTGAGTTTTAGTTTGTTTGTGTCTTAAGTCTAAGGTGTGTCTCTTGTAGGCAGCATATAGACGGATCTTGTTGTTTTTATCCAATCTGCTACTCTCTGTCTCTTTATTGGTGCATTTAGTTCATTTACATTCAGTGTAATTATTGATAGGTATGAGTTTAGTGCTGTCATTTTGATGTCTTTTTTTTGTATGTTGTTTCTTTGTTCCAGTTAATTTTCTGTGCTGAGTCGTTTTTCTTTATGTATTTTCTTTTCATCTTCCTCATTGTTGTTGATTTTGTGTTTGCTGAGCCTTTATATTTTTCTAGTTTTTTATTTTAACTTGTAGCATTGTTAGTTTCCTTTGTGGTTGCCTTAATATTTACCCTGATTTTTCTAAGTTTACACCAGTCTTTTATTTCTTTATATCACCTTGACTTCCTCTCCATATGAAAAATCTATGTCTACATTTTTTTAAGTCCTTCTTTATTGTTTTAAAGTTGTCATCTTTTATGTATTGACATCTGTTTCTCTATTTTCAGTGTTTTAGCTTTGATTTACTTTTGTGACTTCCCTATCTGTGTTGCTATCTGGTTGCTCTGTCCTGTGTTCTAGTCTTGGGTTGTTATCTGATGTTACTGATTTTCTAATGGGAGGACTCCCTTTAGTATTTCTTGTAATTTTGGTTTGATTTTTGCAAATTCCCTAAACTTCTCTTTATCTGGATATGCCGTAATTTCACCATCATATGTGAGAGACAGTTTTGATGGATATATAATTCTTGGCTGGCAGTTTTTTTCCTTCGAGGCTTTATATATGTAATCCCATTGCTTTCTTGCTTGCATGGTTTCTGCTGAGTAGTCTGAGGTTATTCTTATTGACTCTCCTTTGTCTTTATCTTTGGTTTTGGCAAGTTTGATTATAATATGTCTTGGTGACTTTCTTTTGGGATCTACCTTATGTGGGGTTCAATGAGCATCTTGGATGGATATCTTGTCATCTTTCATGATGTCAGGGAAGTTTGCTGCCAGCAAATCTTTAACATTTCTCTTTGTATTTTCTGTTACCCCCCCGTTCTGGTACTCCAATCACTCATATGTTATTCCTCTTGAAAGAGTCCCACATTATTCTTAGGGTTTCTTCATTTTTTTAATACTTTTATCTTATTTTTCCTCAAATAAGTTGGCATTCAAGTGCTTCATCTTCACTCTCACTTATTCTGACTTCCATTGCCTCAATTCTGCTCCATGACTTTCTGTTGAGTTGTGTAACTCTGAAATTTTATTGTTAATCTTCTGGATTTATGATTGTTGTCTCTCTATGGATTCTTGCAGCTTGTTAAATTTGTCATTATGCTCTTCTCTAATCTTTTTTATTTTCTCTATTGCATGTTCTGGGTTTTGCTTAATTTCCTTCCTAATATCTTGAAGAGTTCTGTATATTGTTTCGTATTCTCCCTCCGGGAATTCCAAGAAATTTTTCTCCTCTGGAAAATTTCTAGATTCTTTATTTTGGGAGCCATCATGGGTTGCCTCTTTATGTGTTTTGATATTGACTGTTGTGTATGAGCCATCAGTAAGTTATTATATTTATTTATTTTATGTTTGCTTACTGTGTCCTAGCTTCTTGTTTTGTTTTGATATACCAAATAGGCTGCTAGTGTGAGCTAGTTTGATTATTGACATCTTTGAAGCTCTAATGTCCTGTCACCAGGTTGTTAGATCTGTTACTAGGTACGTGAGCTCAGGAGTCTGCCAACTTCTCCTGTATGGATTCAGCTCAGGTGCCCAGGTAGATAACCACCAAGTGTATGGTGTAGGCTCTCACTTACAGTCCTAGACAGGCATGGGTGGTTGGTGTAGGCACAGGCATCTGGCTGCAGCAGGGGGACACACTCTGAGCAAGTCAGTGGGCTGATGGCCACCTCTGAGTGTTTAGGAGGAGGACCTGCCCCTGTTCCCTAGAGCGCATAGGTGGGGGGGGGGGGTTTGCAGCTGAACTATGAGCATCCAGTGCTGTTGGCTGTAAGGACTGAGGGGCACTTCTTCTTCATGGGCCCTTATTTCAGGTGGCTAGGTGGTGTGTGTGGAGCCACCAGTCCTCAGGCCCCTGATGTGGGTTGGCAAAGACCTTGCTTAATGGACACAACAGTGTCAAATTTCACAAACCTGCCACTTCACAGCTGAAATATTTGAAGTTAGACTTCAGGTATATACCCTATTGTACTGTGTAATGAGGGCCTATGCTGTTGAGATGGGCCCACCCCAGTCTCTGCAGGGAGAAAAGCACTCAAAATCCGTGGATCCCTTATGCCTGTGCCTCTGAGAATGCACTGTGCCTATCCTGGGTTCCTGGCTTACGGGAGCCAGCAGTTTATTTTTTCCCCTGTTTGTTAGTTTGTTCACTCTCCAAGGCCAGGAGAATGCTTCCAGGCATGTGACAGATACTACTTCTGGCACAGAGGAATTGGCAATTGCTGAAGCTGGTCAGGGACCCAGTGTAGAGCAGGGAGCGGGGAGTTAAGTAGGAGAGAGGATTTTCACAGTGGGGGGTGTTTTTGATCCACACGGTAGGCCGTACGTAAGTACTTATGTTTCGCCGATCCAGGGCTGCTTCTCCCTGGTTCTGGGTGGCTGAGTAGACTCTCTGGCACTGGGTCTCTCCTGGTGTGGAAAACGCACCACCTGAGCACTGCTGTTTGCCTTTCTCACTTCTCACCCATGAGCTGCTCAGGCCTGAAGGGCTCAGGCTCTCACTGGGTGAGGTCTGGCAACTTCTTGCTGCTTCCAAACAATCTCTCCCTCCCCCGCCACTCAGTCCGGTTCCTCAACTTTGCCTTAGATGTTCCAGGCTCCTAGATTGTCATATATAATTGATTCACTTGTTTTTTTTTTGGTCTTTGTATTAAGAGAGTTCACCGGAAGTGTCTGACTACTCTGCCGTCTTGACCCTGCCTCGCTGGCTGAGTTCTTTAACTCTTCATTTGACACTTAGGGTTCCAGGACTAATGTTTGTCCCTGTTTTACTTAGTTTTTCTAGTTTTTGCTGTGGAGAGATTATGTGGTGCTTCTGTCTATAGCGCCATGTTGGTTCTTTCCCTTTTTTTAACCTTTTACTCTGGCACTGCTATGTTTCATGTTAAAGCTGCTCAACAATTCTCTCTCCCCACACTGAACACTTTTGCTCTTTTGTTCAGAATATCTTCCTTACCACGATGAATGGATAAATCTATGTATATTTGAATGAATTGAATTGAATTGATAAAACTTGCCATCTAGTTGAGAAACTGGGTCAAGGAAGGCAATTTAGACAGAAGTCATCACGGAAGTTTTCATTTCTCAAAAGAAACAGGGCATGTTTACTGGAAGTGACTGGGGACCAATGGAGGAAGTATGTCAGGGCCTAGGAAGTACAGTTGTATAAATTGGGTGAAATTGATTTTAAGGAGGTCTAGAAAGCCTGATAGAGAAGGCCGAGACTGAGGCAGTAAATACCAGGGAGCCACTGTAAGGTTTTGAGTAGTGGAATAATAACACCAAGAAAGAATTGAAAAAAAGATTTGTTTTTAGTAGTATTCAAGATGGATCAGAAAGGGGATACTGAATGATATTGGGTAATTCAGACGTTGGCTGATGAAGAGTTGGAATCGAAGAAGAAGAGGGAAGGACAATGTGAGTAACATTAAAGTGATAACTGGCAAGACTCTATGATTGTCTGGATATTATGGATGAAGTTTAGGAACGAATGCAATATGACTTTGTATGAATCGACTAATGAGGAAGAAGTTGATGTCACTGAGAAATTGTTTGGAATGATATGTAGGTGTATATATATAGTTTGTGTGGCCCATTTTATTTGAAGCTCTGGTGGCACATTGGTTAAGGTTCAGGCTGTTAACCAAAAGGTCAGCAGTTCGAATCTGCCAGCCACTCCTTGGAAACCCTATGGGATAGTTCTACTCTGTCCTATAGGATAGCTATGAGTCAGGGTCTACTCGATGGTAAGAGGTTTGGTTTTGGTAAGTGTTATATAGAATACTCTGAACTTGTTAAGTCTTTCAATTGTTTTTCTATCCTCTATTTCATTGAATTCTGCTCTAATTATTATTATTTCCTTCTGGCGCCTGTGGGCTTCTTTCACTTGCCTCTCTTTCTACTTGTCCCAGTTGTAGGGTAAATGCTTTGATTATGACTATTTCTTCTTTTTGGATGTGTGCATTTATTGCTATAAACTGACCTCTGAGCACTGCTTTTGCTGTGTCCCAAAGCTTCTGGTAGGATGTGTTTTCATTCTCGTTTGATTCTATGAATTTCTTTATTCCGTCCTTAATTTCTTCTATAACCCAGCAGTCCTCTTCTGAATCTGGCCTGAATTTCTGGCAGTTCCCTGTCAATGTACTGCTGCAACCATTTTTGAATGATCTTCAGCAAAATTTTACTTGGGTATGATATTGTTTGATAATTTCCACATTCTATTGGATTATCTTTCTTTGGAATGGGCACAAATATGGATCTCTTTCAGTTGTTTGGCCAGGTAGCTATCTTCCAAATTTCTGGACATGGATGAGTGAGCACTTCCAGCATCCATCTGTTTGTTGAAACATCTCAATTAGTATTCTATCCATTTCTGGAGACTTGTTTTTCACCAATGCCTTCATTGTAGCTTGGACTTCTTCCTTCGTACCATCTGTTCTTGATTGTATGCTACCTCCTGAAATGATTGAACATCAACCAATTCTTTTTGGTACTGTGACTCTCTGAATTCCTTCCATCGTCTTCTGATGCTTCTTTTTACACCATTCAATATTTTGCCTTTACAATCCTTCAGTACTGTAACTCAAGGCTTGAATTTTTTCTTTAGTTCTTTCAGCTTGAGAAATGCCAAACGTGTTCTTCTCTTTGGTTTTCTAACTCCAAGTCTTTAGCACATTTCTTTATAATATTTTACTTTGTCTTTTTGAGCCACCCTTTGAAATCTTCTGTTTGGCTTTTTTACTTCATCATTTCTTCTGTTCGCTTTAGCTACAATATGTTCAAGAACAAGTTTCAGAGTCTCTTCTGACATCCATTTTGGTCTTTTCTTTCTTTCTTGTCTTTTTAATGACCTTTTGCTTTCTTCATGTATGATGTCCTTGATATCATCCTACAACTTGTCTGGTTTTCAGTCAATGGTGTTCAATGCTTTAAATCTATTCTTGAGATGGTCTCTAAATTCAGGTGGGATATACTCAAGGTTGTACTTTGGCTCTCTTGGACTTGTTTTACTTTTCTTCAGATTCAACTTGAACTTGCATATGGGAAACTGACAGTCTGTTCTGCAGTTAGCCCTGGCCTTGTTCTGACTGATGATATTGAGTTTTTCTATCATTTCTTTCCACAAATGTAGTAGATTTGATTAATGTGTATTACATCAGGTGAGGTTCATGTGTATAGTCATTGTTTATATTGTTGGAAAAAGATATTTGCAATGAATAAATCATTGTTCTTGCAAAATTCTATCATGCACTCTCTATTTCTATTACCAAGGCCATATATATAAAATTTTGGTCAGTTTTTGATTATTGGACTATAACTCATGGAGGTTCTGTATTGGACATATCTTTATATCAATATGGGTAATAGCACACGGAAGTCACTCAACAATTATTTGTTGAAAGAATGAATGAACTAATATATGAATGCACGAATGATAGAAATCAGGGTTTTAGTGTGGGCATAGTAAGGCAACTAGGTATTTTTTCTCAGGGCTCTAGTTCCTTTTGAATGTATTTTAATTTTGCTCTGCCTTGGAGATAGAAAATTTCTATCTTGTCTCTGGGAATCAGTAGGGACTAGAAGGGGATTGGGAAGTGAGAAAGGTGGTGTCCAGGTATTTGGAAACTAGGGTCAGCTAAGAAGGAGATGAAAAAGTTTTGGGAATCCAGATGAATCTTGGGTATAGAGTTGGATTCTATGGTTTGGAAAAATAGATTTTCCATAGAAGTTGTGAGGTAGCAGGTCATGGTTAAGGGGAAGAGCTTCTTGACTTTTATTATTTATTGACATTTATTTATTCCATAAATATTCATTGACTATCTACCATATGCTAAGCATTTCATTACATACTAAGATAAAACACTGAACAAGACAGACATAGTCTTTAAAGCCCTGTTAAAGGAAGAAGGCAAAAGGACACTATTTTAAATTCTCTTGTTTTCACATCAATTTCTGCATTCCATAGTCTCTTGCCAGGGACATATATTTCACAAGCAATGTCTCCTTTGCAGAGGGCTCCACTGAGGAAAATATGCTTATCTGTGCTGAATAAGGAGGTCTCGTGGCACAGTGGTGAAGAGCTCAGCTGTTAACTGAAAGTTTGGAGGTTTGAACCCACCTGCCACTCCACAGGAGAAAGATGTGGCAGTCTGCTTCCATAAAGATTTACAGCCTTGGAAACCCTGTGGGGCAGTTCTACCCTGTCCTTTAGGGTCGCTGTGAGTCAGAATCAACTTGAGAGCAGTGGCTTGCTGGTACTCTAATTAGTTTACAACTCACAAGGAATAAGAAATTTTCTAATTTTTTTTTTTAATATTTTATTGTACTTCAGGTGAAGGCTTACAGAACAGATAGTTTCTCATGTAACAGTAACACACATGCTGTTTTATGACATTGGTTAACAACCCCAC